>NC_061511.1:237375183-237430382 GCF_022539505.1 Lolium rigidum | reverse complement strand
ATCCAAGTTAGAATTAATGAGAATATAAGATTAATGGCTGAACTGCGTGCTTGGTGGGATAGAGAAGAAAATGAAGAACTAGCTAAAAAGGAAAATGTAGCTAAAGTTTGGACTATTACCACCACTAGCAATGCTAATGATTCATATGTTGCCGCACCTCCTACTATCAATGGTAAAATAATTGGTGTTGGCAATGTTTCTACTCCTTGTGCAAAGTGCGCAAAATTACCTGAAACTGCTAAAACTGCTGAAACCACTTCGTGATAAAACTACTGAAATTTTTTCCAACCTTGGGGATGATAATCCCATTTCTTTAGATTGTAATGATTTAGATTTTGATGATTGCCACATCTCTGAAGTTATAAATTTCTTACAAAAACTTGCTAAAAGTCCTAATGCTAGCGCTGTAAACTTGGCTTTCACAAAACATATTACAAATGCTCTCATAAAAGCTAGAGAAGAGAAACTAAAACTTGAAACTTCTATTCCTAGAAAGCTAGAGGATGGTTGGGAGCCCATCATTAAAATGAGAGTCAAAGATTTTGATTGTAATGCTTTATGTGATCTTGGTGCAAGTATTTCGTTATGCCTAAAAAGTCTATGATATGCTTGACTTGCCACCATTGAAGAATTGTTATTTGGATGTTAATCTCGCTGATAATGCTAGAAAGAAACCTTTGGGGAAAGTTGACAATGTTCATATTATGGTTAACAATAACCTCGTCCCCGTTGATTTTGTTGTCTTGGATATTGAATGCAATGCATCTTGCCCCATTATATTGGGAAGACCTTTTCTTCGAACCGTTGGTGCCACTATTGATATGAAGGAAGGTAATATTAAATATCAATTTCCTCTCAAGAAAGGTATGGAACACTTCCCTAGAAAGAGAATGAAGTTACCTTATGATTGTATTATTAGAACAAACTAGCACAGTGGCCCTCGCAAATGCGAGGGCATCACCTTTGGTCCGTCATCCTTTGTCTAACAAATTAACTAATTCATACATGTTCACATGACAAACTTTTGATTTTATTACCAGGAAACGTGTCATATAAAATATCACATATGTGGCAACATCAAATTTGTGATTGGATTGTTATTTTGAATTTTCCTAAATGTTACATTAATGATAATACATGTTATATTTATGTCATATTGTGAGTTAGCACATACTATCTATTTTATATTATATGAATACGTGAGTTGTTTGTTTGTCGCTTTTAGGTGTACATTTATCTCGTTATTCCGTATAGTATACCCAAATAATGATGGGTGCCCAGATAGCAATGATGGGATTGTATTTAGGTCATGTGTTAAAGGGATTATCAAAATATATTAGCTTAATAAGTGAAACGAATTTTTTTTACTCGTTAACAGTTAGACAGACTGCGGGAATTTTCATTTGAATAAATATCTCTAGACTCTAAACCCTTATTTCTCTCATGTCCTCGTTCCAGTTCGAACTATGTAATCTATTATACATGGACATGGTCTTTACGATGCAACTTTGACCTTCATAAAAACATCATGATGCTTCATAAGAAAATAAGACACCAAATATAATTGAATACAAATGTGATGATATTGTTTTACACTATTGGATGTAATACCTACATGACTTATTGGTCATGGTCTTTAATTAAGGCATGGGATATCAAAATAATTTTGGCCGCATTGTGCATTTAATATCTAGTATAAAGAAAACCGATTAAGAATACTCCATGATTGAAATTTTTAGCTATTCTTTGTAAGAACCCTTTAAGTACATGAACGTATAGACCAAGTAATTAATCCAATATAAATGTGCAAACACACAATCATGCATATGTTTCTTTGGCAACAAACATTTTTTTCTTGAATTACTTAACGCACACATTTGTGTGGAAACTTCAAACTTTTTCTCCATAATAACTAACACATTCAAACTTGAAAAAAAAATTTACCACAAAATAAAATTTAAAAACCACTACTTTCTTCACAGCATACATATTCATGTCTTTCATAGAAAAAACACTTTTTGGAGGATCAGGTTTGCTTTTTGCACATACCACACAGGTTATGTGTTTGCATGAAAATTTACATAAAAACTGAGAACAATGACATATACACACCTCACTTTCTTTTATTTTTTGACAGTTCTAACATTATTTTTTCACTCCAAAAAATATAATTTTGGGAGATGATTTGATTTCGGGTGTCCTTTCAATGATTAATCCAAGAGAAGTAAGTAAACAGACAACCACGAATATTTTCCTTTTATAAACACAAAATCGGTATTGATTTACTTCTCTTGCACGTTTATGTTGAGATTTCACTCCTCTCTTAAGATTTAGGCGTGAAATGTTTTACTATTTAATTTATTCCAAAGCAGGTGCATCTAGTTTTATGTTCATATTTTAGTTGGCAATATTGCTTACGTTGGGGCAGGCCCTTTGGCACCAGAGCCTATGCTCCTGACTGCCTGAGATGAACATTAAAATCTTATATTTTTTCACAATATATATATATTATTTTCTTATATATGTGTACGAAGGTTCATCAAGAATGAAAGACACGTCAATGTTCTGAAAATGTTGGAGCATGGGATTTATATTTTGTACAGGTCACAATGCTTATGTTTTTTCATGAAAAATACATGTGCTAGTAGCATAGGTTTGTTTAGATATTTAATTTATTTTACTTCACGGCGCATTATTTTTTAAACGAATTTGCATATATGTTGTATTTTCATTATATTGTATAGCCGGTCATGTACATTTGCATATGGAGCAGCATGTAGCTTGGCATACTTTTTCTATCCATGTCCTAGTTAGTAATGTGTGTAGTTAGGGCATCTCCAACGGTGGGACGCATATCAGACGTTCAAAAGTGGTCGCGCGCGTCCGTTTACATCGTCCCGCGAACATGAAAATGGTCATTTTTTACTGCGCGTCCGTTTGCGTCTGGGTGTGTTCCCAGCAGGGCGATCCATTTTTGTTTTCCAATAATATTTTTCATTCACCAAGTAAAAAACATAATGTACTACAAACTAAAGAGATACAAGCCCTAGGCTACTTGTTGCCCGACGGCCCGGCCCCGTAGTTGTGTCCCTCTCTCCTCTGCTTCTCCGCCCCCCACCGTGCGACCGCTAGAGCTCGGTTAGCCGCCGCGTCCTCTAGCAGACGCTGCCGCAACGTCGTTTGCGGCATCCTCGGCCTTCTTGTGTGTCTTGAAGGACTCGACTAACACCCTCTGCTCTGGGGTAGGCTCATCATGGTCATCAGTGGACCAATCGAAGTCGGAGGAGTCGTCCTCTGAGGCGTCCGCCTACCTGCAGCGTTCCATCTTGACATCGAACGCCGCATGGGCCGCTCGCTCATCCTCTGCTTCCTGCTCCGCATCAGCCATGAACTTTGCGTCCATGGCCGCATCAAGGACGTTTTTCGTGCTTTCTTCGTCCTGCAACTCCTCGTCGGAGCTCTCGGCCGGGGGAGGTGGAGTAAGAGGTGGAGGCGCAGTAGCCTGGCCACGCCCGGCGCTGCTCATGGCAAAGGGGAGGGCTGTGTGGAGGTGGCGCTATGGTGGAGATTATGCGGCGGCTAGGGTTTTGTGTGGGATGAGATGAGATGCGCGGAGGTAGGCGAGGGGCGCGACACGCGTGGCATCGCCATTACTTCGTCCGCATAGGTGGGCGGCTCCCACTCGGCAGGCGAGGCATCGCCATTAACATGGCGCAGACTGTCGAAGCGACGCCTCGGTGCCAGTACTAGCGCGCCTGAGAAGACGCATTGAGCCTGGGTCACTACCACGCGGGCCTGACGAAACGTCCGCCAGACGCGAGCGGACACTCGGTGCGTCCACACAGCGTCCGTAGAGACGAATCCGAGGCGTATATTTGAGCAAGGTTTGCGTCTCCGCGGACAACCCGGTCACTACGCGTCGAGCCGCTGGTCCTGGTCCCAGACGCATTTTTCACCGCTCGGCCGCAAACGGTCGTTGAGCGTCCATTTGCGTGGCATCGTTGGAGATGCTCTTAGCCAATGCCATATATACGTCTTGAGACACGAGTCGAATCAACTAAAAACTCTATCGATCAAGTACATGAGTTGGTTTTATAGTCATGTTCACCACAAATTTCATGATCCCACACTCCATTAAACATGATTTTAATGTAATGTAATATGGTATATAAATTTGAGGAGAAAGATTAGATATAAATTTTAGAGTTAAAGAATTGTATATCTATTGAACTCTCCAATCTCTCTTTAAATCATATCCCTAAACAATTAGTATATATTTTATTTTGTACTATCACATCTTCCCAACTGAAACCACCACGTCTAGTTATTTTTTTTCAATCATGTCTTGCTAGATTAATCAGCCGGGCAATCGAGAACATCTTCTATTTTTAGATTGACTGTCTATTCTCCGTACGATGACCTTCTCTCAATATAACGTGTCATACAAAGCTTTCCTTTCTAATTACGTTAGCTAGCATAGGCACGCATCGTGCATTCTTTTTCTTTTGACGCACGTACTTTTCTATTTTTTTTTTGAAAGCCACTTTTCTATTTGTGGTACGTAACCTTTTCAATGTAATATAGATCGGACTCCTCTTTTTTAGTAACAAACCAAGCCATTATTGTTTTCAACGTGTCAAACGGACCTACACTGTTACGTAACTAATAATCTTTCATTAAATCATAGCCACTGATTTTAGATCTAACCATTAAAATAATTAAGATGATGTGGATCAACCTAATGAATCTATTAAACATATGTATTCTGCTTTTAGTATATAATAGATTATGATGTTGATGCTTCGTCTCTTGATGTTACTTGAGTTACACTTTCTGCGCCTAGCTGAAAGGCGTTAAAGAAAAGCGCTTATGAGAGACAACCCATGTTTTTACTCCAGTATTTTTGTTTTATATTTGTGTCTTGGAAGTTGTTTACTACTGTAGCAACCTCTCCTTATCTTAGTTTTGAGTTTTGTTGTGCCAAGTAAAGTCTTTGATAGTAAAGTAAGTACTAGATTTAGATTAATGCGCAGTTCCAGATTTCTTTTCTGTCACGAATCTGGGTCTACCTCCCTGTAGGTAGCTCAGAAAATTAAGCCAATTTACGAGCATGATCCTCAGATATGTACGCAACTTTCATTCAATTTGAGCATTTTCGTTTGAGCAAGTCTGGTGGCCTAATAAAATCCATCTTTACGGACTGTTCTGTTTTGACAGATTCTGTCTTTTATTTCGCATTGCCTCTTTTGCTATGTTAGATGAATTTCTTTGATCCATTAATGTCCAGTAGCTTTATGCAATGTCCAGAAGTGTTAAGAATGATTGTGTCACCTCTGAACATGTGAATTTTTATTATGCACTAACCCTCTAATTAGTTGTTTCGAGTTTGGTGTGGAGGAAGTTTTCAAGGATCAAGAGAGGAGTATGATGCAATATGATCAAGGAGAGTGAAAGCTCTAAGCTTGGGGATGCCCCGGTGGTTCACCCCTGCATATTTTAAGAAGACTCAAGCGTCTAAGCTTGGGGATGCCTTGGGCATCCCCTTCTTCATCGACAACATTATCAGGTTCCTCCCCTGAAACTATATTTTTATTCCGTCACATCTTATGTACTTTGCTTGGAGCGTCGGTTTGTTTTTGTTTTTTGTTTTGTTTGAATAAAATGGATCCTAGCATTCACTTTATGGGAGAGAGACACGCTCCACTGTAGCATATGGACAAATATGTCCTTAGGCTCTACTCATAGTATTCATGGCGAAGTTTCTTCTTCGTTAAATTGTTATATGGTTGGAATTGGAAAATGCTACATGTAGTAACTCTAAAATGTCTTGGATAATTTGATACTTGGCAATTGTTGTGCTCATGTTTAAGCTCTTGCATCATATACTTTGCACCCATTAATGAAGAAATACTTAGAGCTTGCTAATTTGGATTGCATATTTGGTTTCTCTAGAGTCTAGATAATATCTAGTATTGAGTTTTGAACAACAAGGAAGACGGTATGGAGTCTTATAATGTTTACCATATGTCTTTTATGTGAGTTTTGCTGTACCGTTCATCCTTGTGTTTGTTTCAAATAACCTTGCTAGCCTAAACCTTGTATCGAGAGGGAATACTTCTCATGCATCCCAAATACTTGAGCCAACCACTATGCCATTTGTGTCCATCATACCTACCTACTACATGGTATTTATCCGCCATTCCAAAGTAAATTGCTTGAGTGCTACCTTTAAAGTTCCATCATTCACCTTTACAATATATAGCTCATGGGACAAATAGCTTAAAAACTATTGTGGTATTGAATATGTACTTATGCACTTTATCTCTTATTAAGTTTCTTGTTGTGCGATAACCATGCTTCGGGGACGCCATCAACTATTCTTTGTTGAATATCATGTGAGTTGCTATGCATGTCCGTCTTGTCCGAAGTAAGAGAGATCTACCACCTTTATGGTTGGAGCATGCATATTGTTAGAGAAGAACTTTGGGCCGCTAACTAAAGCCATGATTCATGGTGGAAGTATCGATTTTGGACACATATCCTCAATCTCATATGAGAATAATAATTGTTGCCACATGCTTATGCATTAAAGAGGAGTCCATTATCTGTTGTCCATGTTGTCCCGGTATGGATGTCTAAGTTGAGAATAATCAAAAGCGAGAAATCCAAAATGCGAGCTTTCTCCTTAGACCTTTGTACAGGCGGCATGGAGGTACCCCATTGCGACACTTGGTTAAAACATGTGCATTGCAAAGATCCGGTAGTCCAAGCTAATTAGGACAAGGTGCGGGCACTATTAGTATACTATGCATGAGGCTTGCAACTTGTAAGATATAACTTTCATAACTCATATGCTTTATTACTACCGTTGACAAAATTGTTTCATGTTTTCAAAATAAAAGCTCTAGCACAAATATAGCAATCGATGCTTTCCTCTTTGAAGGACCATTCCTTTACTTTTATGTTGAGTCAGTTCACCTATTTCTCTCCACCTCAAGAAGCAAACACTTGTGTGAACTGTGCATTGATTCCTACATACTTGCATATTGTACTTGTTATATTACTCTATGTTGACTATTATCCATGAGATATACATGTTACAAGTTGAAAGCAACCGCTAAAACTTAATCTTCCTTTGTGTTGCTTCAATACCTTTACTTTGATTTATTGCTTTATGAGTTAACTCTTATGCAAGACTTATTAATACTTGTCTTGAAGTACTATTCATGAAAAGTCTTTGCTTTATGATTCACTTGTTTTACTCATGTCATTACCATTGTTTTGATCGCTGCATCCACTACATATGTTTACAAATAGTATGATCAAGGTTATGATGGCATATTGATACGTCTCCGACGTATCGATAATTTCTTATGTTCTATGCCATATTATTGATGATACCTACATGTTTTATGCACACTTTATGGCATATTCGTGCATTTTCTGGAACTAACCTATTAACAAGATGCCGAAGTGCCAGTTGCTGTTTTCTGCTGTTTTTGGTTTCAGAAATCCTAGTAACGAAATATTCTCGGAATTGGACGAAACAAAGACCTAGGGGCCTATTTTGCCACGAACCTTCTAGAAGACCGAAGAGCATACGAAGTGGGGCCACGAGGTGGCGACACCACATGGCGGCGCGGCCAAGGGGGGGCCCGCGCCGCCCTATGGTGTGGGCCCCTCGTCAGGCTCCCGACTCTGCCCTTCCTCCTACTTAAAGCCTCCGTCGCGAAACCCCTGATGCGAAAAACCACGATACGGAAAACCTTACTGAGACGCCGCCGCCGGCGATCCTATCTCGGGGGATTCTGGAGATCTCCTCCGGCACCCTGCCGGAGAGGGGATTCATCTCCCGGAGGACTCTACACCGCCATGGTCGCCTCCGGAGTGATGAGTGAGTAGTTCACCCCTGGACTATGGGTCCATAGCAGTAGCTAGATGGTTGTCTTCTCCTCATTGTGCTTCATTGTTGGATCTTGTGAGCTGCCTAACATGATCAAGATCATCTATCCGTAATACTCTATGTTGTGTTTGTCGGGATCCGATGGATAGAGAATACCATGTTATGTTAATTATCAAGTTATTACATATGTGTTGTTTATGATCTTGCATGCTCTCCGTTACTAGTAGAGGCTCGGCCAAGTTTTTGCTTTTAACTCCAAGAGGGAGTATTTATGCTCGATAGTGGGTTCATGCCCGCATTGACACCGGGACGAGTGACTGAAAGTTCTAAGGTTGTGTTGTGTCTGTTGCCACTAGGGATAAAACATTGGCGCTATGTCCGAGGATGTAGTTGTTGATTACATTACGCACCATACTTAATGCAATTGTCCGTTGCTTTGCAACTTAATACTGGAAGGGGTTCGGACGATAACCTGAAGGTGGACTTTTTAGGCATAGATGCAGTTGGATGGCGGTCTATGTACTTTGTCGTAATGCCCAATTAAATCTCACTATACTTATCATGCCATGTATGTGCATTGTTATGCCCTCTCTATTTGTCAATTGCCCGACCGTAATTTGTTCACCCAACATGCTTTTATCTTATGGGAGAGACACCTCTAGTGAACTGTGGACCCCGGTCCATTCTTTTAATACTCGATATACAAATCTGCTCGCAATACTTGTTTTACTCGTTTTCTCTGCAAACAATCATCTTCCACACAATTCGGTTAACCCTTTGTTACAGCAAGCCGGTGAGATTGACAACCTCACTCGTTTCGTTGGGGCAAAGTACTTTGGTTGTGTTGTGCGGGTTCCACGTTGGCGCCGGAATCTCGGTGTTGCGCCGCACTACATCCCGCCGCCATCAACCTTCAACGTGCTTCTTGACTCCTACTGGTTCGATTAAACCTTGGTTTCTTACTGAGGGAAACTTGCCGCTGTGCGCATCACACCTTCCTCTTGGGGTTCCCAACGGACGTGTCAACTACACGCATCAGGCGGTTCCGTGGGAGGAGAGAAGAAAAGAAGAGAAGAACTGGCTGGGTCGGGCTGGGGCGGGCGCGGGCGCCACACTTAAGTGGATGTGTGGCGCCCGTGGCATCGGCGCCACACAGGCTGGTGTGGCGCCCGTGGCATCGGCGCCACACATCGAGCCTCGCAAAACGGCTAAGTCCCAGAGGAATTGTCTCACAGTATGTTTTGGGGGATTACAAGTGCATGTGTGGCGGCCCTCCCAACGGCGCCACACATGCTGCCACGTCGGATGGGCGCACCAGCTCAGCGTCGATGGCGCCACGTCGGCTGGGTGTGTGGCGCCGGCAGGAGGGGAGCCACATGGGCATCTGTGGCGCCCGTGGGAGGGGCTCCACACAAAAGGGTTAGATTGGTGAAATAGTTTCGCCGGAGGGTTAGTCTGTGCTTTTCTTCCACTTTTGGGTTATTTTTGTGTAAATCGCCGACCCAGCCAGTTCTTCTCTTCTTTTCTTCTCTCCTCCCACGGAACCGCCGGCGCCGCCCGCCTCCCCTTGGCCCCCCCACCAAATCGAGCAAGAAATCATCAGATCTGTCCGGCCAACTCCTTCCTCCTCCATTC
The DNA here is from genome assembly GCF_022539505.1 of Lolium rigidum. Classification (NCBI taxonomy): domain Eukaryota; kingdom Viridiplantae; phylum Streptophyta; class Magnoliopsida; order Poales; family Poaceae; genus Lolium; species Lolium rigidum. The sequence continues at coordinate 237,420,844 of NC_061511.1, read as the reverse complement.
CTCAAGGTATTCCCCTTCGATTCCCTCCGATTCATCCACTAGTATTGGTGGATTTGGTAGATTTGGTATGAACCCTAGATATGGAAATTTATGTTGGTGGATTTGGATATGAACCATTGATATGGAAATCAATGTTGGTGGAATCTACATTGTAGTATATGTGTTTGAACCAAAGATTTGTTGGAGCCCTAGATATGAAATTTTACATGTATGTGTTGAAATCCTATGTATGTATGTGTTGAAATGTCATGCATTTGCCTAGCAAATGCATTCAAATTTGTTACATATGCCTAGCAAATGCCTATTCAAACTTGTTGCACTCAAATGTGTGTATGTATGGGTGATTCGAAAGTTAGATATATTGTCTTACATATGTATGTATGTGGTGAAAGGCAAAATTGGAGCTTAGCAAATGCCTATTCTATTGTCTAACATATGTCTATTATGTGCCTAGGAATGGTATGTCTTACGAAATTCATATGTGTGATGTATTTGGATATGAACTCTCATGTATTTGGATATTCTCATGTATGTGTTGCTCATTTTTGTTAGTGGAATGACTCATAACATGGTTGTGTAAACATGTAGGATGGTGTGGCTTCTGGATGAAGAGTACGACAGGGAGCACCGGGCTGTTCATATGACGGAGAGGGAAACGGATCTTCACCCTTTGAAGATTCGTTATCATGGCACATCGGATATACCTTATGACGAGAGGTACACGGAGTTCATCCGGCCTACCGGTCTTATGCCGTTCATATCCCTTGTAAGCCGTGGGGGCCACACATGAACCCCTCGGCACTCACCGCCCTTGTCGACCGGTGGAGGCCGGAGACTCACACCTTCCACTTGAGGGCCGGCGAGATGGCCCCTACTCTCCAGGATGTTTCCATGATCCTTGCACTACCTATTCAGGGCGAGCCACTGTGTATGAACACAGCTTCTGATGGGTGGCGCCAGCAGATGGAGGGGCTTATTGGCAGGGCTCCTCCGGCGCCAGCAAATCCAAAGCAGAGAGTTCCCGCCGGCGCGTCTTTCGAATGGATCAGGACTAACTTTGGAGAATGCCCCATAGAGGCCGACGAGGACACTCGGAGGACGTACGCCCGCGTGTACTTATGGTACATGATTTCCAGGACTCTCTTTCCTGACAGTGGGGGTAAGCTGGCCCATTGGTGTTGGCTGAAGGCGCTTACGGTGTTGGACGACCGGTGGAGTTGGGGAACAGCGGCACTTGCCTACCTCTACCGGCAGGTGATGATTTGTTCTATGTACTATTTTCCTATAGTAGTGCGCTACACAAAGTAGTAACCAAATATCTTATGTACGCAGTTGGACGAAGCTTGTCGCAGGACTGGGAGCAAGACTGGGAGCGGCGGTATTGGTGGATGCATGCTCCTACTTTCCGTATGGAGCTGGGACCGCCTATCAGTTGGGCGTCCCAGGGTACTCAACGAGACGCCATGGCCTCATCACCCTCACTTTCCTCGATCGGGAGCCCACTTGGGCATACCTTTGGGACAATGTCTCGGAGATGACGAGCGATCCAATGGTCATGTACAGAGCAGTACACTCGCGGAGTTGGACACTCTTACCGCCGAGCAGGTAACCGATCACTGCGGAGTTGCAATCCTAGTTTTGATTGATTCTACCGGCATGTTCTAAATAATTGTATGCTGCAGGTGGAATGGGAGCCATATGGTAGCTACTACCATATTGGCGCGGGGATGGCTGACCCGAACCCCAAGTGCACCGGAGGAGGCGCGGTTCCGGCGTATGCGCTGCCCACTCATATGCATGTGGCTTGTTGAACACCACCAGCCGCAAAGAGTGATGAGACAAGTTTGGGCTGTATCAGGAGTGCCCACCAATGTGGCAAGACACGGACAAGGCGCTTCACAGGTAAACTTCTGGAATCATGCGATGGAAGATTCTTGATAGAAGAGGTACAAACTAACTTGTTGATTCTTGCAGGCTTGATAGGCAGCGGCCGAGGAAGATCACAAATTGGCCAGTCCATCATAGCGGCCACATCGCAGCGTTCCAACACTGCTTGGAAGCGGCACGGAATGCTGGCCCTGAGCAGATTGTGCCTCACTACTTCACCGCTTTCAACAACTACCTCGAGTGGTTCCATCGAACACGCGTATCGAGTTAGTGAAGCGCGCGTATCGTGAGGAGATCTTGGACGACCCCATCCAGTTCGATGAGGTTGGGCAAAGCCAGCACGACACTTTTGCTCGCAGAGGGAGATTGACTTCTATTGCTCCCGAGCTGAACTTCGTGGTAATGGATTCTCTCACTAACTAGTACATCATCTAGATTGCCATGTGCTCGCTTAAATTGTGTATGCTATGTTTGTCACAGCGGGAGGAGATCCAAAAAACAGCTGAGGAGTGCGAGGTTATGTGGGAGCAGAGCCACAAAGATGAAAAGCCTGTCGGACCGTTGCGGAATTTCATTAAGGTATGATCACCAAATTTGAATGTACGCAATTATGTTCTGGTGGCTTTGTAACCGTGAGTTCCATGACGCAGAACACTGCACGAAAGATGCGGCGGTTAGCGAACTTGCTAGGTTGCCGCGAAGGCGAAATCCCTACATCCTCCTCTTCTGAAGAACCGCAGGTATGGACTATTTTGTTGCTGTGAAACATGTTCTTACTAATTTCAACTTTCGTAATCTCATGTGTTCATGTTTCTGAAGATTCCTCCTGAGGACGACCTAATTCTGAGTCAAGGCATACTTCCGAAGCGTACCTCCAAGCAACGGTCAGCTTACCAGTTCAAGCCAAGGGGCAAGGCTCCAAACCGGTACACTCCGGAAGATTATGTCAACTGAGGAAAGAAGGTTGTCACTGAGGAGGATGACGGGCCGCCGCGGAGATCAGCTTTGTCGAACATGAGGAACGACGAGCCATTCTCTTCAGATGAGGAGGAGGAGGAGGAGCAGGAGGAGCAGGAGGAGGAGCAGGAGCAGCAGGAGCAGCAGCAGGAGCAGCAGCAACAACAGCCAAGGCAGCGGACGAAGAGGATGGCCGTCCGGAAGCAGCCCACGAGGACGGCACGTCGAGGACGCTACTAGGATGTGTGCTACGTGTTGTTGTGAACTCTATATTCATAAGTATCGATTTGTGAACCCTATGTCATTTCGAACCATGGTCCGTAATGCTACTTGTTGTTTGAATCTACGTGCTACAATGTGACCTATGAAGTGTTATATGTGTATGTCATGAAATTGCTACTTGTTGTGTCCAATGTTGTACTCGTAATCGTTGGAGTTTGGTAGGATTTTTCATGTTTTCAACACAAGTCCATGTGTGGCGCCCTTCCCACTGGCGCCACAAGTGCTAGTGTGGCGCCCGTGGCATCGGCGCCACACATGCCAACTTATATGAACTATTGGGACCAAAACATCCAGGGGCTCCGGACGATAAGTCCTTAGCCGTTTTGCGAGCCTCGATGTGTGGCGCCCGTGGCATCGGCGCCACACAGGCTGGTGTGGCGCCCGTGGCATCGGCGCCACACATCGAGCCTCGCAAAATGGCTAAGTCCCAGAGGAATTGTCTCACAATATGTTTTGGGGGATTACAAGTGCATGTGTGGCGCCCCTCCCAACGGCGCCACACATGCTGCCACGTCGGATGGGCGCACCAGCTCAGCGTCGATGGCGCCACGTCGGCTGGGTGTGTGGCGCCGGCAGGAGGGGAGCCACATGGGCATGTGTGGCGCCCATGGGAGGGGCGCCACACAAAAGGGTTAGATTGGTGAAATAGTTTCGTCGGAGGGTCGCAGGAGGGGAGCCACGTTCCTTCGTGATGTGAGACCTCTGCCACCGGAGTCTCTTTTCAAGTATGATTAGGGCGGAGATTCTCCTTTGGCGGCACGATGTGGCACCCCTGCGCCGTGGATTTCCAGGTCGGAACTCTTCGGGGGCCTTTAACAGCGCCGACGACGGGTACTAGGGGTAACGTTTCCCCCATATCCATTGTTGCGCCGTTAAGTGCTTCGACGGTGAAGGCTACACCTACAGAGGAGGATGGAGGGGGGATATCCACCGCATCTTCCTTGTCCCTTTTAGTCCCCAATTCCGATTTCTGGGGAAAATCCATGGCATCTCCATTTCTGGTGGACTCCTAGAGTTCCACCTCCTCCCTACCGAGAGCCGTTTGGCTGGTGGCTAGGAAAAATCGCCGGAGATCGTCGCTGCTTTGCGCATGTGGTGGCTACTCCACCTTTCATGTCGCATCAGGCTCGGGCTCGTTCGCCTGCGATGGGAAATCATGGCGGAGGGCGTAGAAGGGCCGGTGGAGGTGGGCGAGGGGCTCCAGGCTCCTGGTGGAGGTGGGCGAGGGGGCTCCTGCTGGAGGTCCTGATGGTGGTCGATTTGGCAACGGAATCGCTCGTACCCGGAACCACGTCTGGCAACGCGAACTCCAGGAGGGTTCTAGCCAGAACTCCTCCGTTGGTGGTGGCCAGCGCGCGTCTAACGAGCGCCGCGATGCTGCTGTTCAAGGTGGGCATGGTAATTAGGTTGCAAACCGTCAAATATTCCCTAATAGAAGGAGTGAAGGGCGTGATGATCCTAGTCCTTGTGCGAAGTGCAATTTAGCTGGACATCTTCCTGCTTATTGCCCTACAATTTGCTGTGCTTGGTGTATGCCAAGTGCTCCTTCCTTGGCAGTGTGTGGCATCTATGTGCGCATTTCAGTCACCTGGGCAAGGATTCGTCTATTTCGCTGATAGCAGTTCGCCTTAGCATGTGAAAGAGAAACCAAGAGCTGTAATCATAACTGTGAAAGAGAAAGCAAGTATTGTGATCATGCATGTTCTGGTTGTATTGTCTTGTGTTGTACGGTTTTGGTGTGCGCTTTGCATATGTGTATTGTAACTCTTGATATAACTCCTAGACGGTTGACGATTTAGTTAATTTAAAGGGTTTGCCTATGTCTCAGGTGACTGAGATTTTCTTAAGTCTGAGTCGCCTCAGAAAAGTGTAACTGGACTTTAAAAAAAATGCAACTGGAACGAGTTGCACTTTTCTGGCATAAATGTGCAATTGCACTTTTCAGCCAGAAATGTGTAACTCATGTACATTTTTTTGGGTGACTGAGACTTAAGAAATTCTCAGTCACCTGAGACTTAGCAAAACCGTAATTTAAAACCGAAGCTTTCGTCTAAAAAAAGGTCCATATCTTCTTCCGGATTGCCTCGCGTGGAAACACCAGGATGAGCGCTCTCCTCCACCGCCACATCTGTTTCCTCCCGATGGCTGCCCTGCAATGATGACGGCATGTGCCACGTTTTCTTTCCATGCCCCTGGTGAAGGGATTCGTAGCATAGAAAACAAAAAATTCCTACCGCGAGAACGCAATCCAAGCCAATATGCAATCTAGAAGACGGTGGCAACGAGGGGGTGAACGAGACTAACCCTTGAAGATTTCCAAAGCCTACAAGAGGAGGCTCTCGTTGCTGCGGTAGACGATCACTTGCCGCTTTCAAAAGCGCGTAGAAGATCTTGACGGTGCCACAATCGGGCAGCACCTCCGTACTCGGTCACACGTTCGGTGTTGATGACGACGACGTCCTTCTCCCCGTTCCAGCGGGCAGCGGAAGTAGTAGATCCTCCTCGGAATCCCGGCAGCACGACGGCGTGGTGGCGGTGGTGGTGGAGAACTCCGGCAGGGCTTCGCCTAAGCGTATGCGGGAGAGGTGGTGTAGGAGGAGAGGCTAGGGTTTGGGGAGAGGGGGTGGCTAGGGCGCCGGCCATGGGCAGCCCTAGGTGGTGCGGCCAAGAGTGGCTGCCCCCTCCCTCTCCTCCTCATTATATAGGTGGAAATCCCCAAGAGTTGTAGTCTAAGTCTTCGAATAAGACCCCAACAACAAAACCTCCCATAGGTGGGAAACCTACTCAAGGGGGGAGTCCTACCCAAGGTGGGACTCCCACCTTTCCTTTAGGTGGGGTGGCCGGCCACCTATGGTGGAGTCCACCTGGGACTCCACCCCTTAGGGTTTGGCTGGCCATGCAAGGTGGAGTCCCTCCGGGATTCCACTTTCCATGGTGATTTCTTCCGGAATTTTCTAGAACCTTCTAGAACCTGCCATAAATGCACCGGATCATTTCCAAACTTGGAATATGACTTCCTATATATGAATCTTATTCCGGACCATTCCGGACCTCCTCGTGATGTCCTGGATCCCATCCGAGACTCCGAACAAAACTTCGAACTCCATTCCTTATTCCATATCTACTTAAACGACATCAAACCTTAAGTGTTTTACCCTACGGTTCGCGAACTATGCAGACATGGTTGAGACCTCTCTCTGACCAATAACCAATAGCGGGATCTGGAGATCCATAATGGCTCCCACATATTCAACGATGACTTTAGTGATCGACTGAACCATTTACATACGATACCGATTCCCTTTGTCACGCGATATTTTACTTGTCCGAGGTTTGATCATCGGTATCTCTATACCTCGTTCAACCTCGTCTCCTGACAAGTACTCTTTACTCGTACCGTGATATGTCATCTCTTATGAACCATTCATATGCTTGCAAGCTAATTAGACGACATTCCACCGAGAGGGCCCAGAGTATCTATCCGTCATCGGGATGGACAAATCCCACTGTTGATCCATATGCCTCAACTCATATTTTCCGGATACTTAATCCCATCTTTATAACCACCCATTTACGTAGTGGCGTTTGATGTAATCAAAGTACCCTTCCGGTATAAGTGATTTACATGATCTCATGGTCGAAAGGACTAGGTAACTATGTATCGAAAGCTTATAGCAAATAACTTAATGACATGATCTTATGCTACGCTTAATTGGATGTGTCCATTACATCATTCACATAATGACATAACCTTGTTATTAATAGCATCCAATGTTCATGATCATGAAACTATGATCATCTATTAATCAACAAGCTAGTTATACAAGAGGCTTACTAGGGACTCCTTGTTGTTCACATAACACACATGTATCAATGTTTCGGTTAATACAATTATAGCATGGTATGTAAACATTTATCATAAACATGAAGATATATAATAACCACTTTATTATTGCCTCTTGGGCATATCTCCAACAGATCTCCCACTTGCACTAGAGTCAATAATCTAGTTTATATTTGTAAAGATATAACACCTTGGACTTCCGGTGCTTTATCATGTTTTGCTCACGGGAGAGATTTTAGTCAACGGATCTGACATGCTCAGAAACGTATGTATTTTGTAATTCATTTGCGTCTCAACGCATCACTCATTTTCCAAATGAGTTGGCATAATCATATATGTTCAGTCCTCTGGTGGAACCTTAATTCCGCGGTCTGAAATATGTCACTAATATTGTCATACACAATATAGCTTCAAAGTTCTGACACTATCGGAACTACACCAAGTTCTCAAAGAACCTCTTGACTTATCATCCTTAGTCATTTTAAAAACAATGACATACTCTGCCTTCGTTTGTAGAATCCGTCACAATATATAGAACTCTTCTAAATCTAGCATAGACAAATTCTAGCTCATTGTGCTACCTTTTAAACAACACTTACTCTAATTTGAGATTGAAATTTTATTTTTATATGTGACAAAACAAATATCGGTGCAACACCTTACAGCGATTTGTTTGTCATTTCTCCATACAAAACTATATATATATCCTTGGTTCTTCTTAAGTACTCAAGAATATTCTTACTGTTTTTCAATGATCATCACATGAATCATTCTGGTACATGCTCATAACACTTTCAGAGCACAGGACATCTGATTGTGTACATATTATTCGTGATCTATAATCACTCATGTGTTTTTACTCATTGAGTGTCAGATACACTCATGTCTTGTTAAACCTTCTCATGACAAGAACATTTTCTTAATATTTCTATATTGAACTACTTCAATATCCATTCTATGTACTTTGAATTTAAACTTATTATGTGTTTCAATCTATCTTCATAGATCTTGACACTAAATATGTTTCAGTTCATATCCTTTCATTGAAGTTAATTCTCAATGAAACCTTTTATAATCAAGTATATAATTACGTTATTTATAACCAACTATATGTCATCTACATAAAGTATTATAAATATGTCTCAGCACTCCCACTTAATTTCTTGCAAATGCAAGCCTCTTCATCGTCTCTGATGAAATCAAAAACTCTTTGACTATTTCATCTGGTGAAGATTCCAACTCCGCGATACTTACTTCATCCAATTGAAGTTCGTATACCTATCTAGTATTCCACGGACTAGCAAAATTCTTGGTTTTATCTTGTATACACTTTTAATACGCACTTCTGATAAGTAATGTATTTTGCCATCCTACTAGAATATCTCATAAAAGAAATATGTAGTGATTACTAGAATAATCCACATAGACTATAAGCATTGCCACGGAAGATCTAATCTTATTGTAGTCAACTTTTTGAACTTTGTCGTAAACAACTTTTCGACAAGTCGAGCTTCTTCAAGGATATTCCATCCAAGTCCATCAATTTTATAAATCCATTTACTTTCAAAAAAGTATTTATCTATCATGGATTTCATGGCGCATGGCCATTTTAACGGAGTCAGGGCCCATCATAACTTCTTTGTATGTAGTTGGTTTATCATTGTTCAAAATCAATCCTTTGTCCACAAATCATTTATTTGATCACAAAGTAAACCATACCTACAAGGTTCAATAAGTACTTCGATCTCCATGGCTAAAACACTTTGTAGTCATGGGAGCCATGATCGTCGTGGCCGCTTCCGAACCAATTTCCGATCCTCGCGCTACTCCGATCATTATGCTCAGGTTCATAAACCTTATCAAGTTCTATTGTCCTCCCACTCAAATACTTCGCTAGAAAACAATTTCTTGGAAATAAGCAAGTAACATTAACAAACACTTTTGTCTTTTACTTCATAGTGGAAAGAATTCCCAATCAATTCTTTGGGATAACCAACAAAGACATTCATCCGATTTTGGTTGTAAACTCTTAGACCAAAATTTAAAGAAAGGACTTATTAGGGTTTATACCCATGCCATAACTTGTATGGTGTCATTTCAACGGATCATGATGATGCTCTATTTAGTGTAAAAGCGGTAGTCTCTAAAGCATAATTCACAAAAATATAATGGCGTTAATATTTTATCTCATCATTGACCCAACAAGGTTTGGATACATCTCTTGGATACTTCATCATCACTATGATACTCCAAGAAACGTGAGTTGTAGAACAATTTCATAACTCTCTTAGATGTTCGCTAAAACTCGTAATTCAAATATTTCCACCATGATCCAATCATAGATATTTGACTTTTCTATTACGATGATTTCCACTTCATGCTGTTCTTCCTTATCGAATATATCCACATATATATACTCAATTCATTGTTGAAAGTTTTCATGAAGTAGAAGAATCTCCCGCACACAACTATGCCCAGTGAACCACATACATCATTTATGTATGTTTCCACTAAATTAGTTGCCCGTTCATCTCTTGGCCTATGAACGGTATTTCAGTCATTACTTTTTAGAAAATATTTTGCAAGCGCCAAATGATTCAAAAATCAAATGACTCCAAAAATCCATTTGCATGGAGTTTCTTCATCCGTTCCTTTCCAACATGACCTAAATGGCGGTTCCACAAATAAGTGGAATTCAAATCATTTTCCTTATGGAATTTTAGCGTCAGTATTATGTGTGTGTGTTTCACCATTAAGATTTATAATAACTTATCCATCGTACATGGAGTAATGTGATACGTCTCCGACGTATCGATAATTTCTTATGTTCCATGCCACATTATTGATGATATCTACATGTTTTATGCATACTTTATGTCATATTTATGCATTTTCCGGAACTAACCTATTGACGAGATGCCGAAGGGCCAGTTGCTATTTTCTGCTGTTTTTGGTTCCAGAAATCAGGAAATATTCTCGGAATTGGATGAAATCAACGCCCAGAGTCTTATAATTGGACGAAGCTTCCAGAACACCCGAGAGACGCCAGAGGGAAGCCCTGGGGGCCCCACACAACACCCTGGCGCGGCCAGAGGGGGCCCGCGCCCCCTAGTGTGTGGGCCCACCAGGCCCCCTCCGAGGCTGCCCTTCCGCCTACTTAAGGTCTCCGTCGCGAAAACCCTATCACGTTCGACGAAACCGAGAAAACCTTCCCGCAGCCGCCGCCATCGCGAAGCCAAGATCTGGGGGACAGGAGTCTCTGTTCCGGCACGCCGCCGGGACGGGGAAGTGCCCACGGAAGGCTCCTCCATCGACACCACCACCATCTTCATCAAAGCTGTTGTCTCCCATGAGGAGGTAGTAGTTCTCCATCGAGGCTCGGGGCTGTACCGGTAGCTATGTGGTTAATCTCTCTCATATGTGCTTCAATACAATAATCTCATGAGTTGCCTTACATGATTGAGATTCATATGATGATGCTTGTAATCTAGATGTCATTATGCTAGTCAAGTGGGTTTTACTTATGTGATCTCCGGAGACTCCTTGTCCCACGTGTGTAAAGGTGACAGTGTGTGCACCGTGTGGGTCTCTTAGGCTATATTTCACGAGAATACTTATTCACTGTTATGAATGGCATAGTGAAGTGCTTATTTATATCTCTTTATGATTGCAATGTGTTTTGTATCACAATTTATCCGTGTGCTACTCTAGTGATGTTATTAAAGTAGTTTATTCCTCCTGCACGGTGTAATGGTGATAGTGTGTGCATCGTGTAGTACTTGGCGTAGGCTATGATTGTGATCTCTTGTAGATTATGAAGTTAACTATTGCTATGATAGTATTGATGTGATCTATTCCTCCTTTCGTAGTGTGAAGGTGACAGTGTGCATGCTATGTTAGTACTTGGTTTGGTTATGTTGATCTGTCATGCACTCTAAGGTTATTTAAACATGAACATTGAATATTGTGGAGCTTGTTAACTCCGGCACTGAGGGTTCGTGTAATCCCACAAAGTTAGTGGTGTTCATCATCCAACAAGAGGGTGTAGAGTCTAGCATCTATCTATTTATTCTGTTATGTGATCAATGTTGAGAGTGTCCACTAGTGAAAGTATGATCCCTAGGCCTTGTTCCTAAATATCGCTATCGCTGCTTGTTTACCTGTTTTACCGCATCTTTACTTCCTGCAATATTAATACCATCAACCGCACGCCAGACAAGCACTTTTACTGCGCCGTTACTACTGCTCATATTCATTCATACCACTTGTATTTCACTATCTCTTCGCCGAACTAGTGCACCTATTAGGTGTGTTGGGGACACAAGAGACTTCTTGCTTTGTGGTTGCAGGGTTGCATGAGAGAGATATCTTTGACCTCTTCCTCCCTGAGTTCGATAAACCTTGGGGTGATCCACTTAAGGGAAACTTGCTGCTGTTCTTCAAACCTCTGCTCTTGGAGGCCCAACACTGTCTACAAGAATAGAAGCACCCGTAGACATCAAGCACTTTTCTGGCGCCGTTGCCGGGGAGGAAAGGTAAAAGGCACTCATACTCCGGTCCCAGGTAAAGTACTTTTCTGTTACCGTTGTTTGTGTGCTCGAAGCTATTTCCTTTAGATCCTGCAATTGCATCTTTTTGTTTCTTGTTTACACTAGTTAGGCATAATGGACAACAATGAGCTTCTTATTCTATTTCCTGATTTAAGACATGGATGGTTTGATGCGAAAATTAAAAAACCTATGGAACATATTAGTATGAACGCCTTGAACACCATTGTTGCTAATGATATGGAAAATTCTAAGCTTGGGGAAGCTGGCTTTGATGAGCATGATATTTTTAGTCCCCCAAGCATTGAGGAGAAAATTTACTTTGATGATACTTTGCCTCCTATTTATGATGATTATAATGATATTGGTCTTTTAGTACCGCCTGTTATGGAGGATAAATTTGATTATGATTACAATATGCCTCCTATATTTGATGATGAGAATAATAATGATAGCTACTTTGTTGAATTTGCTCCCACTACAACTAATAAAATTGATTATGCCTATGTGGAGAGTAATAATTTTATGCATGAGACTCGTGATAAGAATGCTTTATGTGATAGTTATATTGTTGATTTTGCTCATGTTGCTACTGAAAGTTATTATGAGAGAGGAAAATATGGTTGTAGAAATTTTCATGTTACTAAAACACCTCTCTATGTGCTGAAATTTTTGAAGCTACACTTGTTCTATCTTCCTATGCTTGTTAATTTTTTCTTCATGAACTTGTTTATTTACAAAACTCCTATGCATAGGAAGCATGTTAGACTTAAATTTGTTTTGAATTTGCCTCTTGATGCTCTTTTTTGCTTCAACTACTATTTCTTGCGAGTGCATCATTAAAACTGCTGAGCCCATCTTAATGGCTATAAAGAAAGAACTTCTTGGGAGATAACCCATGTGTTTATTTTGCTACTGTTTTGTTGTGTCTTGGAAGTTGTTACTACTGTAGAAACCTCTCCTTATCTTAATTTTGTTTCATTGTTGTGCCAAGTAAAGTCTTTGATAGTAAGGTTCATACTAGATTTGGATTACTGCGCGTGAAACAGATTTCTTTGCTGTCACGAATCTGGGCCTAATTCTCTGTAGGTAACTCAGAAAATTATGCCAATTTACGTGAGTGATCCTCAGATATGTACGCAACTTTCATTCAATTTGATCATTTTCAGCTGAGCAAGTCTGGTGCCTCGATAAAATTCGTCTTTACGAACTGTTCTGTTTTGACAGATTCTGCCTTTTATTTCGCATTGCCTGTTTTGATATGCTTGATGGATTTTTCTATTCTATTGATTTTCAGTAGCTTTGTGCAATGTCCGGAAGTGTTAAGAATGATTATGTCACCTCTGAACATGTGAATTTTTGATTATGCACTAACCCTCTAATGAGTTTGTTTCGAGTTTGGTGTGGAGGAAGTTTTCAAGGGTCAAGAGAGGAGGATGATATACTATGATCAAGAAGAGTGAAGAGTCTAAGCTTGGGGATGCCCCCATGGTACATCCCTGGATATTATAAGAAGACTCAAGCATCTAAGCTTGGGTATGCCCAAGGCATCCCCTTCTTCATCGACAAATTATCAGGTTCCTTCTCTTGAAACTATATTTTTATTCGGTCACATCTTATGTACTTTACTTGGAGCGTCTGTGTGCTTTTGTTTGTGTTTTTGTTCGAATAAATGCTTGTGTGGGAGAGAGACACGCTCCGCTGGTTCGTATGAACACTCGTGTTCTTAGCTTCTAATGTTCATGGCGAAGGTTGAAACTGCTTCGTTAATTGTTATATGGTTGGAAACGGAAAATGCCGCATGTGGTAAAATGGTCTAATGTCTTCAATAATTTGATACTCGGCAATTGTTGTGCTCATGTTTAAGCTCTTGCATCATATACTTTGCACCTATTAATGAAGAAATACATAGAGCTTGCTAAAATTTGGTTTGCATAATTAGTCTCTCTAAGGTCTAGATAATTTCTAGTAAAGAGTTTGAACAACAAGGAAGACGGTGTAGAGTCTTATAATGTTTACAATATGTCTTTTATGTGAGTTTTGCTGCACCGGTTCATCCTTGTGTTTTTTTCAAATAAACCTTGCTAGCCTAAACCTTGTATCGAGAGGGAATACTTCTCATGCATCCAAAATCCTTGAGCCAACTATTATGCCATTTGTGTCCACCATACCTACCTACTACATGGTATTTCTCCGCCATTCCAAAGTAAATTGCTTGAGTGCTACCTTTAAAATTTCTATCCTTTACCTTTGCAATATATAGCTCATGGGACAAATAGCTTAAAAACTATTGTGGTATTGAATATGTACTTATGCACTTTATCTCTTATTAAGTTGTTTGTTGTGCGATAACCATGTTCCCGGGGACGCCATCAACTACTCTTTGTTGAATATCATGTGAGTTGCTATGCATGTCCATCTTGTCTGAAGTAAGGGAGATTTACCACTCATTTAATGGTTAGAGCATGCATAATGTTAGAGAAGAACATTGGGCTGCTAACTAAAGCCATGAATCATGGTGGAAGTTTCAGTTTTGGACATATATCCTCAATCTCATATGAGAACATTAATTGTTGCTACATGCTTATGCATTAAAGAGGAGTCCATTATCTGTTGTCTATGTTGTCCCGGTATGGATGTCTAAGTTGAGAATAATCAAAAGCGAGAAATCCAAATGCGAACTTTCTCCTTAGACCTTTGTACGAGGCGGCATAGAGGTACCCCTTTGTGACACTTGGTTAAAACATGTGTATTGCGATGATAATCCCGGTAATCCGAGCTAATTAGGACAAGGTGCGGGCACTATTAGTATACTATGCATAAGGCTTGCAACTTGTAAGATATAATTTACATGATACATATGCTTTATTACTACCGTTGACAAAATTGTTTCTTGTTTTCAAAACCAAAGCTCTAGCACAAATATAGCAATCGATGGTTTCCTCTTTGAAGGACCTTTCTTTTACTTTTATGTTGAGTCAGTTCACCTATATCTCTCCACCTCAAGAAGCAAACACTTGTGTGAACTGTGCATTGATTCTTACATACTTGCATATTGCATTTGTTATATTACTCTATGTTGACAAATATCCATGAGATATACATGTTACAAGTTCAAAGCAACCGCTGAAACTTAATCTTCCTTTATGTTGCTTCAATACCTTTACTATGAATTTATTGCTTTATGAGTTAACTCTTATGCAAGACTTATTGATGCTTGTCTTGAAAGTACTATTCATGAAAAGTCTTTGCTTTATGATTCAGTTGTTTACTCATGTCATCACCATTGTTTTGATCGCTGCATTCATTACATATGCTTACAATAGTATGATCAAGGTTATGATGGCATGGTACTCCAGAAATTATCTTTGTTATCGTTTACCTGCTCGGGACGAGCAGGAACTAAGCATGGGGATGCTGATACGTCTCCGACGTATCGATAATTTCTTATGTTCCATGCCACATTATTGATGATATCTACATGTTTTATGCATACTTTATGTCATATTTATGCATTTTCCGGAACTAACCTATTGACGAGATGCCGAAGGGCCAGTTGCTGTTTTCTGCTGTTTTTGGTTCCAGAAATCCTAGTAAGGAAATATTCTTGGAATTGGACGAAATCAATGCCCAGAGTCTTATAATTGGACGAAGCTTCCAGAACACCCGAGAGCCGCCAGAGGGAAGCCCTGGGGCCCCACACAACACCCTGGCGCGGCCGTAGGGGGCGCGCCCCCTAGTGTGTGGGCCCACCAGGCCCCCTCCGAGGCTGCCCTTCCGCCTACTTAAGGTCTCCGTCGCGAAAACCCTATCACGTTCGACGAAACCAGAGAAAACCTTCCAGAGCCGCCGCCATCGTGAAGCCAAGATCTGGGGGACAGGAGTCTCTGTTCCGGCATGCCGCCGGGACGGGGAAGTGCCCCCGGAAGGCTCCTCCATCGACACCACCGCCATCTTCATCAACGATGATGTCCCCCATGAGGAGGGAGTAATTCTCCATCGAGGCTCGGGGCTGTACCGGTAGCTATGTGGTTAATCTCTCTCCTATGTACTTCAATACAACAATCTCATGAGTTGCCTTACATGATTGAGATTCATATGATGATGCTTGTAATCTAGATGTCATTATGCTAGTCAAGTGGGTTTTACTTATGTGATCTCCGGAGACTCCTTGTCCGACGTGTGTAAAGGTGACAGTGTGTGCACCGTGTGGGTCTCTTAGGCTATATTTCACAGTAATACTTATTCACTGTTATGAATGGCATAGTGAAGTGCTTATTTATATCTCTTTATGATTGCAATGTGTTTTGTATCACAATTTATCTCGTGTGCTACTCTAGTGATGTTATTAAAGTAGTTTATTCCTCCCTGCATGGTGTAATGGTGACGAGTGTGTGCATCGTGTAGTACTTGGCGTAGGCTATGATTGTGATCTCTTGTAGATTATGAAGTTAACTATTGCTATGATAGTATTGATGTGATCTATTCCTCCTTTCGTAGTGTGAAGGTGACAATGGTGCATGCTATGTTAGTACTTGGTTTGGTTATGTTGATTTGTCATGCACTCTAAGGTTATTTAAACATGAACATTGAATATTGTGGAGCTTGTTAACTCCGGCATTGAGGGTTCGTGTAATCCTACACGATTAGTGGTGTTCATCATCCAACAAGAGGGTGTAGAGTCTAGCATCTATCTATTTATTCCGTTATGTGATCAATGCTGAGAGTGTCCACTAGTGAAAGTATGATCCCTAGGCCTTGTTCCTAAATACTCGTTATCGCTGCTTGTTTACTCGTTTACTCGCATCTTTACTTCCTGCAATATTAATACCATCAATCGCACGCCGAGCAAGCACTTTTCTCGGCGCCGTTACTACTGCTCATATTCATTCATACCACTTGTATTTCACTATCTCTTCGCCGAACTAGTGCACCTATTAGGTGTGTTGGGGACACAAGAGACTTCTTGCTTTGTGGTTGCAGGGTTGCATGAGAGGGATATCTTTGATCTCTTCCTCCCTGAGTTCGATAAACCTTGGGTGATCCACTTAAGGGAACCTTGCTGCTGTTCTACAAACCTCTGCTCTTGGAGGCCCAACACTGTCTACAAGAATAGAAGCATCCGTAGACATCATAATGTCATAATTTGAACAACTCATTGTTTTCATTTGACCAGAGCAAAATAACAATTATTAAGTTCTTTATTATAAATTCTAAGGGCTAGATAAAATGCCAACGTTGAACATAATAACACTTTATTTTTGTTCCAGACGTGCATTCCTATCATATTCCTTGTCAGTCACTTAGGCCATTGTATTCTTGTATTGCGTTGTTTTGTATGACACTTCATACCAACCAATATGGTACAAATACCCAAGAATTTCATTGTGTGACCAAACGAGGAATACATCCATAACATGTATATCATTTATATACACCCGAGCTAGACTTTCTAGTCTTTTCTTTCTTTTCGCCAAAATATCTTTTGTAGTTTCTCTTTTAGCTTTCCTCATTCTCGGAAAACACTTCACCTTCAATAACTTCTAGGTTTGTTGGTCAAATACCAATAACCTTGAGGTTCTTATTTTGAAGTTGATCATCATATGACAAGTGTTCCAGATTTCACTATTAGTAACTTTGTAATATGATGAACAAATTCACTCATAATTTTATCCATCATGACGACTTTCCGAAACCATGTCTGCTAGGCTCGTAAAGTTTAACCTTAGTATTCGCATGTGCAAAACTGGCTTGCACCCGTTGTATGCACACGTAGAATCTATAACACCCGATCATCACGTGATTCTACGAAACTACGAGTCTTAGAAACGGTGCATACTAAGGACGATCACTTCATGGATATGCGAATATCGTTAGTGCCCCAATAGTTGGAGGATTGGGACGCCTTGCGTCTTCAACCTTTGTACATTCCCATAAAACTTATGAGTTTATGTAGTCTCACCAAATTATATTCTATCATCTTGCAATAAGGTCTTAGATATCACATATATCTCATACCTTGATTATTTCTGAAAACTAAATTTTCAACTCCTTACTTTTCAAACAGATTTGAACTTCAAGTTTCACGGAGACAAGATAACTTTAGGTACTAATTGAAATCATAATTCTTTGAATCAACAATGTGAGGTTTACTAAAAGTTTGCAATAGGACTTAATCATTTCTTGATTCTTTAACAATACGGTACCAGTCCGTAAAGTTTATTGTCAGACTTAACAGTATTTCTATCTCAATTACAAGACTAGCGCATGGTAGAAAACGGATGCCAATACTACAAAATTAATTCAAAATACTACTCGGACTATGTTCATGATAATTAGTTCATGTTTTAATCTAATTACTAATGAACTCCCACTTAATACAACATCCCTCATAGTTGTTAAGTGGTACACGATCCAAATCCACTACACCAAAACCGATCATCACGTGAGATGATGTAGCTTCAATAGTGAACATCAACATGTTGATCATATCATCCATATGACTCGTGTTCAACCTTTCAGTTTCCTGTGTTCTCGAGGCCATGTCTGTACATGCTAGGCTCATCAAGCAAACCCAAGTATTCCGCGTGTGCAACATGGCTTACACCCGTTGTATGTAATCGTTGAGTCTAACACATCCGATCATCATGAGATGCTTCGAAACGACAAACTATATCAACGGTGCATACGAGGGGAGAACACTTTATTATCTTGATATTAATGTGAGGGTTCATCTTATAATGCTACCGTCGCGTTCTAAGCAAAATAAGATGCATAAAGGATTAACATCACATGCAATTCATATGTGATATGATATGGCCCTTTAGTCTTTGCGCCTTCGATCTTCATCTCCAAAGCATGGACATGATCTCCATCATCAACGGGCATGATCTCCATCATCGTCGGCGTAGCGTCAAGGTCCATGGCGCCGTCTTCATGGTTGTTCACCTCATGTAGCAACTATTACAACTACTTTGAAATACTACCCAACATGAAATTTAAAGACAACCATAAGGCTCCTGCCGGTTGCCACAATATAATAATGATCATCTTGTACATATTCATCATCACATCATGGCCATATCACATCACCAAACCCTGCAAAAACAAGTTAGACGTCTCTAATTTGGTTTGCATATTTTACGTGGTTTAGGGTTTTCGAGTAAGATCAAATCTACCTACGAACATGAACCACAACGGTGATACTAGTGTTGTCAATAGAAAGAGTAAATTGAATCTTCACTATGGTGGGAGAGACGAGACACCCGCAAAGCCACTTATGCAATACAAGTTGCATGTCGAACGTGGAGCAAGTCTCATGAACGCGGTCATGTAAAGTTAGCCCGAGCCGCTTCATCCCACCATGCCACAAAGATGCAAAGTACTCGAACTAAAGACAACAAAGCATCAAAACCCACAAACAATTGTGTTCTACTCGTGCAACCAATCTATGCATAGACACGGCTCTGATACCACTAAAGGGATTCGTAGCATAGAAAACAAAAATTTCCTACCGCGAGAACGCAATCCAAGCCAAGATGCAATCTAGAAGATGGTGGCAACGAGGGGATGAACGAGACTAACCCTTGAAGATTTCCAAAGCCTACAAGAGGAGGCTCTCGTTGCTACGGTAGACGATCACTTACCGCTTTCAAAAGCGCGTAAAAGATCTTGACGGTGCCACAATCGGGCAGCACCTCCGTACTCGGTCACACGTTCGGTGTTGATGACGATGACGTCCTTCTCCCCATTCCAGCGGGCAGCGGAAGTAGTAGATCCTCCTCGGAATCCCGGCAGCACGACGGCGTGGTGGCGGTGGTGGTGGAGAACTCCGGCAGGGCTTCGCCTAAGCGTATGCGGGAGAGGTGGTGGAGGAGGAGAGGCTAGGGTTTGGGGAGAGGGGGTGGCTAGGGCGCCGGCCATGGGCAGCCCTAGGTGGTGCGGCCAAGAGTGGATGCCCCCCTCCCTCTCCTCCTCATTATATAGGTGGAAATCCCCAAGAGTTGTAGTCTAAGTCTTCGAATAAGACCCCAACGACAAAACCTCCCATAGGTGGGAAACCTACTGATACGTCTCCGATGTATCGATAATTTCTTATGTTCCATGCCACATTATTGATGATATCTACATGTTTTATGCATACTTTATGTCATTATTATGCGTTTTCCGGAACTAACCTATTGACGAGATGCCGAAGGACCAGTTCCTGTTTTCTGCTGTTTTTGGTTCCAGAAATCCTAGTAAGGAAATATTCTCGGAATCGGACGAAATCAACGCCCAGCATCCTATTTTTCCACGAAGCTTCCAGAACACCCGAGAGCCGCCAGAGGAGGGCCCTGTGGGCCCCAGACGACAGGGTGGCGCGACCCAGGCGTTGGCCGCGCCCCCCTAGTGTGTCACCGCCTCGTCGCCCCTCCGACTCCGCCTCTTCGCCTATATAAAGGTCCCTGACCTAAAAACCCTAGGACGTTCGACGAAACCAGAGAAGACCTTGCAGAGCCGCCGCCATCGCGAAGCCAAGATCTGGGGGACAGGAGTCTCTGTTCCGGCACGCCGCCGGGACGGGGAAGTGCCCCCGGAAGGCTCCTCCATCGACACCACCGCCATCTCCATCAACGCTGTTGTCTCCCATGAGGAGGGAGTAGTTCTCCATCGAGGCTCGGGGCTGTACCGGTAGCTATGTGGTTAATCTCTCTCCTATGTACTTCAATACAATAATCTCATGAGCTGCTTTACATGATTGAGATTCATATGATGATGCTTGTAATCTAGATGTCATTGTGCTAGTCAAGTGGATTTTACTTATGTGATCTCCGGAGACTCCTTGTCCCACGTGTGTAAAGGTGACGAGTGTGTGCACCGTGTGGGTCTCTTAGGCTATATTTCACAGAATACTTATTCACCGTTATGAATGGCATAGTGAAGTGCTTATTTATATCTCTTTATGATTGCAATGTGTTTTGTATCACAATTTATCCGTGTGCTACTCTAGTGATGTTATTAAAGTAGTTTATTCCTCCCGCACGGTGTAATGGTGACGAGTGTGTGCATCGTGTAGTACTTGGCGTGGGCTATGATTGTGATCTCTTGTAGATTATGAAGTTAACTATTGCTATGATAGTATTGATGTGATCTATTCCTCCTTTCGTAGTGTGAAGGTGACGGTGTGCATGCTATGTTAGTACTTGGTTTGGTTATGTTGATCTGTTATGCACTCTAAGGTTATTTAAATATGAACATTGAATATTGTGGAGCTTGTTAACTCCGGCATTGAGGGTTCGTGTAATCCTACACAGTTAGTGGTGTTCATCATCCAACAAGAGGGTGTAGAGTCTAGCATCTATCTATTTATTCTGTTATGTGATCAATGTTGAGAGTGTCCACTAGTGAAAGTATGATCCCTAGGCCTTGTTCCTAAATATCGCTATCGCTCGTTTGTTTACTCGTTTTACTGCATCTTTACTTCCTGCAATATTAATACCATCAACCGCACGCCACTAAGCACTTTTACGGCGCCGTTACTACTCGCTCATATTCATTCATACCACTTGTATTTCACTATCTCTTCGCCGAACTAGTGCACCTATTAGGTGTGTTGGGGACACAAGAGACTTCTTGCTTTGTGGTTGCGGGGTTGCATGAGAGGGTTATCTTTGACCTCTTCCTCCCCGAGTTCGATAAACCTTGGGTGATCCACTTAAGGGAAACTTGCTGCTATTCTACAAACCTCTCGCTCTTGGAGGCCCAACACTCGTCTACAAGAATAGAAGCACCCGTAGACATCAAGCTATTTTCCGGCGCCGTTGCCGGGGAGGAAAGGTAAAAGGCACTCATACTCCGGTCTCGGGTAAAGTACTTTTCCGGCGCCGTTGTGTGTGTGCTCGAAGCTATTTCCTTTAGATCCCGCAATTGCATCTTTTTGTTTCTTGTTTACACTAGTTAGGCATAATGGACAACAATGAGCTTCTTATTCTATTTCCTCATTTAAGACATGGATGGTTTGATGCGAAAATTAAAAAACCTATGGAACATATTAGTATGAACGCTTTGAACACCATTGTTGCTAATGATATGGAAAATTCTAAGCTTGGGGAAGCTGGCTTTGATGAGCATGATATTTTTAGCCCCCAAGCATTGAGGAGAAAATTTACTTTGATGATACTTTGCCTCCTATTTATGATGATTATAATGATATTGGTCCTGTTATGGAGGATAAATTTGATTATTATTACAATATGCCTCCTATATTTGATGATGAGAATAATAATGATAGCTACTTTGTTGAATTTGCTCCCACTACAACTAATAAAATTGATTATGCCTATGTGGAGAGTAATAATTTTATGCATGAGACTCATGATAAGAATGCTTTATGTGATAGTTATATTGTTGAGTTTGCTCATGTTTCTACTGAAAGTTATTATGTGAGAGGAAAATATGGTTGTAGAAATTTTCATGTTACTAAAACACCTCTCTATGTGCTGAAATTTTTGAAGCTACACTTGTTCTATCTTCCTATGCTTGTTAATTTTTTCTTCATGAACTTGTTTATTTACAAAACTCCTATGCATAGGAAGCATGTTAGACTTAAATTTGTTTTGAATTTGCCTCTTGATGCTCTCTTTTGCTTCAACTACTATTTCTTGCGAGTGCATCATTAAAACTGCTGAGCCCATCTTAATGGCTATAAAGAAAGAACTTCTTGGGAGATAACCCATGTGTTTATTTTATTACAGTACTTTTATTTTGTATTTGTGTCTTGGAAGTTGTTACTACTGTAGCAACCTCTCCTTATCTTAGTTTTTTTGCATTGTTGTGCCAAGTAAAGTCTTTGATAGTAAAGTCAATACTAGATTTGGATTACTGCGCAGAAACAGATTTCTTGCTGTCACGAATCTGGGCCTAATTCTCTGTAGGTAACTCAGAAAATTATTCCAATTTACGTGAGTGATCCTCGGATATGTACGCAACTTTCATTCAATTTGAGCATTTTCATCCGAGCAAGTCTCGGTGCCATTTTATAATTCGTCTTTACGGACTGTTCTGTTTTGACAGATTCTGCCTTTTATTTCGCATTGCCTCTTTTACTCGTGTTGGATGGATTTCTTTGTTCCATTAACCTCCGAGTAGCTTTGTGCAATGTCCAGAAGTGTTAAGAATGATTGTGTCACCTCTGAACATGTGAGTTTTTGATTATGCACTAACCCTCTAATGAGTTTGTTTCGAGTTTGGTGTGGAGGAAGTTTTCAAGGGTCAAGAGAGGAGGATGATATACTATGATCAAGAAGAGTGAAGAGTCTAAGCTTGGGGATGCCCCCGGTGGTTCATCCCTGCATATTTCAAGAAGACTCAAGCATCTAAGCTTGGGGATACCCAAGGCATCCCCTTCTTCATCGACAACTTATCAGGTCATTTCTCTTGAAACTATATTTTTATTCGGTCACATCTTATGTACTTTACTTGGAGCGTCCGTTTGTTTTTGTTTTTGTTTTTGTTTGAATAAATGCTTGTGTGGGAGAGAGACACGCTCCGCTGGTTCATATGAACACATTTGTTCTTAGCTTTTAGTATTCATGGCGAAGGTTGAATCTTCTTCGTTAATTGTTATATGGTTGGAAACGGGAAATGCTACATGTAGTAATTGATAAAATGTCTTGGATAATTTGATACTTGGCAATTGTTGTGCTCATGTTTAAGCTCTTGCATCATATACTTTGCACCTATTAATGAAGAAATACATAGAGCTTGCTAACATTTGGTTTGCATAATTGGTCTCTCTAAGGTCTAGATAATTTCTAGTAAAGGGTTTGAACAACAAGGAAGACGGTGTAGAGTCTTATAATGTTTACAATATGTCTTTTATGTGAGTTTTGCTGCACCGGTTCATCCTTGTGTTTGTTTCAAATAACCTTGCTAGCCTAAACCTTGTATCGAGAGGGAATACTTCTCATGCATCCAAAATCCTTGAGCCAACCACTATGTCATTTGTGTCCACCATACCTACCTACTACATGGTATTTCTCCGCCATTCCAAAGTAAATTGCTTGAGTGCTACCTTTAAATTTCCACCATTCGCCTTTGCAATATATAGCTCATGGGACAAAATAGCTTAAAAACTATTGTGGTATTGAATATGTACTTATGCACTTTATCTCTTATTAAGTTGCTTGTTGTGCGATAACCATGTTTCTGGGGACGCCATCAACTTTTACCTTTGTTGAATATCATGTGAGTTGCTATGCATGCTCGTCTTGTCTGAAGTAAGGGAGATTTACCACTCATTTAATGGTTAGAGCATGCATATTGTTAGAGAAGAACATTGGGCCGCTAACTAAAGCCATGAATCATGGTGGAAGTTTTAGTTTTGGACATATATCCTCAATCTCATATGAGAACATTAATTGTTGCTACATGCTTATGCATTAAAGAGGAGTCCATTATCTGTTGTCTATGTTGTCCCGGTATGGATGTCTAAGTAGAGAATAATCAAAAGCGAGAAATCCAATGCGAACTTTCTCCTTAGACCTTTGTACAGGCGGCATAGTGGTACCCCTTTGTGACACTTGGTTAAAACATGTGTATTGCAATGATAATCCTGGTAATCCAAGCTAATTAGGACAAGGTGCGGGCACTATTAGTATACTATGCATGAGGCTTGCAACTTGTAAGATATAATTTACATGATACATATGCTTTATTACTACCGTTGACAAAATTGTTTCATGTTTTCAAAACCAAAGCTCTAGCACAAACATAGCAATCAATGCTTCCCTCTGCGAAGGGCCATTCTTTTACCTTTTATGTTGAGTCAGTTCACCTATCTCTATCCACCTCAAGAAGCAAACACTTGTGTGAACTGTGCATTGATTCCTACATATTTGCATATTGCACTTGTTATATTACTTTACATTGACAATATCCATGAGATATACATGTTATAAGTTGAAAGCAACCGCTGAAACTTAATCTTCCTTTGTGTTGCTTCAATACCTTTACTTTGATTTATTGCTTTATGAGTTAACTCTTATGAAAGACTTATTGATGCTTGTCTTGAAGTACTATTGATGTCTACGGGAGCTTCTATTCTTGTAGACAGTGTTGGGACTCCAAGAGCAGAGGTTTGTAGAACAGCAGCAAGTTTCCCTTAAGTGGATACCCAAGGTTTATCGAACTCAGGGAGGAAGAGGTCAAAGATATCCCTCTCATGCAACCCTGCAACCACAAAGCAAGAAGTCTCTTGTGTCCCCAACACACCTAATAGGTGCACTAGTTCGGCGAAGAGATAGTGAAATACGAGTGGTATGAATAAGCAGTAGCAACGGCAATGACACCGGAAAAGTGCTTTGCCCGAACAAGTAAACAAGCAGTAGTAATGCAGCAGTAGTAACACAATAGAAACAAGTAAACAAGCAGCGATAGCGATATTTAGGAACAAGGCCTAGGGAATAGACTTTCACTAGTGGACACTCTCAACATTGATCACATAACGGAATAGATAAATGCATACTCTACACTTTTGTTGGATGATGAACACATTGCGTAGGATTACACGAACCCTTAATGCCGGAGTTAACAAGCTCCACAATAATGCTCATATTTTAGTAACCTTTAGTGTAAGATAGATCAAAAGACTAAACCAAGTACTAGCATAGCATGCACACTCGTCACCTTCAAGCATATGTAGGAGGAATAGATCACATCAATATTATCATAGCAATAGTTAACTTCGCAATCTACAAGAGATCATGATCATAGCATAAACCAAGTACTAACACGGTGCACACATCTGTCACCTTTGCACACGTGCAGGAGGAATAAAACTACTTTAATAACACATCACTAGAGTAGCACATAGATAAATTGTGATACAAACACATTGCAATCATAAAGAGATATAAATAAGCACCTCACTATGCCATTCAACGAGTGAATAAGTATTCTGTGAAATATGGCCTAAGAGACCCACACGGTGCACACACACTGTCACCTTTACACACGTGGGACAAGGATTCTCCGGAGATCACATAAGTAAAACTCACTTGACTAGCATAATGACATCTAGATTACAAGCATCATCATATGAATCTCAATCATGTAAGGCAGCTCATGAGATTATTGTATTGAAGCACATAGGAGAGAGATGAACCACATAGCTACCGGTACAGCCCCGAGCCTCGATGGAGAACTACTCCCTCCTCATGGGAGCAGCAGCGGTGATGAAGATGGCGGTGGAGATGGCAGCGGTGTCGATGGAGAAGCCTTCCGGGGGCACTTCCCCGCTCCGGCAGGTGCCGGAACGGAGACTCCTGTCCCCCGGATCTTGGCTTCGCGATGGCGGCGGCTCGGAAGGTTTTCGTGGTTTTCGTCGAACGCCCCGAGGTTTTTAGGTCAGGGGCTTTATATAGGCGGAGAGGCGGCGCAGGAGGGCTTCTGGGGGGCCCACACCCTAGGGGGGCGCGCCCCCCCCTTGGCCGCGCCGGGGTGTGGTGTGGTGGCCCTGCCCCCCTTCTCCGGCGGTTCTCGTGTGTTCTGGATGCTTCCGGGTAAAATAGGAACCTGGGCGTTGATTTCGTCCGATTCCGAGAATATTTCGTTACTAGGATTTCTGAAACCAAAAACAGCGAGAAAACAAGAACTGGCACTTCGGCATCTTGTTAATAGGTTAGTTCCAGAAAATGCACGAATATGACATAAAGTGTGCATAAAACATGTAGATAACATCAATAATGTGGCATGGAACATAAGAAATTATCGATACGTCGGAGACGTATCAGCATCCCCAAGCTTAGTTCTGCTCGTCCCGAGCAGGTAAAATGATAACACAGATAATTTCGGAGTGACATGCCATCATAATCTTGATCATACTATTTGTAAAGCATATGTAGTGAATGCAGCGATCAAAACAATGTGTATGACATGAGTAAACAAGTGAATCATAAAGCAAAGACTTTTCATGAATAGCACTTCAAGACAAGCATCAATAAGTCTTGCATAAGAGTTAACTCATAAAGCAATAATTCAAAGTAAAGGTATTGAAGCAACACAAAAGAAGATTAAGTTTCAGCGGTTGCTTTCAACTTGTAACATGTATATCTCATGGATATTGTCAATGCAAAGCAATATAACAAATGCAATATGCAAATATGTAAGAATCAATGCACAGTTCACACAAGTGTTTGCTTCTTGAGATGGAGAGAAATAGGTGAACTGACTCAACAATGAAAGTAAAAGAATGGTCCTCCATAGAGGAAAACATCGATTGCTATATTTGTGCTAGAGCTTTGATTTTGAAAACATGAAACAATTTTGTCAACGGTAGTAATAAAGCATATGAGTTATGAAAGTTATATCTTACAAGTTGCAAGCCTCATGCATAGTATACTAATAGTGCCCGCACCTTGTCCTAATTAGCTTGGACTACCGGATCTTTGCAATGCACATGTTTTAACCAAGTGTCACAATGGGGTACCTCCATGCCGCCTGTACAAAGGTCTAAGGAGAAAGCTCGCATTTTGGATTTCTCGCTTTTGATTATTCTCAACTTAGACATCCATACCGGGACAACATGGACAATAGATGATGGACTCCTCTTTAATGCATAAGCATGTGGCAACAATTATTATTCTCATATGAGATTGAGGATATATGTCCAAAACTGAAACTTCCACCATGAATCATGGCTTTAGTTAGCGGCCCAATGTTCTTCTCTAACAATATGCATGCTCCAACCATTAAGGTGGTAGATCTCTCTTACTTCGGACAAGACGGACATGCATAGAAACTCACATGATATTCAACAAGGAATAGTTGATGGCGTCCCCGAAGCATGGTTATCGCACAACAAGCAACTTAATAAGAGATAAAGTGCATAAGTACATATTCAATACCACAATAGTTTTTAAGCTATTTGTCCCATGAGCTATATATTGCAAAGGTGAATGATGGAATTTTAAAGGTAGCACTCAAGCAATTTACTTTGGAATGGCGGATAAATACCATGTAGTAGGTAGGTATGGTGGACACAAATGGCATAGTGGTTGGCTCAAGTATTTTGGATGCATGAGAAGTATTCCCTCTCGATACAAGGTTTAGGCTAGCAAGGTTATTTGAAACAAACACAAGGATGAACGGTGCAGCAAAACTCACATAAAAGACATATTGAAAACATTATAAGACTCTACACCGTCTTCCTTGTTGTTCAAAACTCAATACTAGAAATTATCTAGACCTTAGAGAGACCAATTATGCAAACCAAATTTTAGCATGCTCTATGTATTTCTTCATTAATGGGTGCAAAGTATATGATGCAAGAGCTTAAACATGAGCACAACAATTGCCAAGTATCACATTACCCAAGACATTATAGCAAATTACTACATGTATTATTTTCCAATTCCAACCATATAACAATTTAACGAAGAGGAAACTTCGCCATGAATATTATGAGCTAAGAACACATGTGTTCATATGAACCAGCGGAGCGTGTCTCTCTCCCACACAAGCATGATGTAATCCAATTTATTCAAACAAAAACAAAAACAAAAGCACACAGATGCTCCAAGTAAAGCACATAAGATGTGACCGAATAAAAATATAGTTTCAAGAGAAGGAACCTGATAATTTATCGATGAAGAAGCGGCGGCGGTCCTGCTTCTACCCGCGCGCTTGGAGGGATGGCGCGGGGCGGTCCCTGCCGGCGGCGGTGCTCTTCGGTCGGCGACGGCTCCGGTGGCGGCGCGCGGTCCAGGATGGCGGGGCTCCGGGTGGGTGGCGGCGACGACGACGCAGCAGCTTGGCTGCGGGGTGGTGCAGCCTGGTGGCGGCGCCCTCCATGCCCAGATCTGGGCCTCTTGGGCCCCATCTGGGTAGGGGCGGGCCTGCCCCATGCGGGTCTGCGCCATCTCCGGCGGGTGGAAGAGGCGGCTTGAGCTGGCGACGACGGTGACGGCAGCCTGTATACTGCAGCGCGGTGACATGATCTTTACGAGCCCCGGGCTCGGCCGGGCCAGCTGGGCCTGGTCTGATCATGTTGATGCATCCGGACGGTAACCGCAGGCGGCGGTGGAGGCGGGTCCCTCCTGCGTGGTGGTTGTTCCGTTGTCTATCGTTCTTGGCTTGCTCTCTTCCTGCCTGCTGGTCTCGTTCTGTCGGCCACGGTGAGACGGCGCTGGTGATTGCAAAGCCGTGGTGGCGCATGCTGGTGGGTGGCGAGGTTGGTGGAGCACGATGAAGTGTCCGGGGTTGTGGTTCGCTAGGGGGACGGGAGAAATCCTTGTCGGATGGTTGACACCGACGCGGTGACGCTCATGGGCGCCGCCATTCCTTCTTGGGGGGCGCCGGGGTTCCTCCTCCCCACAACCCTTCCGCATACCGGGGGAAACCCTAGGCTTTGTCCGGGCAGCAGCGGCGTCATCGTCGCATCCCTTCTTGAAGGTGTTGCTTTGGTATGCGGCGCTTCAGAGAGCTAAGTTCGTGGTGGGAATTCTCCGGAGGGCGCAGCGGTTGCGGATCATCAGCGTTTTCGTTGATCCGGCTTTGTCGACATTGTTTTCTTTTCTGTTCTTCTTTTGTTTCTTTTGGGTTTTGGTGTGCTGTTTGCCCCAGCGGTGATCTCCATCTTGTATCGGTTGGTTGCTATATTAATATAGCGGGGCGAAAGCCTATTTCGAGGAGAAACATGCATGAAACATTTGTTGCATAGGAGGACAAAGACATTTCTACAAGAAGATCCCTCCCCTGAAACAAGTGGATCGTCTGCCTTTCCAACCCCATTAAGAAAATAAATCAACCTGGAACGAATTGGAGGAATTGTAGAGCGTCCGTTGTGGGCTTGTGGCCCAGGAATCCCACACCTCACCATTTTCAAAGGTGACAACCTGCTTTTCTTCGGGCCCAAAACAGAACAAACCTGGAGATACACAAACATCGCCTACCTCCTCTCCGGCTCACCGTTACCCGACGACCACCACCGGAGTACTAGACCCTGCCTCCTCTCCGGCCACTCGCTCCTCCTCTGCGGCCGCCTGCCCTTCCCTCCTCTTTGGCTGACTGCCTGCCCGCCTCTGCCTCCTCCCTGGTTGGCCGCCCGCCTGCCCCTGCCTCCTCTTCGGCCACTATGAGGAAATCACAAAACGAGCAAACAAATAATTTGCAAAATCAAAATCGAAAGCGAGGAAAAATCGCAATAGGAATTTGATTTCTCTTTACCCGTGGCCCACCTGACTAGTTACACGTGGAAGATTCTTGGTGAGCCATGGCTATCTGCGCTACGCGTGGCGCACCGAACCATGCGCCACGGGTACTTGTTAGAGCATCTCCAGCCGTCTCCCCGACGAGGCCCCCAGGACGCCTTTTTGTCATCCGGATGGAAGAAAACGGCCTAGTCGCGTTCCCGGTTCCTCATTTTTGTCCGGATTAGGTCTTTCATCCGTTCGGAGAGCCCAGGCCATCCCCGGCCCCCCAGGGAGCGCTCGGGGACTCCGGATGAGAGAAAATCGCGGGAATCGTCTGGTGGCCCCGACCTGTCGGCGACAATGGCTTGGGTTTCTACGGCAATACCCTCGTCTTCCCGATCTACGGCACTACCCTCGTCTTCCCGATCTATGGCAATACCCTCGTCGAACGAAAGCTTTGAACTCTCAAGTGGTGCAACATAGACAAACTATATATAATTCGAATAAACATAAAAATTACATATAAAAACTTTAAAACAAACTTAAACTACTTCTTCTTCCTAGATGGCCCCGCCTCATCGTCGTGGCGGCAACGCTTCCGGCTCGTCACCTCCTCGTCGGAGGAAGTTGAGTCCTCCTCGTCGTCAGCGTCCTCAGCCTCTTCGTCCTCCTCCTCCGCCTCCTGCTCCTCCTCCTCTTCCTCGGCCTCTTCCTCGGCCTGCTCCTCGGCCTCTTTGTCATCCTCCTCGTCGTCATCCCATTCGTCCTCGCTGGCCGGCGGGGGGGAATCGTCGATGCTGGACGATGCAGCATGATCCCACCAATGGTGCCATCCAGGCGGCTTCCCCTCGCTGTCGGTGTCTGATGGCCAAGAGAGATCGCTCATGGTTGACAGAGGATGGTGAGGTGAGAATAGATGAATGGCGTCGGCCATCGGAAACCGTATATGTAGGTCTCTCGACGAAGAGAGCGGCGATTGCTCTTCCGCGGAGTTCATGCTCCATTACGGCGGTTCTCGCGTCGAGGCCACTTCGACCGTTCCCGACGAGGCGTTTGGGATCTCCAGACCACTTCGCGGACCATTACGGCAGTTCAATGCGTCGAGGGCACTCCGACGGTTGCCCTTCCCGGCGACTGCACCGTCGCTATGCAGGCGGTGGGTGCGCGTCAGAAGGCGACCGTGGGCTCGCCACTGGGAAAATGGGCCTCCCTAGGCCAAAAAAATACATCCATCCGGCGCTAAATAGCGCCGGATTTCGGCCTGGGGAGCCCCAACGATTAAGAGGAGTTTTGCGGGGCTAAAATCTTCCAAGTATGCCCCTCATTAATCGCTCAGTGATCTCTCCGGAAATTCCTCTCCACCGCACGCCTTGGAGCCTACACAACCAACACCACCACGCCCCTCCGGAAATTCCTCTCCCGCATCACGCCCAGCACCACCGAGAACACCAAGAACTCGAGAAATTAATCTCGCACCGGCGGATTGGGGCGGCGGCGGATGAGGGCGCGGTTACCTGCGCCGCCATGACTTAGATCTTGAGCGGCAAGTGCTAGTTCTAGATGGTGGAGTTGGTGCCGGAGCCGGCGTGACTCTCGGGCTCGTTGGACCTGCAGAGCAGCGGCAGGCTGAGGGACGGATCCTGCTCCGTCATCTCGACCGTATTCCTGGTCGCCTCTTCCTCCATCAAGGTGCTCTCCTTACCCTTTCTCCCGAGGCGGCAAACGATACCTACCGCTCCTTCTCCAACTCCGGTCGTGCCACCACTATCGTCGAACACCAGTAGACACCTCCGTCGATGAGCAACGTGTCCTCGACCCCAACCACCAGGTCGATGCTCGCCAGGCAGCGGCCATTGCAGAAGGGAGTCCGGAGCTCCCTCGGCGGCGCTGGAGCACACCTATGGGAGGTCTAGCGACGGTGGCTGACTCCCATCTGGCCGGAGCGCTGATACGTCTCAAACGTATCTATAATTTCGTATGTTTCATGCTACTTTTATGACAATACTCACATGTTTTATACACACTTTACATCATTTATATGCATTTTCCGGCACTAACCTATTAACAAGATGCCGAAGCGCCAGTTCCTGTTTTCTGCTATTTTTGGTTTCAGAAATCCTACAAAGGAAATATTCTCGGAATTGGACGAAATCAACGCCCAGGGTCTTATTTTTCCACGGAGCTTCCAGAAGACCGAAGAGCATACGAAGTGGGGCCACGAGGTGGCCAAACCACAGGGCGGCGTGGCCAGGGTGGGGCCCGCGCTGGCCTATGGTCTGGGCCCCTCGTCAGCCCTCTGACTCTGCCCTTCCGTCTACTTATACTCTCCATCGCGAAAACCCTATTACCGAGAGCCACGATACAGAAAAAGTTCCAGAGCCGCCGCCGCCAATCCCATCTCGGGGGATTCAGGAGATCGCCTCCGGCACCCTGCCGGAGAGGGGAATCATCATGATCGCCATGCTCTACATCACCATGATCGCCTCCGGAGTGATGTGTGAGTAGTTCACCCTTGGACTATGGGTCCATAGCAGTAGCTAGATGGTTGTTTTCTCCTCTTGTGATATCATGTTAGATCTTGTGAGCTGCCTATCATGATCAAGATCGTCTATTTGTAATGCTACATGTTGTGTTTGTTGGGATCCGATGAATATGGAATACAATGTCAAGTTGATTATTGGTCTATCATATATGTGTTGTTTATGTTCTTGCATGCTCTCCGTTGCTAGTAGAGGCTGCAGCCAAGTTGATACTTGTGACTCCAAGAGGGAGTATTTATGCTCGATAGTGGGTTCATGCCTCCATTGAATGCAGGACGAGTGACGGAAAGATCTAAGGTTGTGGATGTGCTTGTTGCCATTAGGGATAAAACATCAATGCTTTGTCTAAGGATATTTGTGTTGATTACATTACGCACCATACTTAATGCAATTGTCTGTTGTTTGCAACTTAATGTCGGAAGGGGTGCGGATGCTAACCCGAAGGTGGACTTTTTAGGCATAGATGCATGCTGGATAGCGGTCTATGTACTTTGTCGTAATGCCCTGATTAAATCTCATATCAGTCATCGTGATATGCATGTGCATTGTTATGCCCTCTCTATTTGTCAATTGCCCAACTGTAATTTGTTCACCCGACATGCTAATTCTTATTGGAGAGACACCACTAGTGAACTGTGGACCCCGGTCCATTCTTTAACATGTGAAATACAATCTACTGCAAACTCTGTTCTCTGTTGTTTTTCGCAAACAAACATCATTTTCCACACCATACGTTTAATCCTTTGTTTACAGCAAGCCGGTGAGATTGACAACCTCACTGTTACGTTGGGGCAAAGTATTTTGATTGTGTTGTGCAGGTTCCACGTTGGCGCCGGAATCCCTGGTGTTGCGCCGCACTACACTCCATCACCAACAACCTTCACGTGGCCCTTGACTCCTACTGGTTCGATAACCTTGGTTTCTTACTGAGGGAAAACTTGCTACTGTACGCATCACACCTTCCTCTTTGGGTTCCCAACGGACGTGTGTTTCACGCACCATCAAGCATATTTTCTGGCGCCGTTGCCGGGGAGATCAAGACACGCTGCAAGGGGAGTCTCCCACATCCAATCTCTTCACTTTGTTTTTTTGTCTTGCTTTACTTTATTTTATTTACTGCTTTGTTTGCTTTCTCTATATCAAAAATACAAAAAATTTAGTTACTTGCTTTATTTTATTTACTATCTTGTTTGCGTTCTTGATGCGCGTAGATGACACGTCCGTTGGGAACCCCAAGAGGAAGGTGTGATGCGCTCAGCAGCAAGTTTTCCCTCAGTAAGAAACCAAGGTTATCGAACAAGTAGGAGCCAAGAAGCACGTTGAAGGTTGTTGGTGGCGGAGTGTAGTGCGGCGCAACACCAGGGATTTCGGCGCCAACGTGGAACCTGCACAACACAATCACAGAACTTTGCCCCAACGTAACAGTGAGGTTGTCAATCTCACCGACTTGCTCAGTAAACAAAGGATTAGATGTATAGTGTGGATGATGATGTTTGTTTGCGAAGAACGATAACGAACAATTGCAGTAGATTGTATTTCAGATGTAAAGAATAGGACCGGGGTCCACAGATCACTAGTGGTGTCTCTCCCATAAGATAGCAGATGTTGGGTGAACAAATTACAGTTGGGCAATTGACAAATAAAGAAGGCATAACAATGCACATACATATATCATGATGAGTAATATGAGATTTAATCAGGGCATTACGACAAAGTACATAGACCGCTATCCAGCATGCATCTATGCCTAAAAAGTCCACCTTCAGGTTATCATCCGAACCCCTTCCAGTATTAAGTTGTAAACAACGGACAATTGCATTAAGTATGGTGCGTAATGTAATCAACACAAATATCCTTAGACAAAGCATCGATGTTTTATCCCTAGTGGCAACAGCACATCCACAACCTTAGAACTTTCTCGTCACTCGTCCCGGATTTAATGGAGGCATGAACCCACTATCGAGCATAAATACCCCCTCTTGGAGTCACAAGTATCAACTTGGCCGAGCCTCTACTAGCAACAGAGAGCATGCAAGAACATAAATAACATATATGATAGATTGATAATCAACTTGACATAGTATTCAATATTCATCGGATCCCAACAAACACAACATGAAGGATTACAAATAGATGATCTTGATCATGATAGGCAGCTCACAAGATCTAACATGATAGCACAATGAGGAAAAGACAACCATCTAGCTACTGCTATGGACCCATAGTCCAGGGGTGAACTACTCACACATCGATCCGGAGGCGATCATGGCGATGAAGAGATCTCCGGGAGATGATTCCCCTCTCCGGCAGGGTGCCGGAGGCGATCTCTTAAATCCCCCGAGATGGGATTGGCGGCGGCGGTGTCTCTGGAAGGTTTTTCGTATCGTGGCTCTCGGTACTGGGGGTTTCGCGATGAAGACCTTAAGTAGGCGGAAGGGCAGGTCAAGGGGCGTCACGAGGGGCCCACACAACAGGGCCGCGCGGCTAGGGGCCAGGCCGCGCCGCCCTGGTGTGTCACCACCTCATGGCCCCACTTCGTCTCTCCCTCGGACTTCTCGAAGCTTCATGCAAAAATAGGACCCTGGGCGTTGATTTCGTCCAATTCCGAGAATATTTCCTTACTAGGATTTCTGAAACCAAAAACAGCAGAAAACAGCAACTGGCTCTTCGGCATCTCGTCAATAGGTTAGTGCCGGAAAATGCACAAATATGACATATAATTGTATAAAACATGTGAGTATCATCATAAAATTAGCATGGAACATAAGAAATTATAGATACGTTTGAGACGTATCAGTTCTTTATATCAAAAACACAAAAAAATTAGTTACTTGCATTTACTCTACTTTATTTAGTTTGCTTTATTTACTACTGTTAAAATGAATACTCATGAGAACACTAAGTTGTGTGACTTCACTAGCACAAATAATAATGATTTCCTATGCACACCTATTGCTCCACTCGCTACTACGGCGAGAATTTTATGAAATTAAACCTGCTTTACTAAATCTTGTTATGAGAGAGCAATTTTCTGGTGTTAGTTCTGATGATGCTGCTGCCCATCTTAATAATTTTGTTGAACTTTGTGAAATGCAAAAATATAAGGATGTAGATGGTGACATTATAAAACTGAAATTGTTTCCTTTCTCCTTAAGAGGAAGAGGTAAAGATTGGTTGCTATCTTTGCCTAAGAATAGTATTGATTCATAGACTAAATGTAAAGATGCTTTCATTGGTAGATATTATCCTCCCGCTAAAATTATATCTTTGAGAAGTAGCATAATGAATTTTATGCAATTCGATAATGAACATGTTGCCCAAGCATGGGAAAGAATGAAATCTTTGGTAAAAAATTGCCCTACCCATGGACTAACTACTTGGATGATCATCCAAACCTTTTATGCAGGACTGAATTTTTCTTCGCGGAACCTATTGGATTCAGATGCTGGAGGTACTTTTATGTCCATTACTTTGGGGGCGGCAACAAAGCTTCTTGATAATATGATGATCAATTACTCTGAATGGCACACTGAAAGGACTCCGCAAGGTAAGAAGGTAAATTCTGTTGAAGAAAACCTCCTCCTTGAGTGATAAGATCGATGTTATTATGTCTATGCTTGTGAATGGTAGATCTAATGTTGATCCTAATAATGTTCCTTTAGCTTCATTGGTTGCTCAATAAGAGCATGTTGATGTGAACTTCATTAAAAATAATAATTTCAACAACAATGCTTATAGGAATAATTCGGTAACAACTATAGGCCATATCCTTCTAATAATAGTAATGGTTATGGTAATTCTTATGGTAATTCTTACAACAATAATAGGAGTGTACCCCCTGGTCTTGAATCCATGCTTAAAGAATTTATTAGTACACAAACTGCTTTTAAGAAATCTGTTGAGGAAAAGCTTGGTAAAATTGATATTCTTGCTTCTAAGGTTGATAGTCTTGCTGTTGATGTTGATCTTTTAAAACTGAAAGTTATGCATAAAGAAGATAAAGATATTAAGTAATTTGCTACAGCAAACTCTATCCAAGTTCGAATTAATGAAAATATTAGATTGATGGCTGAATTGCATGCATGCTAGGTGGGAAAGAAAAGAAAAACTAGCTAAAGAGAATAATGTAGCTAAAGTTTGGACTACTACCACCACTAGTAATGTTGATGCTTCACATGTTGTTAAACCTCCTACTATCAACGGTAAAGTAATTGGTGTTGGCAATGTTTCTACTCCTAGTGCAAAGCGTGCAAAATTGCCTGAAACTGCTAAAACTGCTGAAATTGTTTGTGATAAAACTCCTGAAATTTTTCAAAATATTGGGGATAATGATCCCATTGCTTTAGATCATAATGGTTTATATTTTGATGATTGTCATATCTCTGAAGTTATTACGTTCTTACAAAAACTTGCTAGAAGTCCTAATGCTAGTGCTATAAATTTGGCCTTTACAAAACATATTACAAATGCTCTCATAAAAGCTAGAGAAGATAAATTAAAACTTGAAACTTCTATTCCTAGGAAGTTGGAAGATGGTTGGGAGCCCATCATTAAGATGAAGGTCAATGATTTTGATTGTAATGCTTTATGTGATCTTGGTGCAACTATTTCTGTTATACCTAAGAAACTCTATGATATGCTTGACTTGCCATCATTGAAAAATTGTTATTTGGATGTTAATCTTATTGATAATTCTATGAAGAAACCTTTGGGGAGGATTGATAATGTTCGCATTACGGTTAACAATAACCTTTTCCCTGTTGATTTTGTTGTCTTGGATATTGAATGCAATGCATATTGTCCCATTATTTTGGGAAGACCTTTTCTTCGAACTGTTGGTGCTATCATTGATATGAAGGAAGGGAATATTAAGTATCAATTTCCTCTCAAGAAAGGTATGGAACACATCCCTAGAAAGATAATGAAGTTACCTTGTGATTCTATTATTAGAACCAATTACGATGTTGATGCTTCATCTCTTGATAATACTTGATTCACACTTTCTACGCCTAGCTGAAAGGCGTTAAAGAAAAGCGCTTATGGGAGACAACCCATTATTTTACTTCTGCACTTTTGTTTTATATTTGAGTATTGAAAGTTGTTACTACTGTAGAAACCTCTCCTTATCTTTATTTTATTGCATTGTTGTGCCAAGTAAAGTCTTTGATAGTAAGGTTGATACTAGAATTGGATTACTGCGCAGAAACAGATTTCTTGCTGTCACGAAATTGAGTAGTCCTGTCTGTAGGTAACTCAGAAAAATCTGCCAATTTACGTGCGTGATCCTCAGATATGTACGCAACTTTCATTCAATTTGAGCTTTTTCATCTGAGCAAGTTAAGTGCCCCTGAAAAATTCGTCTTTACGGACTCATTCTGTTTTGACAGATTCTGCCTTTTATTTCGCATTGCCTCTTTTGCTATGTTGGATGGATTTCTTTGTTCCATTAACTTTCAGTAGCTTTGAGCAATGTCCAGAAGTGTTAAGAATGATTATGTCACCTCTGAATATGTGAATTTTTGATTATGCACTAACCCTCTAATGAGTTTGTTTTGAGTTTGGTGTGGAGGAAGTTTTCAAGGGTCAAGAGAGGAGGATGATACATTATGATCAAGAAGAGTGAAAAGTCTAAGCTTGGGGATGCCCCCGTGGTTCATTGATACGTCCATTTTGCATCACTATTTTATATCATAATTTGCTGTTATTCATTGATATATTTCATATTTTGAGATGATACTTATGTTATTTCATCTATTTTGCATGTTTCATGATTATTTGTGGATCGCGCACCGGAGCCAGGATTCTATCTGGAAAAAGCACCGTCGAGAATGCAATATTTCGGAAGATCAACAGTTGACGGAAATTATATGAAAAATCCTATTTTTCCAGATGACGAAGGGAGCCAGAAGGGGGAGCCGAGGGGACCCGAGGTGGGCCCACCTCATAGGTCGGCGCGGCCCAAGGCCTGGCCACGCCGCCCTGTGAGGAGGGGGCCTACAGCCCCCTCTCGCCTCCTTTTCTTCGCGTACGTCTTCGTCCCGAAAACCTAAGCCCCAGAGGATAGTCGGGAAGAGTCACAGCCGCCTCTGCGGGGCGGAGAACACCAGAGAGAAAAGAGCTCTCCGAGCAGCTGAAATCTGCCGGGGAAATTCCCTCCCGTAGGGGGAAATCGACGCCATCATCACCGTCATCGAGCTGGACATCATCTCCATCATCATCACCATCATCATCATCATCATCATCACCGCCATCTCCACCGCTGCACCTCGTCACCGCTGTAACAATTTGGGTTTGATCTTGTTTGTTTGATAGGGGAAACTCTCCCGGTGTTGATTCTTACTTGTTATTGATGCTATTGAGTGAAACTATTAAACCAAGGTTTATGTTCAGATTGTTATTCATCATCATATCACCTCTGATCATGTTCCATATGATGTCTCGTGAGTAGTTCGTTTAGTTCTTGAGGACATGGGTGAAGTCTAAATGTTAGTAGTGAATTATGTTGGTTAGTATTCAATGTTGTGATATTTAAGTTGTGGTGTTACTCTTCTAGTGGTGTCGTGTGAACGTCGACTACACGAGACTTCACCATTTATGGGCCTAGGGGAATGCATCTTGTATTTGTTTGCTAATTGCGGGGTTGCCGGAGTGACAGAAACCTAAACCCCCGTTGGTATATCGGTGCAGGAGGGATAGCAGGATCTCAGAGTTTAAGGCTGTGGTTAGATTTATCTTAATTACTTTCTTGTAGTTGCGGATGCTTGCAAGGGGTATAATCACAAGTATGTATTATTCCTAGGAAGGGCTGTACATTAGCATAGGTTCACCCACACAACACTTATCAAAACAATGAAGATTAATCAGCTATATGAAGCGAAAGCACTAGACTAAATTCCCGTGTGTCCTCAAGAACGTTTGGTCATCATAAGTAAACAAACCGGCTTGTCCTTTGTGCTAAAAAGGATTGGGCCACTCGCTGAAATTATTTCTCTCGCACTTTACTTACTTGTACTTATTTCATCTGCTATATCAAAACCCCCTGAATACTTGTCTGTGAGCATTTATAGTGAATCCTTCATCGAAACTGCTTGTCAACACCTTCTGCTCCTCGTTGGGTTCGACACTCTTACTTATCGAAAGTACTACGATACACCCCCTATACTTGTGGGTCATCAAGACTATTTTCTGGCGCCGTTGCCGGGGAGTGAAGCGCTATTGGTAAGTGGAATTGGTAAGGGAAACTTTTTACTGTACGTGTTGTTTTTATTTTTGTCTGCTGCTATAAATCATTATGGAGAGGTCTTCTCTTGAATTCCTCTTTGGGAAATCTACTACTACTGCAAGGGTAGTGGATGAGGCGCCAGGTGAGAGCGAGGTTCCATACAAAATACCTATGAAAATTATTGAACGTGTTGTGGATAACCGCTATGAAGGGGATGGAACTGTCCATCCTGGTGATCATTTACTGTTTTTACATGAATTATGCGGGTTATTCATATGTGCAGGTATTGCTATGGATGAAGTGAGGAAGAAACTATTCTCTATATCGTTGTCTGGTAAAGCAGCGCACTGGTATAAATTTCTGAAGAATAGGGATTCTCTTAATTGGGAGGACATTGTGCCTTTATTTTATTCCAAATTCTATCCTCCAAGTGAAATTCACAAAGATCGGAACCGCATATATAATTTCTGGCCTCATGATGGAGAAAGTATTGCCCAAGCTTGGGGGGATTGAAGTCTTTAATGCTCAAATGCCCCATTCATGAGCTTCCTGGTAATATTATTATTGATAATTTCTATGCAAGATTGTCTTTTCAAGATAAGACTTTGCTGGATACTTCTTGTTCTAGATCATTTACTCGCAACAAAGAAGAGTTTAAAAGGGACCTTCTTGATCGGATCCAGGAGAATACTGAAGAATGGGAGAACGACAAAGATAGAGAGTCAGGTATAAGCTTTGATTATAAATGCATAGAAGTTTTTATGGATGCTGATAAATTTCGTAATATTAGTGCTACTTATGGTCTTGATTCTCAAGTCGTTGTAAATCTTTATAAAGCTTTTGCTTCTCATTTTGAATTGCCTAGGAAGAATTTTGATAAGTATCATGAACCATATAAAGATAAAATTGATCCATCTATAAATAAATGTGCTATAATTGAAACTATTGATCATATTCTTCCTGAAGCTTATATTGAGAAAACTCCTTTCCCTGCTAAAATGAAGGAGTACTCTGTTATATCTAGTGTGTGGTTAATAAAAGTGCAAAGAAACCTATAGAACCTGAAGAACAAATTAAGGTTGAACCTGCTGTTGCAATAGTTAAAGATCTTGTAACTGAAAATGTAGAAGATGGTCATATTATTTTCTGTGAAGATGCTTCTAATATTGTTTCGCATCCTAATAAGTCTAGGAAAGCTAGTGTTCCTATGCTCTCTGTTAGAATTGGTGATCATTGTTATTATGGTTTATGTGACATTGGTGCAAGTATTAGCGCCATTCCTTATGAGCTTTATACGGAGATCATGCATGAAATTGGTTCTTGTGAACTTGAACATATTGATGTGGTTATTCGGCTAGCTAATAGAGAAACTATCTCTCCTATTGGTATTATTCGAGATGTGGAAGTTCTATGTGGTAAGATTAAATATCCTCGCTGACTTTTTGGTACTTGGTTCTGCTTGCTAGTAAGTATTGTCCTATTATTTTTGGTAGACCTTTCCTAAATACTTGTGGAGCTGTTATAGATTGCAAGAAGGAAAAGATTATGACTAAATTTTCTGGTGAATCTTATGAGTTTAATTTCTCTAAATTTGCCAAAACTCCTTATAAAGCTGATTTGCCTAATAATGATTTTAGAGTTGAACAATGTGCGTCTATTGCTCTTGCTCCTAATAATCCTTTGCAGCAAAATTTGGAGAATAGTGAGAGTGAAGTCTTTAGGGAAGAAAGAAATGAGCTTGATGAAATTTTCCTTCGTCAACCTATTCTTAAACATGACTTATCGGTTGAAGATTTAGGTACCACACCACCACCAAAGGAAGATCCTGTTTTTGATTTAAAACCATTGCCTGATAATCTTAAGTATGCTCATATTGATGATAAGAAAATATATCCTGTTATTATTAGTTCTAAGCTTTCAGATATTGAGGAAGAAAGGTTATTGGAAATATTGAAGAAACACCGAGGAGCTATTGGATATACTCTTGATGACTTGAAGGGGATTTCTCCCTCTATTTTCCAACATGCTATCAATATGGAAGATGATGCAAAGCCTGTTGTTGAACATCAACGTCGTCTAATTCCTAAGATGAAGGATGTGGTAAGGAATGAGGCATTAAAGCTTCTTGAAGCTGGTATTATATATCCTATTGCTGATAGTAGATGGGTTAGTCATGTGCATTGTGTTCCTAAGAAAGGAGGAATGACTGTTGTGCCTAATGATAATGATGAGCTCATCCCTCAAAGAGTAGTTGTAGGGTATAGAATGTGCATTGATTATCGAAAAGTTAATAAGGTTACTAAGAAAGATCATTACCCATTACCCTTTATTGATCAAATGTTAGAAAGGTTGTCTAAAAATACTCATTTTTGCTTTCTTGATGGTTATTACGGGTTTTCACAAATTGCTGTTAAAACTAAAGATCAAGAGAAAACCACTTTCACTTGTCCCTATGGAACTTATTCTTATAGGCGTATGCCTTTTGGTTTATGTAATGCTCCTGCTACTTTTCAAAGATGCATGTCTGCTATTTTTCATGGCTTTTGTGAGAGTATTGTAGAGGTATTCATGGATGATTTTTCTGTATATGGGAATTCTTTTGATAATTGCTTGCGAAACCTTGATAAAGTATTGCAGAGATGTGAAGAAACTAACCTTGTTCTTAATTGGGAGAAATGCCACTTTATGGTTAATGAAGGAATTGTATTGGGGCATAAAATTTCCGAGAGAGGTATTGAAGTTGATAGAGCTAAAGTTGAAGCAATTCAAAAGATGCCCTATCCTAGGGATGTTAAAGGTATTCGTAGTGTTCTTGGTCATGCTGGGTTTTATAGGAGATTTATTAAAGATTTCTCCAAGATTTCAAAGCCTCTTACTAATCTTCTTCAATAAGATGTACCTTTTGTTTTTGATGATGATTGTAAGGAAGCTTTTGAAACTCTAAAAAGAGCCTTAACAACTGCTCCTGTAGTTGAACCTCCTGATTGGAATTTGCCTTTTGAAATTATGTGTGATGCTAGTGATTTTGCTGTAGGCGCTGTTCTTGGACAGCGGGTAGATAAGAAATTGAATGTTATTCATTATGCTAGCAAAACTCTTGATGCTGCTCAAAGAAATTATGCTACAACTGAAAAAGAATTATTAGTTGTAGTCTTTGCGTGTGATAAGTTTAGATCCTATATTGTTGATTCAAAAGTTACTATTCATACTGATCATGCTGCAATTAGATACCTTATGACAAACAAAGATGCTAAGCCAAGGCTTATTAGATGGGTACTTTTTTGCAAGAATTTGATATGCATATTATAGATAGGAAAGGTGCTCATAATCCTGTTGCTGATAATTTGTCTAGATTGGAAAATATTACTTATGATCCTGTTCCTGTTAATGATAGTTTTCCAAATGAACAATTGGCTGTAATAAAGGTGAGCTCGTGAGATAGTCCTTGGTACGCTGATTATGCTAACTTTATTGTATCAAAGTACTTGCCTCCAACCTTTTCAGCTCAGCAAAGGAGGAAATTCTTTTATGACTTGAGGCACTATTTTTGGGATGACTGATACGTCTCCAACGTATCGATAATTTCTTATGTTCCATGCCACATTATTGATGATATCTACATGTTTTATGCATACTTTATGTCATGTTTATGCATTTTCCGGCACTAACCTATTAACGAGATGCCGAAGAGCCGATTCTCTGTTTTACGCTGTTTTTGGTTTCAGAAATCTTAGTAAGGAAATATTCTCGGAATTGGACGAAATCAACGCCTAGGGGCCTATTTTTCCACGAAGCTTCCAGAAGACCGGAGGACTTACGAAGTGGGGCCACGAGGTGGCTCCACACTAGGGCGGCGCGGCCCAAGCCTTGGCCACGCCGGCCTATTGTGTGGGCCCCTCGTGTGGCCCCCTGACCTGCCCTTCCGCCTACATATAGTCTTCGTCGCAAAACCCCCAGTACCGAGAGCCACGATACGGAAGACCTTCCAGAGACGCCGCCGCCACCAATCCCATCTCGGGGGATTCAGGAGATCGCCTCCGGCACCCTGCCGGAGAGGGGAATCAT
Organism: Lolium rigidum; assembly: GCF_022539505.1. Taxonomy (NCBI): domain Eukaryota; kingdom Viridiplantae; phylum Streptophyta; class Magnoliopsida; order Poales; family Poaceae; genus Lolium; species Lolium rigidum. The sequence continues at coordinate 237,377,327 of NC_061511.1, read as the reverse complement.
CTCCCGGAGGACTCTTCACCGCCATGGTCGCCTCCGGAGTGATGAGTGAGTAGTTCACCCCTGGACTATGGGTCCATAGCAGTAGCTAGATGGTCGTCTTCTCCTTATGTGCTTCATTGTCGGATCTTGTGAGCTGCCTAACATGATCAAGATCATCTATCCGTAATGCTATATGTTGTGTTTGTCGGGATCCGATGGATAGAGAATACTATGTTATGTTGATTATCAATCTATTACCTATGTGTTGTTTATGATCTTGCATGCTCTCCGTTATTAGTAGAGGCTCTGGCCAAGTTTTTACTCTTAACTCCAAGAGGGAGTACTTATGCTCGATAGTGGGTTCATGCCTCCATTAAATGCAGGAAAGTGACGGAAAGTTCTAAGGTTGTGGATGTCTTGTTGCCACTAGGGATAAAACATTGATGCTATGTCCGAGGATGTAGTTATTGATTACATTACGCACCATACTTAATGCAATTTTCTGTTGTTTGCAACTTAATACTGGAAGGGGTTCGGATGATAACCTGAAGGTGGACTTTTTAGGCATAGATGCATTCTGGATAGCGGTCTATGTACTTTGTCGTAATGCCCAATTAAATCTCACTATACTCATCATATCATGTATGTGCATGGTCATGCCCTCTCTATTTGTCAATTGCCCAACTGTAATTTGTTCACCCAACATGCTATTTATCTTATGGGAGAGACACCTCTAGTGAACTGTGGACCCCGGTCCTATTCTCTACATCGAATACAATTCTATCGCAATACTTGTTCTACTCGTTTTCTGCAAACAATCATCATCCACACTATACATCTAATCCTTTGTTATAGCAAGCCGGTGAGATTGACAACCTCACTGTTATGTTGGGGCAAAGTACTTTGGTTGTGTTGTGCAGGTTCCACGTTGGCGCCGGAATCCCTGGTGTTGCGCCGCACTACATCCCGCCGCCATCAACCTTCGACGTGCTTCTTGGCTCCTCCTGGTTCGATAAACCTTGGTTTCTTTCTGAGGGAAAACTTGCTACTGTACGCATCACACCTTCCTGTTGGGGTTCCCAACGGACGTGTCGATTGCACGCATCAAGCTACTTTTCTGGCGCCGTTGCCGGGGAATTGAAGAAAAGTTACACCACAAAGATTTCTAACTCCCACGTCAACTACACGCCAATGACCCACACTTATATAAAGAAGGAGTGGATGGTATTCTGCGAAGATGTGTTCCTGAATATGAACAACAAGAGATATTGAGTAAATGTCATGATAGTGTTTATGGAGGACATCACGCCGGAGATAGAACCGCGCAAAAGGTTCTACAATCAGGTTTTTATTGGCCAACTCTCTTCAAAGATGCAAGGAAGTTTATTTTATCTTGTGATGAATGTCAAAGGGTTGGTAATATCTCCAGACGCAATGAAATGCCTATGAATTATACTCTTGTTATTGAACCATTCGATTGTTGGGGATTTGACTTCATGGGTCATTTCCCTTCTTCGGAAGGTAACACTCATATACTTGTCGATGTTGATTATGTTACTAAATGGGTGGAAGCCATACCTACAAAAAGTGCTGATGGTGAGACCTCTTTAAGAATGCTTTTAGATATTATTTTTCCTAGATTTAGAGTTCCTAGATATATTATGACTGATGGAGGGTCTCATTTTATTCATGGTGGTTTTAGAAAAACTCTTGCTAAATATGGTATTAATCATAGAATTGCTTCTGCTTATCATCCTCAAACTAGTGGGCAAGTAGAATTATCAAATAGAGAGATTAAATCTATCTTGCAAAAGACTGTTAATAAATCTAGAAAGAATTGGGCTATTAAATTGAAAGAAGCACTATGGGCTTATAGAACTGCTTATAAAAATCCCATGGGTATGTCACCGTATAAAATGGTTTATGGGAAAGCTTGTCATTTACCTTTAGAACTAGAGCACAAAGCTTATTGGGTTGTGAGAGAACTAAATAAAGATCCTAAACTTGCCGGTAAGAAAAGATTGCTACAATTGAGTTCTCTAGATGAATTGAGAAGTGAAGCATATGAAAATGCTAAACTCTTTAAAGAGAAAGTTAAGAAATGGCATGATAGAAGAATTATCAAAAGAGAATTTAATGTTGGAGATAAAGTCCTATTGTAGTCT
>NC_061511.1:237190491-237375083 GCF_022539505.1 Lolium rigidum | reverse complement strand
AATCATGTGTTGTTTCCATCATACAAAGCATAATATTGTGGTATTCTCCTTTGATGCTTTATTGGGTTGACTTGGCACATGCTTATACCATGTTATGACTACTACCAGTCAACTAAAGACTCTATGATCATTTAACTTTTGACTTGTAATATCACTTTATGCTTTGATTGATAATGTTTTGCCTCTATGCATGATTATGGCCATTACTGCTCTCTTAGTTGGTCGCTCCCAGTCTTTTGCTAGCATTCGCCTGTACTGCGTATGAACTCTACTCGTGCATCCAACCACCAATAACCAAAGTTTGCCAATTGTTGTCCACCATATCTACCTACTAGCATTATTGCCATTCCAAGTAACGGAAAAAAGAAACAAAACAAAAATTTAAAAAGACGTCTTGCACCTAATTGGGCTGGCATGTGCCGTGCAGGGGCGTGCGGTGTGCGTCGGTGTCCTTTTTGTGGGCGCTGGTGCAGGGTCCTCCTCCCTGGCGCCCGCTGATACGTCTCCGACGTATCGATAATTTCTTATGTTCTATGCCATATTATTGATGATACCTACATGTTTTATGCACACTTTATGTCATATTCGTGCATTTTCTGGAACTAACCTATTAACAAGATGCCGAAGTGCCGCTTGTCTGTTTTCTGCTGTTTTTGGTTTCGAAATCCTAGTAACGAAATATTCTCGGAATCGGACGAAATCAAGACCCGGGTTCCTATTTTCACCGGAAGCATCCGGAACACCCGGGAAGGACCAGAGGGGGGCACTGGGCCCCCAGACCATAGGCCGGCGCGGCCCAGGCCCTGGCCGCGCCGCCATATGGTGTGGCCACCCCTTCGACCCTCCCGCGCCGCCTCTTCGCCTATATAAAGCCTCCGTCGCGAAACCCCTGAGGCGAAGAACCACGATACGGAAAACCTTCCGCAGCCGCCGCCATCGCGAAGCCAAGATCCGGGGGACAGGAGTCTCCGTTCCGGCACCCCGCCGGAGCGGGGAAGTGCCCCGGAAGGCTTCTCCATCGACACCGCTGCCATCTCCACCGCCATCTTCATCACCGCTGCTGCTCCCATGAGGAGGGAGTAGTTCTCCATCGAGGCTCGGGGCTGTACCGGTAGCTATGTGGTTCATCTCTCTCCTATGTGCTTCAATACAATAATCTCATGAGCTGCCTTACATGATTGAGATTCATATGATGATGCTTGTAATCTAGATGTCATTATGCTAGTCAAGTGAGTTTTACTTATGTGATCTCCGGAGACTCCTTGTCCCACGTGTGTAAAGGTGACAAGTGTGTGCACCGTGTGGGTCTCTTAGGCTATATTTCACGAATACTTATTCACTATTGAATGGCATAGTGAGGTGCTTATTTATATCTCTTTATGATTGCAATGTGTTTGTATCACAATTTATCTATGTGCTACTCTAGCAATCAACTCCGGTACTTTCCGTTTGTCGTGAAATTTTTTGTTGTATAATTGATACGTCTCCGACGTATCGATAATTTCTTATGTTCCATGCCACATTATTGATGATATCTACATGTTTTATGCACACTTTATGTCATATTCGTGCATTTTCTGGAACTAACCTATTAACAAGATGCCGAAGAGCCGGTTGTTGTTTTCTCGCATGTTTTGGTTTCGAAATCCTAGTAACGAAATATTCTCGGAATTGGACGAAATCAACGCCCGGGGTCCTATTTTGCCACGAAGCTTCCAGAAGACCGAAGAGGAGTCGAAGTGGGGCCACGAGGCGCCGCCACACTAGGGCGGCGCGGCCCAAGCCCTGGCCGCGCCGACCTGTGGTGTGGGGCCCTCGTGTGGCCCCCCGCGTTGCCCTTCCGCCTACTTAAAGCCTCCGTCGTGAAACCCCCGATACGAGAGCCACGATACGGAAAACCTTCCGGAGACGCCGCCGCCGCCAATCCTATCTCGGGGGATTCGGAGATCTCCTCCGGCACCTGCCGGAGAGGGGATTCATCTCCCGGAGGACTCTTCACCGCCATGGTCGCCTCCGGAGTGATGAGTGAGTAGTTCACCCCTGGACTATGGGTCCATAGCGGTAGCTAGATGGTTGTCTTCTCCTCATTGTGCTTCATTGTTGGATCTTGTGAGCTGCCTAACATGATCAAGATCATCTATCCGTAATACTATATGTTGTGTTTGTCGGGATCCGATGGATAGAGAATACTATGTTATGTTAATTATCAAGTTATTACCTATGTGTTGTTTATGATCTTGCATGCTCTCCGTTATTAGTAGAGGCTCTGGCCAAGTTTTTGCTCTTAACTCCAAGAGGGAGTATTTATGCTCGATAGTGGGTTCATGCCTCCATTGAATGCGGGACGATGACGAGAAAGTTCTAAGGTTGTGGATGTCTTGTTGCCACTAGGGATAAAACATTGATGCTATGTCTAAGGATGTAGTTGTTGATTACATTACGCACCATACTTAATGCAATTGTACGTTGTTTTGCAACTTAATGCTGGAAGGGGTTCGGACGATAACCTGAAGGTGGACTTTTTAGGCATAGATGCATGCTTGGATGGCGGTCTATGTACTTTGTCGTAATGCCCAATTAAATCTCACTATATTTATCATGACATGTATGTGCATTGTTATGCCCTCTCTATTTGTCAATTGCCCGATCGTAATTTGTTCACCCAACATGCTTTTATCTTATGGGAGAGACACCTCTAGTGAACTGTGGACCCCGGTCCATTCTTTTATACTTGAAATACAAATCTGCTGCAATACTTGTTTCTCTGTTTTCTTGCAAACAATCATCTTCCACATAATACGGTTAATCCTTTGTTACAGCAAGTCGGTGAGATTGACAACCTCACTTTGTTTCGTTGGGGCAAAGTACTTTGGTTGTGTTGTGCGGGTTCCACGTTGGCGCCAGAATCTCACGGTGTTGCGCCGCACTACATCCCGCCGCCATCAACCTTCAACGTGCTTCTTGACTCCTACTGGTTCGATTAAACCTTGGTTTCTAACTGAGGGAAACTTGCCACTGTGCGCATCACACCTTCCTCTTGGGGTTCCCAACGGACGTGTCAGCTACACGCATCAATAATCCCCCGGACCCCTGGAGGTCCGTATATCGTTTTCTCGACGTGTTTTGTTTTGAGCTGTTTCTGCCAGGATCCGTCTTTGATCTAGAAGCACCATGGCCTCCAACAACAAGGACAAGGAGCCTTTGGAGGAAGTGAAGGGGATGTCTTCAACAAAAGGAAGCGGCAAACTGCGGGGAGTGAGCCAATCTTGGTGGGATCGGTTAACACTGGACGTTCTTTTTCTCATAACTTGCAGGGACTTCTACCGCCTGCCCTTAACCTTGGCTCTTTCCCTGCTGTGGAGGAAGCACTACGGGTTACCGATGAGTTTTGTGATCAATACCGTGCTCTGAGAAGAGAAGTGGAGATACTTCAGGAGGAGAACCACCGACTTCGCAGAATGCTGGAGTATCACTCAATTTCCATCACAAGGCCACCACCGACATCTTTGGACAACAATGAATCTCTTCGAGTCTTAGTGCAGAATTGCCAAACGAGAAGCTGAAGTTGAAGGAGATCTTTAAGAATCGCGGGAAGAATCCATCACCACCGCCGAAGGAGTAATTCATCATCGGTATTGGCATCCCCTTGGTTTGTTCCAAGCTTGGGGGAGTGCCGCGGTATCATATCATCACTATCTTTTACCTTTTTACTTTCAAGTAGTGTCATATCATGAGTAGGGAAGTTATCATATAAGATGTGTTGCGGTATAGAAGTATCTCTCTTTAGTTGGTTATCTATGTATCCCTTGGTGTGAGTTATCATTATGGAATATTAATGAGAAGTCTTATCATCTACATATTGCACATCTTATTTTAGTTTGCAATCTCTATTATATGATTGATCTTGTTGTTAGTAGGTGTATCACTTTGGGAGCATTGAGTAAATCTATTTGGTTTTGGCAAACTTAGCATTGGTCAATAGCAACAACACTTTGAGTTTTAAGTAGAGAAGAGGAAATACATGTAGATATGTTATTATCTTTCTTGTTAGTTCCTAACCTAGTATTCTGAAGTTAAAATTGCTTGTGCTTACAAGTAAGATGCATGATTGTTTCTATCACATGTAGATTTGTTTGTTTCCCTCAACTCTTATGCTTGCTAATTAACCTTGCTAGCCAAAGACCTGTACCGAGAGGGAATACTTCTCGTGCATCCAAACCCTTAAACCAAACCTATGCCATCAGTGTCCATCATAACTACCTACTATGTGGTATTTCCTGCCATTCCAAGTAAATACTTCATGTGCTACCTTTAAATAATTCAAAAGCTATTACTTCTTATTTGTGTCAATGTTTTATAGCTCATGAGGAAGTATGTGGTGTTTTATCTTTCAGTCTTGTTAGGTAGCTTCCACTAATGGACTAGTGGCTTCATCCACTTATCCTTTAATTTTGCAAAAAGAGCTGGCAACGGGGTTCCCAGCCCCAATTAATCAACCTTCATTAATAACTCTCTTCACATGTTTTGCCCTGATTCATCAGTAAGCAACTTAATTTTGCAATAGACACTCCTCCATGGTATGAGATTGTTGGAAGGCACCCGAGGATTCGGTTAGCCATGGCTTGTGTAAGCAAAGGTTGGGGGAGTGTCATCCTTAAATAAACTAAAGTACATGTGTAAACAAAAGAGAAGAGGGATGATCTACCTTGCTGGTAGAGATAACGTCCTTCATGGGAGCCGCTCTTTGGAAGTCTTTTTGGCAAGGGGGTTAGAGTACCCGCTACCATTCGTTGACAACAACAAACACCTCTCAAAACTTTACTTTTATGCTCTCTATATGATTTCAAAACTTAAAAAGCTCTAGCACATGATTTAATCCCTGCTTCCCTCTGCGAAGGGCCTGTCTTTTACTTCATGTTGAGTCAGTAAACCTATTTACCTCCATCTCAAGCAAGCATTTGAGTTGTTGTGATCAAACCATTTATATTGTGATCTATTTCATCATGCCTTTTACTCTTCCTTGTTTAGTACAAATTTTATCTGAATGAATATAGCTTTGAAAGTTATTATGAGGAGATTACTATGATTGAGTATGCAAGTTTACCATAAGCTTTAATATGAGAGCGCTGCTCAATAGATGAGTATAACCTGTTAACTGTTCTCTGACCAAGAACAAAGTTTGCCATCACCAATTATGATTCCTTATGCACCTTTATTTGTGATTACTTTCTACTTGTTTCAAGTTGAATTATATGAGAAAGTTGTCTACTAGAATGCCTTGTGTGAGTGAATATGATGCTTCTTGTCCGTATTTTATTTATCGACTCTTCACTCCATAAACATGTGGTCTTGTTTACCGAGTTCAGTTTCGCTTGGGGACAAGCGAAGTCTAAGCTTGGGGGGGTTGATACGTCCATTTTGCATCACTATTTTATATCATAATTTGCTGTTATTCATTGATATATTTCATATTTGGAGATGATACTCATGTAATTTCATCTATTTTGCATGTTTCATGATTATTTGAGGATCGCGCACCGGAGCCAGGATTCTGTCTGGAAAAAGCACCGTCGAATGCAATATTTCGGAAGATCAACGGTTGACGGAAATTATATGAAAAATCCTATTTTTCCGGAAGACGAAGGGAGCCGGAAGGGGAGCCGAGGGGACCGGAGGTGGGCCCACCTCATAGGCCGGCGCGGCCCAAGGCCTGGCCGCGCCGCCCTGTGAGGAGGAGGCCCACAACCCCCTCTCGCCTCCTTTTCTTCGCGTACATCTTCGTCCCGAAAACCTAAGCCCCGGGGGATAGTCGCGAAGAGTCACAGCCGCCTCTGCAGGGCGGAGAACACCAGAGAGAAAAGAGCTCTCCGGCAGGCTGAAATCTGCCGGGGAAATTCCCTCCCGGAGGGGGAAATCGACGCCATCGTCACCGCCATCGAGCTGGACATCATCTCCATCATCATCATCACCATCATCATCATCATCATCATCATCACCGCCATCTCCACCGCTGCACCTCGTCACCGCTGTAACAATTTGGGTTTGATCTTGTTTGTTTGATAGGGGAAACTCTCCCGGTGTTGATTTCTACTTGTTATTGATGCTATTGAGTGAAACTATTGAACCAAGGTTTATGTTCAGATTGTTATTCATCATCATATCACCTCTGATCATGTTCCATATGATGTCTCGTGAGTAGTTCGTTTAGTTCTTGAGGACATGGGTGAAGTCTAAATGTTAGTAGTGAATTATGTTGGTTAGTATTCAATGTTGTGATATTTAAGTTGTGGTGTTATTCTTCTAGTGGTGTCGTGTGAACGTCGACTACATGACACTTCACCATTTATGGGCCTAGGGGAATGCATCTTGTATTCGTTTGCCAATTGCGGGGTTGCCGAGTGACATAAACCTAAACCCCCGTTGGTATATCGGTGCGGGAGGGATAGCGGGATCTCGAGTTTAAGGTTGTGGTTAGATTTATCTTAATTACTTTCTTGTAGTTTCGGATGCTTGCAAGGGGTATAATCACAAGTATGTATTAGTCCTAGGAAGGGCGGTACATTAGCATAGGTTCACCCACACAACACTTATCAAAACAATGAAGATTAATCAGCTATATGAAGCGAAAGCACTAGACTAAATTCCCGTGTGTCCTCAAGAACGTTTGGTCATTATAAGTAAACAAACCGGCTTGTCCTTTGTGCTAAAAAGGATTGGGCCACTCGCTACAATTATTTCTCTCGCACTTTACTTACCTGTATTTAATTCATCTGCTATATCAAAAGCCCCTGAATACTTGTCTGTGAGCATTTACAGTGAATCCTTCATCGAAACTGCTTGTCAACACCTTCTACTCCTCGTTGGGTTCGACACTCGTATTTATCGAAAGTACTACGATACACCCCCTATACTTGTGGGTCATCAAGGAGCAGGGTAGAGAGCATGGGAGAGAGCTCCGGTTGATCGTCCACCTCTACAGAGCCGGGTGGCCAGTAGGTAGTAGGCTAGAGATAAGCTGGTTTCAAATGTCATCCGGGGTCGAGGAGTGAATAATGTTTTACTCGGATTTGCCCGAAAATATTATTCATTCCTCGATTCTGAATGACATTAAAATGAAACTCTAAGCATAATATGTAGTTTGTGTAAAAAAAACTTCTATTGGGACCGCCTGTTTGGAGGCGCCGGTGTGGGAACAGCTCCCCAAATAGAAGATGCAGTGCCGGCGTCCTCCAAAGGGAGATGACGGCGCCTATTTGGGGCTGCCGATGGAATGCTCTAAGAGAGGCGACCAAGAGGCAAGAGGCGGTGTAGCAGGGGCAGGGGCAGCGGAGGAAGGCGCACAGTGAGAGCCCGTGCTGATAGGCCCCATCGCCGACGTGGTGAAACAGACTGGTGGACGGGGCGGCATGCTCCCACGGCTCGTGCGCTGGAGCACACCCTCTAAATCTCACGTTGCAGGTCACGGTGCGGCCGGTGCTTGTCCCCTGCTACGAGCTACGAGCTTCCCATGCCAGTACACCACCTGCATCTCGTCGGCTCGACACTGTCCAACCGGTGGCAAGTCAATCACATTGGAACGCCGCGACTACAATAGAGAAATAATGAAATATACAGGGACTTTTTCCTTAAAAAAATGCAACGTCCCCCTAGGAACGAGTTTGTATGAATTTGCACCGGGCTCGCAGGTGAGAGCGTCTCTCTTACACTTCATGTCCCACATTCTCTCTTTTTCCTTCTTTGTAGAGAATCTCTTATGTTGTGTTGGGTTGCAATGAATTGGGCTCTAAATTGAATTGGCAATGGAAAACCAAATCAACCAATTCAATTCAATACCACAAATGTTGTTTGGATGCACGTGGTATTCAGCTATAGAATCAAAAGATTAATGGAATTCTAAATCTTGTTTGGATGCACATTGTGTGGAATTGCAAAATTTCAATTTGAATCAGCACCGGCCGGCATGCCCGAGATTCTTCTGATGGCGGCGGGCAGGGAGAAGCGCCAGACTGCCGGCGAGGGATGCACGAGATCCGCGGTGGGACAGGGGGAAGGGCTGGAGCTGCGGGCGCGTGGGGCTGCCGGCGGCGCGGGTGGAGCAACGACGGCGAGGGGGTGTCCGTGTCGTGGTGCCGGGGTGCCGAGCTGGTGCGGGGAGGCCGGAGATGCGAGGGCCCCGGTCAGCCGCGCGAGGGGAGCTGGGAGATGCGCCGCCTCCTGCCGGCCACAGGGGAAGGCGATGGAGCCGTGCAGGATGATGGGGAGGCGGAGGTAGCCGGGACCGCGCCGGTGGCAGAGGAAGAAGAGGCTGTGGACCGCGGGGATGGTCGGGGCTGGTCGTGTAGTTGTGGCGGCGCTCAGCTGTCCGACGGCGGTGCTCGTCTGGCCGGCGGGGACAGGAGGCGGGGCAGCGATGTTTACTGGCGGCACAGCCGGGAGGAGCTCCTCTCGCGTGAGCTGGCCTGCTCGGGGGCGAGGAGGCAGCGGCGACAGAGCTCGGGGGCGAGGAGGCGGCGGCGGAGCTCGGGGGAGAGGAGGAGGCGATGGAGCTCGGGGGCAAGGAGGAGGCGGCGGCAGAGCTCGGGGGTGAGGAGGAGGCCTGCGGGACGGAGCGAAGCGTTATGCTTCAATTCAGAGCCAATACAGAGGTCCTGACCTCTGAATTGGGGAAGGGATAAGTTACACACGCGCGGGGGTGAGCTCGGAATTGGGCCCGAATTCCAAGATCCAATTCCGAGCGCAACCAAACAGCAGAATTAGCCTTTTGGCCCTCAATTCCAATTCCGAGCCCCAATTCTGCGCAACCAAACAGAGCATTAGCTTCTTTCTCTATCATTAGCACTTGTTCTAAAATTTAAAATTTCGATAGCTTTTAAACTAAAATTTCAATTGGAACACCGTTTGCATATTTGGGTTCCTCGTGAAGTGAGCTTCAAAACAATACCAATATTGAACATATTTTGACAGTTTTTGAAATCAACTTTTTAAGCTTGATGAAACTATGAAAAACTTAATGAAATCTAGTGAAATTGTTTTTTTTTTCAAAAAATACGTTTCAATGTCTTTCTCTCTTGATTTATCTTAGTTCGTAAGTAAATGACAATTGAATTAGAATTCATTGTATTCCTAGCAAAGAGATTTCTTGTGCATGTTTAAATTAGTTTACATATTCATGATGTTTCATTAGTTTACATATTCAGGTTTCGAATATTTTGTGTTTGTGGAAAATTATATACATCTATTTCTATTAATTATATTTTAATAAATTTTAACATTTGATGTTTATGAAACTCTGCGAAACTTTATAGAACTTTACGAAATCAAGTTTATTTTGGGGTATAGAACAAAGTGAAACTTGATAGAACACATTGTTTTTCACTGGGTATCATTGAGTATCATCATGTTTCAAAAACAAAATTTGAAACTTGTCAGAATATATTCAAAATTGGTGTTGTTTTTAAGCCCTCGTCATTCGGAACACAAAAATGCATATGGAATATGAATATGCCATTTAATTTAAAAGATAAAATACATACACAATTTAGAATTCAATTAAAAAAGCATGTAATAAGAGCAGAGTTAGAGGTACGTGGTGACAGGTTAAACAGTAAGATTTGTTGCATGCTAGCCACATGTGGTCCCCTTCCCACAAACAAGAGAGAGAAAGCTATTCCTAATCTTGGTGCAAATGGATGGTACCCCTGTGCACGGGACGTCTCGTGCATGGGAGAAGAGCATTTCTCACTCCCAAGTTCCTGGACCAGTTGACCCTAATTTGCAAGTTGTTGTATGTTTTTGCACATACCGAACAACTTTGTGTATGACCAATGTTATTAATTAGCTACTCCCTCCGTCTACAAATAACTGGACGCACGCGGATTCCAAGAGACTTTAAACTTTTTGTTAAAAAATTTATCGTTCCTTAATCAATATGCTCATTAATCAAAAAGATGCTTAATCAATATGCTCATTAATCATAGTCTCATTAATCAATATGATGCGCGAGTATCATAGGTAGTATCATGCATTCCACGCATGTAAAATGCTGATGTGGCAGTGCAATTAAGGATGAGAGAGAGTGTACTAGTATCATAGGTAGATACCGTATCATAGCACATACTACTATAAAAAATAATGTCAAGTAAATCTTGTACACATATTTGCATTGAGATTCTACAAAACAATTAATATATAGAGACTATGATACTAGTATATGATATCATGCATTGTGGAGATAGTAACATGTATTAGTATCATACACATGATACTTCTATATGATACTATGCATTGTGACTAGTCTAAAAAATATACCAAGAAATCTAGATGTACACTTATTTGTGGATTTCTTAGAAAGCTAGATGTGCACTTATTTGTGAATGGAGGGAGTAACTGAAATACTGTTGTCGGGTGAATATGGAAGGATGCGCATGTTCCAATCCAAAGGCCCAATTATACACAATTACTCTATGAAGCGTGTAAGGGGCAACGGAGGCAATGGCCCCATGTAGTTTTTACGGTGGCAGATTTGACAATCCAAATTGTAACGATTATCCTTAGAAGTCGTTTGGAAGCCAGGTTTTCATTTCATTTGTAGTATTTTGAAATGAATGCATGTATTCATTTCATTTACATTGTAATTCCAGAAATAGACACTTGTTTGGTTGCCACAGGAATTGTAAATGACAGTAGAATTCAATATTGAATTTGTTTGGTTGCTACAGGAATTGTGAATGACAGGTTTCAGTTCGGAATTGTGATTACACATGGCATCATTTTGCTGGATTTCCCAAATAAAATGATGGCCGTCCAGACACAGGAGTAGGTGACACAGGAGTATCATGCGAAGGCTTGGTGAAACCAAAAGCTTGTTTACATGGGAAAGCGGGTAGAGAATAGAGGCCACCCTAGCTACATGGACCATCAAAGGAGAATTCTTGTGACGTAATAATCCTTGAGAAAAAATAACTTTGGGTGAAATGTAAAAAAAAGCATGATTATCACTTGATAATCGATGGGCAAGACACGATTTTTACTAGCGCCGGGAATCCAAAGATTGTCTTTTAAATAAAGATTCCGATCACGGGTTAGATTATAGTATCTGACCAATCAGGTAAACATCTATACCTGGACCGAGGATGTTTTGGACTTGACCAATGCAATGATACTTGTCCTGGGTAGTGAGCTTCTCTAGCTCGTCAGTGGTACCAGGCTTCTCGCGAGTATGAGCACTGTCAGGTGAGATGTTGCGCGACCTCAGTTTCTTGGCAGCAAACGAGACAGAATTGTACGTGGCAGCTGCAACCCCTTTTTTTTTCTAGCCTATCGCACTCCACAGATGGTTCTTTGGAAACCAGCCACATACTACCTCCATCCTAAAGCTTAAGGTTTATATTTTTTAAAAAAGTCAAAGCAAATAAAGTTTGACCAAATTTTCAGAATAATCTATCAACAAATATGATATTTGAAAGATAGCACATGAAAATGTATTCATTATCTATTTAATAATATTAATTTTGTGTTTTACATTTTAATGATTTTGATAAAAACTTGATCAAACTTGACATAGTTTGACTTTCTGAAAAAAATATAGGCCTTAAGGCTTGGAATGGAGGTAGTATAAAAGTAGGATTCTTTTACTCCGTTTCAGCTACATCAGATTTTGTGTCACCAACACGGAGTTCTGAATTCGTTTCCAGACACAGGAGTGGTAACATATTTCAGTTAAGACTAACAACTAAATGTGTATTGGATCAAATAATTACTAGTAGTATAAATTAGTATCACTTGCGTGCGAATCTCGTTGCTAACGGGTGCATGACTGCACGTCACTAATCATAGTATTACATGATAGGACCTCTAGCTTGTAAGAGAATCTGCAGGGTGCCAACAAAACTACAACTGTTTCTTCCCTGAAATTCATCCTCAAATGGAAATTTGCATCAAGCAACAACCACTGATTACTCCTTCAATCGGGAAATTGTAACTGCTAGTGCATATCGTTTAGTCTAAAGTGCCTTCCTTTTTGTAGAGGTAATAATGCAGCTTGTTTTCTACATGTCTAATAAATAAATGATTATTTCTTCACTGTTTTGGGCGTTCTCATAAATTGAATAAATATTCAAAATGAGCTTTGAGCATCAGACAAAATTGGGACCTCAGCATGTCCATTAAGTGCAACGAACATTTTCTTCGGTCAATGTTGCTTGTTTAAGTAAAGATTCCGATCGAGGGTTAGAATTATAGTATATGACCTATGAGGTTAACATCCATACTTGAACCGTGGACGTTCTGGACTTGATCACTGCAATGATAGTTGGCATGTGTAAATCCTGGCTGTTTTGAGCCGTTTTTGGGAATGAAAATTCTGGTGGGGAGTAATCCCCTCGGTGGAAAATAAAAAAAAAGTGCAATGATACTTGTTATGGGTAGTGAGCTTCTCGCTCGCCGGTGATTGGGTCTGTAGCACCGGTATTCACGTACCCTTCGGCCTTGACTACGTAGACACGTTCACCGGTTGTATCGTGTCCACCACACATGATAAAATTGACAGAGAAGATCGTGCCTGGAAGTTGATGTTGGCGGCTTTCGTATGACAGTAAGTGTGGCAGCTAGGTTTCACTATGGGGGTTTTGTCTCATTGTGAAAATACGGCGGAGTTAGATGGATGCAAGCTTGGATGTTGAATCGGACGGAGCAGGGCGTCGTCTATGGATGAGGACAGCATGCACATCGCGAACAGAATTTCTCACCCAGAAAGGTGATGACGGGTGCACCCAAAATCTGGAGCTAGATTCAACGAAATGGAGTATCCATAAAAAAGAAAAGAAACGAAATGGAGTAGTATTGTTTTGCATGTGATCGAGTAGGTTTGTCACTATGTTTTGTTGTGCGATCAACTTCTGATATGGCCGGGTGGCCGGTGCTAGCGTAGCTTGCGAATCTGCTGCTCCCTAATTAATCGACATATATGCATGCAAATATCTCCATCAAGGACATTTCTGTACAAGAACAAAACAACTGCTCTTTCGGCGAGAAATGAAGTTATCCCATGCATGTGACCCGTGCATGGCTCAACCTTTGATTTTTTTTTTGTTTTGTGCTTTGAGATTTGGAGAGGGGGGAATCTTTTGCATGCAAGTACACCTCACTCTCTCTCTCCCATCTATTTGTCCACTCTTTTTTTTTATCTCCAAGCTTAATGTTAAATGGTTCATATATGTTGGAATAATTATCAAAATAACAATCCGTTTGAATCTGCGTTTTTATTACGATGATATCTACAACAAGCCCAAAATTAACGAAATATAAAAAAATATGAATTCCGAAACACAATGAAGCATCATGTTTTGCAATGAAACAAACTGTTTCAGAACAAATTTTCATCGAAGTTAGAAACACAAGTTCAAAGTAGGGTGAAACACAAAATTCACGATATTAAAACACAGTGAAACAAACTATTTCGCAATAAAATTTCACCATGTGTCATCAAGTTTTTTAAAGTTATATTAGGTTTTAAAAGTCAAATTCAAATATTATTAAAATATATTTAATATTGGCCTTGTTTTGAATCTCTCTTCAATATAAACTCAAATATTCAAATGGTTTCAAAATCAGACTTCTTCTTCAAAACCTGCAGAAGTTTCAAAATATGAATGGAGAGAGAGTGAGCTGACACATACTCCTAAATATGAAAAAGTGGAAAGATGGACCTTGCACGGGATGTCCCGTGCATGTGACAATCGTTGCTCTCCTCTCGGTAGCGTGAATGAGCCAATGCAGTCTCCATCAAAGAAATGAGGGAGAAAAAAAAAGGAGCTCAAGCAGCTCTTTGAGGTCGATCGACCTCCCTACAAATAGCCATGCATTATTGACCCGCACTTTGTGCTCTCAATGCCCACCCTATATACTCCAAAAAAATGTCGTAATTTTAAATAAAGTAAAAAAAAATCGAATCCTTTTGAAAATCAAGATAATCCAGTATTGTACTCGTATAAAATTATTTGGCCAAAAAATGATTCACATTGACTTCTGGCCAAAAAAAAAACAAATTTATGATGAATCTAGCGTGAATAGTACTTTAATATAGGACCATCAAGTCTGTTTTTTCACCCAGGAAACAAGAGAAGTTATTCCATGGTGAATCTTTCGTATACGAGTACAATACATGATCATCTTTGATTCCCAAAAAGATTTAATTTTTTTGACCTTTTTTCTAAATTATTAATTTTTTTAATATAGGGTGCGCTTGCTCCCAGGTAAACCAACTTATTTTCGCATGCATTATGCTCTACATTACAACACACGCACACGATCGTCGCAGGTAGACGATGGATCCCAAGCAGCTTTTTAGGTACTCGCTCCTCGTTGTTCTGCTTGTGCAGTCCACCACCCACTCTCACTCCACCCTCACGCCGACGCACACAAATACCATTGACGAGCATAAGCCTAAGCCTTGGAGCACCAGCACCTATGTCGTATAGACAGATCGGGTTTCCATGCGCCCCGAGTTCGCCACCCTTGACCGATGGTACAGCTCCATCATAGCCACCCACGCACCAGACTCGCGACACCGCATCCTGCACACCTATGACACACCTATGACACGGTGATGCACGGATTCGCCGTTCGCCTCACCGCCGACGAGGCCCAGCGGCTCTCCCATGTTCACGGCGTGTCTGACGTGTACAAGGACCGGGTCTCGACCTCGACCTGTCCTACGGGGCCTGGCCGGACTCGGAGTTCGGCGACGGGATCATCGTCGACATCGTCGACTCTGGGAGGCCGACGGTGCTAGGCGAGCTCGACGAAGGCCGACGAATCGCAGGTGGCCGCTGTCGACCGCTCGATCGGGACGGTCGGTTCGATCGATCGGGATCTATCGTTTCAACTTTGAAAAGGAAGGGTCAAAATGAAAAAAAAAAACGGTTGAACTATGTGTCCGACACGTAAATCTAGTCGGAGGGAGTAGTATAATTAGCATCACTTGCGTGCGAATCTCGTTGCTAACGGGTGCATGACCGCGCGTCACCAATCATAGTATTACATGATAGAACCTCTAGCTTGTAAGAGAATATGCAGGGTGCAAACAAAACTATATAATTGTTTCTGCCCTGGAATTCATCCTCAATGATCTGAAATGGAAATTTATCTGCATCAAGCAACCACTGATTATTCCTTCATCCGAAAATTGTAATCCTGACATTTGGTTTGTGCCGTGTGGGCTTTATATATAAAGCCGGGCCTGGGGGCCTTCTCTTTAAAAATGCATATCATTTCAGTCTAAAATGCCTTCGTTTTTATAGAGGTAATAATGCAGCTTGTTTTCTACATGGCTACATAAAATACCAGTAAATGATTATTTCTTCAATGTTTTGGGCGTTCTCATACATTGAACAAATATTCAGAATGAGCTTTGAGCATCAGTCAAAATTGGACCTCACCATGTCCATTAAATGCAACAAACATTTTCTTCGATCAATGTTGCTTGTTTAAGTAAAGATTCCGATCGAGGGTTAGAATTATAGTATATGACCCATGAGGTTAACATTACTTGAACCGTGGACGTTCTGTACTTGATCACTGCAATGATACTTGGCATGTGTAAATCCTGGTTGTTTTGAGCCATTTTTGGGAATGAAAATTCTGGTGGAGTAATCCCCCCGGAAAAAAAAAACTGCAATGATACTTGTTATGGGTAGCGTGAGCTTCTCGCTCGCCGGTGATATGGTTTGTAGCACTGGTATTCACGTACCCTTCGGCCTTGACTACTTATCCATGTGTCCACCGGTTGTATCGTGTCCACCACACATGATGAAATTGACAGAGGAGATCATGCCTGGAAGTTCATGTTAGCGACTTTCGTATGACAGTAAGTGTGGCGGCTAGGTTTCACTGCGGGGGTTTTGTCCCAGATTGTGAAAATACGGACGAGTCAGATGGATGCAAGCTTGGATGTCGAATCTGATGGCGCAGGGTGTCGTCTATGGATGAGGAGAGCATGCACCTCGCAAACAGAATTTCTCATCCAGAAAGACGATGACGGGTGCACCCAAAATTTGGAGCCAGCTTTGACGAAATGGAGTATCCATATAAAAGAAAAGAAACGAAATGGAGTAGTATTGTTTTGCATGTGATCGAGTAGGTTTGTCACTATCACTATAGGAATGGGAGGCTACGCCGAGCACCAGGCTATACGCCGACGGCCAAAAGTCGGGGCCGTCGGCGTATGGCCCGGCCAGGCCAGCCTGCCCTTTCGACCCTCAGTGTAGCGCGGCCGTCGGCGTAGCAAGGTCTACGCCGAGGGCAGCCCTCAGCATATCTTTGGCCCTAGGCATAGACAGGGCTACGCCGACGGCCACCCTCGGCGTAGGCAATTTTTCAAATTTGTCTAATTTGTAAAAATCATAACTAATTCATATGATGTCAGAAAAATGCGTATGAGGTATCAAAATGTTCAGAAAAAACATCCTCTATCCGTTTATGTCAAAATCATGCATATTTAAATCATCTACAGTACCATATTAACATAGAAACAATTCAATCACTTTCTTATATGTCCTCAGGTTCCCGTTTTAGCCAGATGGCAATTTAAACGAAGTCAGAAAATCTCGCGGAGCTGGGCATGACATCATTTTATGTGTCCTAGTAACCACTTCAAAAGATGGAATTGGGATACGGCAATTATTTTGGAAAACCCTTCACGAACAGGGCTATCAAATCCGGAGTTCTATGGATTTTAGGACAAATGAGTAGGAAACGGCCCGTGACACCGCATAGTTTGTCGGAACGAGGCCATATTTGGCACGTGCGTGGTCCCTGGGATGGGAAGCAAGGCCCGGGAGCGGATTTCCAATCCGACCCATGGGCGATGGTTTTTTTTCATTTTCGGGGTGCCAAAATGGGTTTTTTTTTGTGAAGCAGCTACATGGGGCGCATTTTAGTATTGCGCGAGACCTCCGTGTAGTGGTAGGACACCGCCTTCTCAGCATATATCACATGCCATATGTTCGCGCTAGCTATCTGGGAATCCATGCGGCTTCCCGCGGTGTCCCGCCGATTCCGCTGGAAAGTGACCGGATTTGAACTAGGGCTACACTTTCCGTCGCTCAATAAATTTCGGGAAAATGTTTTTAGGTCTATGACATATCACTTCATGTGCGAATCTTTTTTCCGTTTAGCGCGATGCTAAACGGGTGCACCAGCGCTCCCGGTACGGCCATACCGCATCTCCGTGGGGGCCCGTTTTGGCCAAATGGCAATTTAAATGAAGTTAGAAAATCCTGCGGAGCCGCATGCGTCATTTCATGTGTCCTAGTAACCACTCCAAAAGCCGGAATTAGGATACGGCAATTATTTTGGAAAACCCTTCACAAACAGGGCTATCACATCCGGAGTTCTATGGCTTTTAGGGCAAATGAGTAGGAAACGGCCCGTGACACTGTATAGTTTGTCGGAACGAGGCCATATTTGGCACGTGCGTGGTCCCTGGGATGGGAAGCAAGACCCCGGGAGAGGATTTCCAATCTGACCCATGGGCGATGGTTTTTTCATTTTCGGGGTGCCAAAACGGGTTTTTTTTTGTGAAGCGGCTACATGGGGCGCATTTTAGTATTGTGTGAGACCTCCGCATAGTGGTAGGACACCGCCCACCACATATCACATGCCATATGTGCGCGCTACCTATCTGGGAATCCATGCGGCTTCCTGCGGTGTCCCGCCGAATCCGCTGGAAAGTGACCGGATTTGAACTAGGGCTACACTTTCCGTCGCTCAATAAATTCCGGGAAAAATGTTTTTAGGTCTATGACATATCACTTCATGTGCTAATTTTTATCCGTTTAGCGCGATGGTAAACAGGTGCACCAGCGCGCCCGGTACGGCCATACCGCATCTCCGTGGGGGCCTGTTTTGGCCAAATGGCAATTTAAACGAAGTCAGAAAATCCTGCGGAGACGCATGGCGTTATTTTATGTGTCCTAGTAACCACTCCAAAAGTCGGAATTAGGATACGACAATTATTTTGGAAAACCATTCACAAACAGGGCTATCACGTCCGGAGTTCTATGGCTTTTAGGGCAAATGAGTAGGAAAGGGTCTGTGACAGCGCATAGTTTGTCAGAACGAGGCCATATATGGCACGTGCGTGGTTCTTGGGATGGGAAGCAAGGCCCCGGGAGAGGATTTCCAATCCGACCCATGGGCGATGATTTTTTCATTTTCGTGGTGCCAAAACGGGTTTTTTTGTGAAGCAGCTACATGGGGCGCATTTTAGTATTGCGCGAGACCTCCGCGTAGTGGTAGGACACCGCCTTCGCACCACATATCACATGCCATATGTATGCGCTAGCTATCTGAGAATCCTTGCGACTTCCTGCGGTGTCCCGCCGAATCCGCTGGAAACTGACCGGATTTGAACTAGGGGTACACTTTCCGTCGCTCAATAAATTCCGCAAAAAATATTTTTAGGTCTATAACACATCACTTTATGTGCTAATTTTTGTCCGTTTAGCGTGTTGGCGAACGGTGCACCAGCCCGCCCGATACGGCCATTTCGCATCTCCCGAGGGGGCCGTTTTGGCCACATGGCAAATTGGGCGTCATATTTGGATTCCTCTAATTTTTAGGTTCAAATGATGATATGGATGTTATATTTAGATTCCTCTCATTTTTCTAATCGTTTTAACATATTATTTTTGGAATTTCGATTTTCCGATTTAAAGATATTAATTATTCCATATTAAATAGAAAAAAGACCAAACAAATCATTTTATTGTTATTTGAATTCAATATTATTATTGCTTATATATTCATTGTTGTCTACTTAAGTAATTATTTGGAATTCAAAAATAAAGAGGTGTGCATCACGGTTCAAGGGTTAATAGGGTTGATATGCTATTATTATCAGCAAGAGGTGTCAATTCTATAATGGAAGCTCATTCGAATGGAACCAAGAAGTTAAGCGTGCTGAGGCTGGAGTAGTGTGAGGATGGGTGACCGACTAGCAAGTTTAACAATGATTATAATTTGACCCAAGAAGATTAAGTGTAGTTAGAGTTAAAAGTGTATTGGGTGAAAGATAAATAAGTAAAAAAAGAAAAAAAATTGTGTAAAAGAAATTAAAATTTTAAAATTCTATGCCGAGGGTTTTGCCGTCGGCATATAGAAAAAAAAATCAATTTTTTTTTGAATTTTTTTGAAAAAGGGAATTTTTTTTAAAGTCTATGCCGAGGGTTTTGCCGTCGGCGTAGCGTGCTACGCCGAGGGCCGGGCTACGCCGACGGAGATAGTGGCTTTGCCGAGGGAGTTAGACGCCGAGGAGCTATGCCGAGGACGGTCCTTGGCGTAGCCTACACCGACGGCTAAAGCATGCTACGCCGAGGGTTCCCGGCCTTCAACATATAGCCCCATTCCTGTAGTGTATGTTTTGTTGTGTGATCAACTTCTGATATGGCCGTGGCCGGTGCTAGCGTAGCGTGCGAATCTGGTGCTCCCTAATTAATCATCATATATGCATGCAAATATCTCCATCAAAGACATTTCTGTAGAAGAACGACTCTCGGTGAGAAATGAAGTTCTCCCATGCATGGCTCAACCTTTGATTTTTTTTGTTTTGTGCTTTCAGATTTGGAGAGAGGGGAATCTTTTGCTTGCAAGTCTGACACCTCTCTCTCTCTCTCTCCACTATTTTTTTTATCTCCAAGCTTAAATTTAAATGGTTCATATATGTTACAATAATTATCAAAATAACAATCCGTTTGAATCTGTGTTTTCATTTCGATGATATCTTTACAACAAACCCAAAATTAACGAAATATAAAACATGAATTCCCAAACACAATGAAACATCATGTTTTGCAATGAAACAAACCGTTTCAGATCAAATTTTCATCGAAGTTAGAAACACAAGTTCAAAGTACGGTGAAACACAAAATTCACGATATTAAAACACAGTGAAGCAAACTGTTTCGCAATAAAATTTCACCATGTGTCATCATGTTTTTTAAAGTTTCATTAGGTTTTAAAAGTCAATTTTCAAATATTATCAAAATATATTTAATATTGGCCTTGTTTTGAAGCTCTCTTCAATTAATATAAACTCAAATATTCAAACGGTTTCAAAATCAGACTTTTTCTTCAAAACCTGCAGAAGTTTCAAAATATGAAAGGAGAGAGAGTGAGCTGACACATACTCCGAAAATATGAAAAAGTGGAAGGATGGATCATGCGTGCATGTGACAATCGCTGCTCTCCTCTCGGTAGCGTGAATAATGAGACAATGCAGTCTCCATCAAAGAAATGAGGGAGAAAAAAAAAGGAGCTCAAGCAGCTCTTTGAGGTCGATCGACCTCCCTATAAATAGCCATGCATTATGCTCAACACACGCACACGATGGATCCCAAGCAGCTGGTCCTCGTTGTTCTTCTGCTTGCGCAGTCCACCACCCACTCTCACTCTGCCCCCACGCCGACGCACACGAGCACCAGCACCTATGTCGTCCAGATAGATCGGGTTTCCATGCCCGCCGAGTTCGCCACCCTTGACCGATGGTACAGCTCCATCGTAGCCACCCACGCACCAGACTCGCCAGGCCACATCCTGCACACCTATGACACGGTGATGCACGGCTTCGCCGTTCGTCTCACCGCCGACGAGGCCCGGCGCCTCTCCCTTGTTCCCGGCGTATCTGGCGTGTACAAGGATCGGGTGCACCGCACCCACACCACCAGGTCACCAGGGTTTCTCGGCCTCGACCCGTCGTACGGGGCCTGGCCGGACTCGGACTTCGGCGACGGGATCATCATCGGCATCGTCGACTCCGGGATATGGCCGGAGCGCGCCAGCTTCAACGACACCGGCCTCGGCCCCGTCCGGTCGACCTGGAAGGGCAAGTGCGAGCACGCCGAGGGCTTCAACGGCAGCAGCTTGTGTAACAACAAGCTCGTCGGCGCCAGGGCCTTCACCGCCGAAATCGACGGCGCCCTCACGCCTCGAGATCACTCCGGGCACGGAACGCACGTATCCTCCACGGCCGCCGGCTCCGAGGTCCAGGGCGCCAACCTCCTCAACTTTTCCGCCGGCAACGCCTTTGGCATGGCGCCCAAAGCACGCATCGCCATGTACAAGGCCTGCAACTCCATCTGCGAAGATTCAGCGATCGTGGCGGCTATCGACGCCGCCGTGAGTGACGGCGTCGATATACTCTCCCTCTCCCTCGGCACAAGCAACAACGTGCCCTTTCCCGACGACGCCATGGCCGTCGCCCTGTTCGGCGCGGACCGGCATGGCGTATTCGTCGTCCTGTCGGGCGGCAACGCGGGGCCGGCTGCCTCCAGCGTCACAAACGTCGCGCCCTGGATGACCACGGTCGGCGCCACCACCCAGGATCGGGTATTCCCGGCCAAGCTGAGGCTCGGGAACGGCGTCGTCCTCACCGGGCAGTCGCTCTTCGACCTCAAATCCGGAGGGAGGACTGTTTTCAGGCTCGTCAACAGCACCTGCTGGCCCAAGGACCTGACGCCGGACGCGGTCATGGGCGCGCTAGTCGTCTGCCTCCGCGGCGGAGGCGGCGGCGGCGGCAGGTCGGCGCAGAAAGCCGGTGCAGCCGGGATCGTCCTGGCCGAAAGAGACTCTCGGCTCTGGGAGGGTCTCGTCGCGTCCACGTTCCAGATTCCGGGCCTCGTCCTCAGCCGCGACGGGTGGGACGTCCTTAGGACGTACATCTCCTCGTCCACGTACCCGGTGGCTAGCATCTTGCTGGAGTGCGAGACTGTGACCGGGAGGTACAGCGCGCCCTTGGTCGCCGCCTTCTCCTCCCGCGGCCCAAACGCGCTGGCTCCTGCCCTGCTGAAGCCTGACATCGTGGCGCCCGGAGTTAATATACTGGCGGCGTGGTCGGGCGAGGATGAGTACGCCATAATCTCCGGCACCTCCATGGCGTGCCCGCAGGTCGCCGGCGTGGCGGCCCTGATCATGAAGCAGCACAGCGACTGGACGCCAGCCATGGTACGCTCGGCGTTGATGACCACCGCGAAGAACGTCAACAACGTGGGGACTGCCATCGTCGACAACGGATCCCTCGACGACGACGACGACGGCGCCGCGACGCCGCTCGCGGTAGGGGCAGGCCTTGTCCTTCCTCAGGGCGCCATCCACCCTGGCCTTGTGTACGACGCCGGCACGCACGACTACGTGGACTTCCTCTGCACCCTCAACTACACGGCGGAGCAGATGCGGCGGTTCGTCCCAGAACTCACCAGCTGCAGCAGCAGGACTCTCCCCGCCGGCGTCGGAAACCTAAACTACCCCTCCTTCGTCGTCGTCTTCGACAGCCACACTCGCGTCCGCACGCTGACAAGGACGGTGACCAAGGTTTCTGAGCAGCTGACCGAGACGTACAACGTGACGGTCGTGGCGCCGGACGGTGTCAAGATGAGCGTGACGCCGGCGACGCTCGAGTTCAAGAACAAGAACCAGCAGAGGAGCTACACGGTGGAGTTCGTGAACCAAGTGGTGAAGCCGGCGGGGGCTTGGGAATTCGGTAAGATCATGTGGGAAAGTGACAAGCACATCGTGGTCAGTCCGGTTGCATTCACCTGGAACTGATATTGACGCAGTACTCGTGCAAGTGCGGATTGATGTGATGTGTGCTCCGCAGTCCGCAATATTACTAGTAGAATAAAGATGCGGAGATCAGGTAGGTCTTTGTTTAATTTTAGCTGCGAGTTGTATCGTCTCTCTGGGGTCTGGGTGTTGAATCTGTCGTTCAAGTGTTTACTGTGCTTATTAATCCTCTTTCTTTCTCGTCGCCTTTCTCTCTGGGGCTCCAAGAACTAGCTATTTGATCTTTGATAAATATTGTTAGTGCTGTAATCTCTTCCTGGTTCGGTCCAACCATGTACACATCCAGCTTTGCAAGTTTCCATGTGTATAAGGATAAGACCTTTGTGCTGATCCGCGCAAGAGTTTATGGCATCGATATCGGTACTCGTGTTAATTCCAGTCGTTTGTCACCAGGGGTAAGCCCTTTGCTATGCAATCAGACGCTTTCATCTAATAAGATCACTGCATCTTCTATGGAAGTGGTTGTAAGGGCATCTCCAACCGGGCGACCCATCCCGCGCCCGCGCGTCCGGATGGGTCCAGCCGGACAAAAACCCGGCCCAGCGCGCGGACCCATCCCTAAAACGGATGCCCGCGGCGTCCGGAACGACGCAAACCCGGCCCAAATCTTGGCCGGGTTTGCGTGGCCGCGGACGCGAAAGGCTGGTCGCTCGCGTCCGCCCGCTGTCCGCCCCTGGCCCGCGTGTCATAGGCATAAGTAATATATTTCATTAAATAGAGAACTCATTACATTTTTTTTTTAGCTACTACTTCTATCCTATACGTACGGGGCCGGCGGCCTCGCCGGCGACTCCTCGCCGGCTCGCCGTCGGGGCCGTGGATTTCACTCGACGCGGGCGGCCTGTACGCGTGAGGATTCCACTCCAGCCTTTCTACGGGCTGGGTGGCGCGTCGGCGGCGGCGCGGGCGTCGGCGGCGGCGCGGGCGGCTTCGCGGGCCTCGGCAGCTTGGACGGAGGGCATCATCCTCCTCCTTTCCGCCGGCGCAGCTCGGGCGCGCTCGCGCTCCGCCTCCCCGAGGCGGAACCATCCGCTTCCCGCATAGCTCAAGCTCCTGCAGGGCGGCGCGTTCCACGGCGGTGCGCGCTCCGAGCGGACGCGGCCGGCTTTCCGGGCCTCGTGGTTGCCCTCGCCGCCGGCGCATGCGCTCTTGCCGGCCGCGCTCCGCCGACGCAGCATCCTCCCGGGCGCGCCGCTCGGGCGACGGCATCTGGATGAGGTCACGGGCTGCTCGCATAGCGAGCAGCTCGTTCTTCTTGCCGAGGAGGTCGCCTAAGCGGCGGCGGCCGGCCCGCCAGATGCCCTCGTGCTCCTTCGTCACGCGCGTGAGGTCGGCGAGACGCTCCTCGATGGCGGCGTTGATGTTCGCCAGCGCGAGGTCCTCCGCGGCGACGGGCTCCTCCGCGGCGTCCGCCCCTCCTCCACGGCCGCGTACCAGCCCGTCCGGGGTCTCGTGCCGGCCCTCCGCGGCCGCCGCTTCCCCCATCTCCGCGTCACCGGCCTTCTTTGCCGCCGCCTCGGCAGCGACGCGGAGCGCCTCGTCGTCGGCGACCCACCGCGAGTCCGCGCGCTCCTCCTCGTCCGTCCGCGGGAACCTGGCCCGGGCGGCGAGGGAGAGCTTGGCCCATGTGGACCGAAGGGTGCGCGGCATGGCGCCGGAGAAGGTGGAGGGGAAGAGAACGGTGATGCGGTCCGGGTGAGACCGCCGCCGTCTTTATAGCCGGCGGTCCGGCGGGAAACTTGGGCGCGAGCGCGCGCCAATGGCGTTTCGCGCGCGCGGGAACCTTGGTGCGCGCGGGATCTTTCCCGCGCGTTCCACCTCCCGCCATGGCTGTCCCGTCGAGGCCTGCCATGGCGCAGCGCCGCGCAGCGAAGACGAACCACGTAGCGTCTCTTTGGGTCGCCGCGTTGGGCGCCGCGTGCGACCCAAACGGACACGCGGACGCGGGGCGCTGTCCGCGTGTCCGGGCGGGCACGCAAACGGCCCAAAACGGACGGCCCAGCGCGTCCGTTTGGGTCGCCCGGTTGGAGATGCCCTAAGGTAGCTACTGCTACTTACAGCTGTGGTCTGCCAGGAGCATGGACGTGGCGTTTCTGCTGCTATGCGGATGCATACCTAGAGGATTATAAAGGCTAATCAGGAATGCTACTACAAAATTTACCATACATTTAAGAAAACAATGTTATTTAGATACTAATTAAGTGCAACAAATCAGTCAACAAAGTTGTATTGCAATCCAAATTCTTGCTTCACCCAGGAACATCATAATTAGAAATAAAACGAAGATTATACAACTTGTCTACTTGCAAAGTAATATCATACAACTTTTTGACTGTACCAAATAAAGCCTCCGAGAAGTAATAATAAAATATCATAAATAACGATGAAAGGATCTGTTCTGCATAACAGCATAAGTGATATGCTAGTTGAAATTATAGGTGGCATACAAACAAATGCATAGATCGATGGCAAAAAATGGAGCCC
Source organism: Lolium rigidum (assembly GCF_022539505.1). NCBI lineage: Eukaryota > Viridiplantae > Streptophyta > Magnoliopsida > Poales > Poaceae > Lolium > Lolium rigidum. The sequence continues at coordinate 237,349,982 of NC_061511.1, read as the reverse complement.
CAGATTACTCTGTCCATGTCAAACACAGTTTAAGGTCTATACGAAGACAACAAATTTAGTCTCATGCTCATAGAATAACGGAAATTAGTACCTGCTTCGCTCCCATGACATTTGAGCACCTGTCAGCGGGAGGGTTTTTCTATCTTGTAGTTGGCAAGTCTTCGTTTTGTCATGTGTCAAACACAAAAGCAATATTTTATCCTTCCAGGATGTGCAAGATTCCTTTCTGATTTTAATCTCAACATTAACACACATATATTAAATTTCCTTTCTTAGCGGGAACATATATGGTGCTTGTCTCTCATTCCGCTGAACCAAGAACCTTGTAATTAATGACAATCACTTACATCATGACAAGAAGTCTGTTTGAAAAGAAAAAAACTAACGTAGAAGCCCGGCAAACATATAGAATATAGATTTTGACGGCACAAAATTCTAGTAAGTAGGCACTGCTCTTCTACATAGGTAATGACTACACAACCAAATATCGGACCACCTGCCGTGGATGCACCTTGAGACTGCCCTGAACAGAGCGCTGGCACTACCCTTAGCAGATGACCTGCAAGAAAAAAGCAACATGTTCAAAACTCAGTTGTAGCCTTCTCAAGCTCTCAAAAATCTCAACATAAAGCTTCTGTAACCGACACCCACATTTGGTACGCTCTAGCTATCGCCAAACAGGTACTTTTATGCCAACTACCTAGGCATGTAAATGTGTGATCTGAAAATATAGAATCAAATGTCGGCCAAACATGTATTTTTATGCCAACTACCTAGGAATGTAACTGCTTGATCTGAAAATATAAAACCAAATCTCAAGGAGATATGCAATTGCACCTGCTATCAGCATTGACAAACCTGCCGACACTAACAACTACCCGGCATGATCAGTTCAAAGTAGGCCAAAGGTGACGAAAAGGTCACGCAGAAGGCACAGATGTGCGTCACAAACTGAACACCCGTCACAACACACCAGAAATTAAGGCCGCCAAGCACGCCATAAAGAATACGCACACAAAAACACCTCACCTTCATGAACGCAGGAAGAATGTCGCTGACCATTCAATGAAGGCATAGCGAACAGGGACTCCCACGGACACCCTCCGAACACCACTTTTGCAATGGAGGACCAGTTTCAGAAAACAATGCTGCCGCGAATGATAAGAGTGAAGACCAAGAAAGAACACAGCAATATCATCCTGAAGAAGAATAGTGTTAAATATAAATTAGGCTAGGTAGATTTGCACTATTCTACATTGGCATTATGTTATCTGGATTTTACTCAAGAATTGTGCACATCGCCGAAGCTTTCATGCTATGGATAAAAAAGCATCACGTAATATGCTGAAGTGATAAGTAGATATCCAAGGAACTGATATTGGACAGGTCAACTGTATCAGAGCCTAGTTTAGTTTATTAACATATGTCTAGCTATTAAAGATAGAGATGCAGATATTAGCTACTGGTTATCCGAGCTTTAAATAAAAAAAGGCTACTTAGTAGAAGAATTGCTTACAGAGTTTTGTATCATGGATACAATGTAAGCTAAGCTGCACATTATTTTAAAACCATTTTATGAAAGTTATCCCCAGGGGAAGTTTTCAAGTAGTTAATTTGCCCCCTCAGATCCTTGAGCAGTTTGATTCCCCCCAATGCTATTCCTTCTATGTACTTCCCTAGCCGTTTTTTCTTTATCACAACTAAACGCCAGTCTGAAAATAAGTAGCAGGCAATTCCTGATCATTAGCTTAAATGGACTGAACTGTTCACAATGAAATCTGAGAATCATTAGGTATAGTAGCAAAATCTTTTCCAAAATTATCATGGTATAACAGAAAATAAATTATCTCAAAATCGATGCATCGACTAACCTAGAGAATTTTCAAATATTACACAATACTGGGTTTGCAAGTATTCAGATAAAGTAGGAAAGAACATAAATTACTCTTTTACCCAAGACAAAAGCATAGGACTAGAAAATTTTAACAAAGATGACATGATAAATTCGTGTTAACTAACATACATTCAATTGCTCAAATTCATACATACAACAATCTCCTAGTGTTCTTACACAATCAGGGAACTTCCTAAATCACATTTCAAACATAACATTACTTGCGTCATGTCACATGGGCAGTGTGTGTCACCAATAGAATCTAAAAGATAGGCCAACAAAATATATGCAGGTATTAGCACATACTACTCAACAGATAATGAAATCCATGCATGCATACTGATATAAAATAAGCTTACTGCTCTATGGTATACATACTTGTTGTATGTGAATAATAATCCATCGATTGGCATGACTCCATTCTTACCTAAATCTGTATGGGCAAATAAATGCATGTACTTTTAACCAAGAAAAAAAGCACAGAGGATTTCAGAGTTGAGAAGGTCATGCAGTATAAAGCCTAGGCACTAAGAGAGCACCTAAAACATTACTTCTTGTTCTTGCTTATCTTCAAAAGTCTTTCGCACTTGAGATACCTCTGTTTCCAATTTCTCAACCTGTGAATCTTCTCTAAGTCAAGAATGTTCAAACAAATAAGGAATCATAGGTCTGAAAATAGAATATTACTATTTAAAGTGACTTTTTACTTAGCCAGAGATAAAATACAAGGACTCCTTTTAACCAAAAAAACATAAGAAGCTTGAGTAATGAAATTGTGTTGTCTTAGGGAAAGAATAAATTAAGTTGTTCCAGATGACAACACTACCTTAGCACTCAGCATACGTCTCTTGTCCTGTGTCACCATCTCCTTAGAGCAGTTTCTAACTCCTCAGCTGTGTGAATATCAAGAAATATATGGCTTGTGAGGTTCTCATAGGCCAAATAAGTAAAGTGCCACACTAAAGACATATGGTAAGGTTCTCAAAGACCAATGAACTTAGAGTGACAACCTAGAGAATATAAATGAATGTAAAGATTTATACTAATTATAGAAACAAATTTTAAATTAGACTGCTATAACAAAACCAATGAACAGGTTTTAAGAATACAAGGTTTATCTTAGTTACATCTGAAGTTCTATATAAGATTTCTTGTAATTGAGCCCTTGAAGCTGTCATGCCTTATTCTAGCAAAACTAAATTACTTCTCATGCAGCCAATGCCAAAAGTGAAATTCAATCAAGCAAACAAGCATCCATGTAGTTATAGTTATAAGCTAGGTGCTAGGAACATCTTGAACCAAAAAAATCATGTAAGAAGAACCCAATCCTCACTGACACAATCACGGACTTTCATTCAAACAGCTGAAGTGCACACAAATAGGAAGATGGGGAAGAGGACCTGGAAGCACTCGCCACACCAAGATGCTTGCAGGAGGGAGGATGGACACGCGGACGACCTGCATCCCAAGAAACCATAGAGGGCGAGAGACCGGACCCCCTGCTGGTCGATCTCCGACATGCTGCTGCGCCAGGACCTGCTGGCGAAGACGACCGGGTCGAGCGACGGGAGCTCGTCCATGGCGGCGTTGAGGAGCCAGTGGACGTCCTAGCTGAGTTGCTGGGTTGGTCGAAGCCAAAGGCTGTCTTGCAAATCGTAGAACTCGCAGGCGCACATGCCAGTCCTTAACCCCGTCACCTCACGGGGCAGATCAGCGACGCTTCCGCCCCCAGATCCTCCGCCTCGATGGCTGCGGCTGCCCTTCGCTGCCACCATCGCTCTCCCTGCTCATTGCGCCGGTGTGCTCGCGCTTGGCCGACGCCCCGCGCACGCCGGCCGCTCCAGCTGTGTCGGCTTCCTCCATGAAGAACTCGGCTGTTGGATCGGCGTTGAGGGCAAGGAGAAGGGAGAGCGGGGGTTGGCTGTGGGCGTGAAGAGGAAGGGAGAGAACATCTGAGTCGGCGAAGCAGGGTTTGGACCGGAAATCCTCACAAATCAAAACATCGGATGGCCTAAGAGCATCTCCACCAGGCGCTGTAAAATCTCGCGCTCTATACCGGTGATTGGGCGCGCTTATACCGCTCGCCGCGCGGCATAGCGAATTTTCCCCCGGTGGAGGCTGTATTTTACAGCGCGCGTTGGTGTGCGAAAAACGCACCTCCACCAGAGGCGCTATTTTGCAGCGCGCGTCACAAACTGCTAATCCGACCGTTTATTTTTGAAAATTCATCAAACAAACTATGTAAATATGATCGAAAATACGAATATATTTTAAAAGTGCGCGATACAATGCGACATTTTAACGAAAATACTAAAATAAACTACTCCTCGCCGTCGTCGGACTCCCGGTCGAAGTCGGAGCTGCTCGGTGTCGTGTCCGACACCGGCGTCGACGTCGTCGTGTACTGGAACTCGGAGGAGGACGAGAGGACGACGGTCGACGGCCCTGCGGCGTTCTGCCTTTCCTCCTTCCTCCTCGCTGCCGCGTCGGCCCTCGCCTTATTCCTCGCCGCGGCGCTTCTCGCGACTCGCCTTCTTCATCGCCGCCATCGCCGCCTTGTCCCCCTCCTTCTGCGCGTAGAAGACCTCCGTGGCGGCGACGTCCTCCGGGAACGCGCACGCCCACTCAAGGCGATTGCGCTCATCCTGCTCCGCCACGCGCAGCGCCGCTCGAGGTCGCGGGCGCGGCGCCGCTGCTCGGTCGTGATGAGCGGCGATGGCGGCGCGAGCATCTCCGCCTGCTCGCGCGTCCAAACATCGTCGAAATTCATCTGCCGGCGGGGGCGACCGAGGCGCCACGCCACGGCGTCGTAGGCTCGCGCCGCCTCATGCGCGGTGTCGTAGGTACCGAGCCGGATCCGCTCCTCTCCGGAGCGAATCTCGGCGTCGAAGCGGCCGCTCGGCCGCACGCGGACGCCGCGGTAGCCGGAGGCGGAGCGGCGGAGCGGCGGCGCGGAGGCATGGCGCCGGAGACGGAGGCGGACTGTCGGCGCGGAGGCAGAGCGGTGGGGGGGAGGCGGAGCGACACGCGGAAGTTTCAGACGCGGGAGGCAGTTGGCCCGTTCGCGCGTGTCGTCTTTATAGCGCGCGTGGTAGCGGACGCGACAATTTTCCCGCGTGGGATAGCGCAAACGCGCGGGCGCGGCAAAAAATTTCCCGCGCGCGCCCTTTTCCCGCGTCTGCTGGAGCTTCACGCGAGCGCTCGCGCGCGCCAAACTGGCAGGTATTTTGCCGCGCGCCTTTTACAGCGTCTGTTGGAGATGCTCTAACAGTGTACGCGGTGGTTTCCATGGCCGATGCCATCGAATGTTTCCGGAGAAGGATGGGGCGGTGGCCGTGGATCAGGAGCAGGAGAGTGGATGCAATCGGGGGGAAGGGCGATTTTTTTTTAATAAGTATTATACTATTTGGCAACAAACTTATTTTTTTTTTCGAGAATTTTGGGCTCTTTTAGGAATTCACCCCGTGGTGACACATACGCTACTTTGTGGTTAATTTTCGAGGGGTTTTTGGGTGCCTTCTGGGAATTTTTTGTGGTCCGTGTTAGGAATAAAAACAACCGTCTTAAACGGTTTCCATATGCCCAAACCGACATGCCTCCTAGAGGCGTCTCCTCTTGTAACCGATCTCCCGAAAGGACGGATCTCCTTGTATATATACCCATGTCAATGATCAATGAAAGCAACTGTTCAATTCATTCTCTCGTTTTGCTCTCTCTCGATTCCTACTCGAAACAGTCTGATCTCTTCTCCCCTGCTTTGGCGCTGAGTTTTGTTGGTAAATCAGTCATCTGGCTTTTGCTGTTTCCGTCGATTTGCGTCCTGCCGCACCGCTTTGACCACCCTTCTTCCCTACGCGTGATGTAGGCTCAAGAAGACTCCGTCGAGTACAACCGCCTCATCTTAGAGCCCCCCATGTCAATCCCTCCCCCTTGCCCTTTGACCACATGAGCCTGCCCTTCCGTGGTCAGGTCCTCCGATGCCGTGGTGGTCACCGAGACGCTCCCATCATCCCCCAACGTTGGTGTAGCTCTCCTCCTGGACGGCGTCCCTCGAATCAGCCGTATGGTTCGCCGGGTGGGCGCACAACGGCCATCAACGCTTGTGGCAGCTCCAGATCGGGGGCACTACATTGCCTCAGGGCCGCTCTGCTGCCGCCGCCGACGCCATGGGCAAGGTGGAGCGCAGATGATAGTGGCAGCGCAGAGATCCCTCGGTAGGAGCGGAGCTGAGGCCTACGGACGGATAGCGTGCCAGTGGCGGCGGTCCTCAGGATTGATACTCCATGAACATCTATTCTTCCTGACGGGGATACAGTGGGAGCAGCGACAACGGCCGCCTGGCCACAGCGTCTCTTTCTCGACTTCAACCAGGCGCCGCCGCCATTTTACCCAGGAGAGAAGAGGAGAGGCGGGGGTCAGGAGCATCCCCGACAGCACCAAGTCGACCATGGCCGGTGTGCCCATCCCAACACAAAGATTTTGGCTCCCACGGGCCGCAAGTGCAGGTGCCTTCAGAGCAGGTCACCACGTGAGCTTCAGGGTGAATTCAGGGCCGCGCGCACGTGGGTTACAAGCGTGGCAGCGATGCCGGCTACAACTGACGCAGGAACTCCGGCATCCACGTAAATCATTGATATCCCTGCACTTTTTTACTTCCCTCATCAGATAATTTCTCCCATGTTCTTTTTTTTTTAGTTCAGTCAAGTCATGCCATCAGAGCAATTCTAATAGTATAGCCAACTGCTGGCTATAACAAGATGTCATATCATTTGTAGTCATCATATAGCTAACATGTATAATAGTTGGCTATAAGAATGAAGCACTTTACTAACATATGGCCCACCTTTCACTCTTACAAAGTGCCTAGGAGCACGTGCAAGAGCTGCCTATTGCATAGTAGCCCACCTCCCTTCTCTCTCTTCTTCTCTTTCCTCCAACTCATCTAAAATATATTATTTAATGTCTTATAGTCAGCTAATTGGACTCTATTGTACTTGCTCTCAGTGGTTCACCACATTGAGCGGTGGGGTACTATGTGCGTGGAATCACTTGCTGGTTGCCCATCATGGAAACATGCTCCTTGCTACTGGAATCCGTGCTACAGGTCTCCATTCAGCGAAAAACCCAATAAACTTACTGAAGGTTTACCCACACCTCGACTTCATTCAGGTACGTGGCATACCAAATTCCTATTGTTTGTACTGTGTATACTTTGATGGGAAACATTGGTAACTGAAGGCAACCAATTGTTTTAGTCCAATTTTGTATATTCCGTGTTCGTAATTTAGACCATCTCCAGTCGCGTCCCCCAAATCGTTTCATAAACCCCGCATGATCGAGCGTTTGGAGGAAAGTGTTTTGTTCGTGCTGCATTTGGGGACGTCGCTCCCCAGTCGCATCCCCCAAATAAAATTTTGAAAATTTTAAACTTGTGCGAGATTAGATTAAATTCATCCAAACTTGGCATATATTACATAGATTCAAAATAGATTCGACTAAATTTAAACTAAACCTAATCTAGTAGTACTTGCGGCGGCCGGAGGCGTCGTAGTACTGATGGAAGTTGTACATGTCGTCGGTGACGACCTCCTGCTTGACGCACTCGTCGGCCTCGTCGACGGCCTCGTCCTTCACCAGGCCACTTGGACCTGCCTCGCCGCCGTCGGTGAGGTCCACGAGCGGCTTGCCGGAGTCGCGGATGGACATGCCGATCACCGTCTCGACGTTGCCCCTCCAGGCGTCCTTGTCGTTGAGCGACGCCAAGAACGCCGCTCGCAGCCCTGGGCAGTCCTCAGGGTGGTCGCTGCTGGCGCTCGTACTCCGCGAGCAGCGCCTCCTGCGACGCTTCCTCCGGCTCCTCCACCTCCGGCTTCAGGAGGAGGAGAGCGCCGCCGCGCCTCTCTTGCTGCCGCCGGCTGCCGCTACCGCTGTCACCGCGCCTCGGATTGACGGGCGTCGCCATTCCTCCTTCACGCGATTGGGGACGGTGTAGGGCGCCGAGCGGAACGACGAGGACGGCGTCGATTTGGCCGGTCGAGGAAGAAGAGTTCGAGGAGGACGAGTACGTGGTCCTCCTTGGCTGCCATTGCGCAGCGGGAGACGGTGGCGGTGAGGGAGGCGCCTCCAACCTTGGAACACCGTTGCAGATGTCGCGGATGACGTTGTCGAGGGTGCGCCTTGGAACGCCCCAGAACAGGGCGCGCCCGTCCCTGTTCCAGCTGTTCGGCCCGTCGATGAGGCCGGTGGTGCTGCGCATCTCGACGTCGTACTTGGCCTTGAAGTACGTGGCCCACCAGTCGTCGTTGTTCTTCGCCGCCCAGGTCGGATCCGCCCGCTCCTGGGCGGTGAGTTCAGCCCGCCGGGCCCTGATGGCGTCCTTTCAGCGCTCCGTGCCCAGCATCGGCGGCGGCGGGATGCCAATGCCGTTCATTGCCATCTACCAACCGCCGCTGCTTGGCAGGCGCATGTCCGGCGGGACTGGATATCCCGCGTGGTACAGCGCCCACGCCTCCTTCACGGTTAGACTGCCGCGGCTGAAGCCGTTCACCGCGGCGATCTTGCGGGAGGATGAGGACGACATTGCTTGGAGCGATGAGGAGAAGATCTGGGGGCAGCGAGGAGAAGGTTTGAGAGCGGTGAGAGATTGGGACGAACCGCAGGGCCTTTTAATGTACAGCGGCGGCAGCGGGTGGTTGCACGGTCACGCGGCCATACACGACGAGACGCGTCCCTGCGTCGCTGATGTTGGCGTGGTAGTAGTTAACACACGTCCGTTGAGAACCCCAAGAGGAAGGTGTGATGCGTACATCAGCGAGTTTTCCCTCAGTATGAAACCAAGGTTATCGAACCAGTAGGAGTCATGGAACACGTGAAGGTTGTTGGTGACGGAGTGTAGTGCGGCGCAACACCAGGGACTTGATACGTCTCCAACGTATCGATAATTTCTTGTGTTCCATGCCACATTATTGATGTTATCTACATGTTATATGCACACTTTATGTCATATTCGTGCATTTTCTGGAACTAACCTATTAACAAGATGCCGAAGTGTCAGTTCCCTTTTTCTGCTGTTTTTGGTTTCAGAAATCCTAGTAACGAAATATTCTCGGAATCGGACGAAATCAACGCCCAGGTTCCTATTTTACCCGGAAGCATCCGTAACACACGAGAACCGCCGGAGAAGGGGGCAGGGGCCACCACACCACACCCCGGCGCGGCCAAGGGGGCGCCCCTAGGGTGTGGGCCCCCGTAAGCCCTCCCGCGCCGCCTCTCCGCCTATATAAAGCCCCCGACCTAAAAACCTCGGGGCGTTCGACGAAAACCACAGTAAACCTCCCGGAGCCGCCGCCATCGCGAAGCCAAGATCCGGGGGACAGAGTCTCTCGTTCCGGCACCCTGCCGGAGCGGGGAAGTGCCCCCGGAAGGCTTCTCCATCGACACCGCTGCCATCTCCACCGCCATCTTCATCACCGCTGCTGCTCCCATGAGGAGGGAGTAGTTCTCCATCGAGGCTCGGGGCTGTACCGGTAGCTATGTGGTTCATCTCTCTCCTATGTGCTTCAATACAATAATCTCATGAGCTGCCTTACATGATTGAGATTCATATGATGATGCTTGTAATCTAGATGTCATTATGCTAGTCAAGTGAGTTTTACTTATGTGATCTCTGGAGACTCCTTGTCCCACGTGTGTAAAGGTGACGAGTGTGTGCACCGTGTGGGTCTCTTAGGCCATATTTCACAGAATACTTACTCAATGTTGAATGGCATAGTGAGGTGCTTATTTATATCTCTTTAAGATTGCAATGTGTTTGTATCACAATTTATCTATGTGCTACTCTAGTGATGAAAGTAGTTTTATTCCTCCTGCACGTGTGCAAAGGTGACAGTGTGTGCACCGTGTTAGTACTTGGTTTATGCTATGATCATGATCTCTTGTAGATTGCGAAGTTAACTATTGCTATGATAATATTGATGTGATCTATTCCTCCTACATATGCATGAAGGTGACAAGTGTGCATGCTATGCTAGTACTTGGTTTAGTCTTTTGATCTATCTTACACTAAAGGTTACTAAAATATGAGCATTATTGTGGAGCTTGTTAACTCCGGCATTGAGGGTTCGTGTAATCCTACGCAATGTGTTCATCATCCAACAAAAGTGTAGAGTATGCATTTACCTATTCTGTTATGTGATCAATGTTGAGAGTGTCCACTAGTGAAAGTGTAATCCCTAGGCCTTGTTCCTAAATATCGCTATCGCTGCTTGTTTACTCGTTTTACTCGCGTTACTATCGCTACATTACTATCGCTTGTTTATCGTCCCGGGCAAAGCACTTTTCCGGTGTCGTTGCCATTGCTACTGCTTATTCATACCACCCGTATTTCACTATCTCTTCGCCGAACTAGTGCACCTATTAGGTGTGTTGGGGACACAAGAGACTTCTTGCTTTGTGGTTGCGGGGTTGCATGAGAGGGATATCTTTGACCTCTTCCTCCCCGAGATCGATAAACCTTGGGTGATCCACTTAAGGGAAACTTGCTCGCTGTTCTACAAACCTCTGCTCTTGGAGGCCCAACACTGTCTACAAGAATAGAAGCTCCCGTAGACATCAAGCACTTTTCTGGCGCCGTTGCCGGGGAGGAAAGGTAAAAGGCTCTCATACTACGGTTCCAGGTAAAGTACTTTTCCGGCGCCATTGTGTTTGTGCTCGAAGCTATTTCCTTTAGATCCTGCAATTGCATCTTGTTGTTTCTTGTTTACACTAGTTTGGCATAATGTACAAGAGTGAGCTTCTTATTCTATTTCCTGATTTAAAACATGGATTGTTTGATGCGAAAATTAAAAAACCTATGAAATCTTCTTTGCATGCTCGGTAGTAATATTAGTATGAACGCTTTGAACACCATTGTTGACAATAATATAGAAAGTTCTAAGCTTGGGGAAGCTGGTTTTCATGATATTTTTAGTCCCCCAAGCATTGAGGAGAAAATTTTCTTTGATGATACTTTGCCTCCTATTTGTGATGATAATGATAGTGGTCTTTTGATGCCACCTACTATGGAGAGTAAATTTTATTGTGATTATACTATGCCTCCTACACTTGATGAGAATAATAATGATAGCTACTTTGTTGAATTTGCTCCCACTACAACTAATAAAATTGATTATGCTTATGTGGAGAGTAATAATTTTATGCATGAGACTCATGATAAGAATGCTTTATGTGATAGTTATATTGTTGAGTTTGCTCATGATGCTACTGAAAGTTATTATGAGAGAGGAAAATATGGTTGTAGAAATTTTCATGTTACTAAAATGCCTCTCTATGTGCTGAAATTTTTGAAGCTACACTTGTTTTATCTTCCTATGCTTGTTACTTTGCTCTTCATGAACTTGTTTATTTACAAGATTCCTATGCATAGGAAGCATGTTAGACTTAAATGTGTTTTGAATTTGCCTCTTGATGCTCTCTTTTGCTTCAAATACTATTTCTTGCGAGTGCATCATTAAAACTCGCCGAGCCCATCTTAATGGCTAAAAAGAAAGAACTTCTTGGGAGATAACCCATGTGTTATTTTGCTACAGTACTTTGTTTTATATTTGTGTCTTGGAAGTTGTTTACTACTGTAGCAACCTCTCCTTATCTTAGTTTTGTGTTTTGTTGTGCCAAGTAAAGTCTTTGATAGTAAAGTAAGTACTAGATTTGGATTACTGCGCAGAAACAGATTTCTTTGTCTGTCACGAATCCGGGTCTAATTCTCTGTAGGTAACTCAGAAAATTATGCCAATTTACGTGAGTGATCCTCAGATATGTACGCAACTTTCATTCAATTTGAGCATTTTCATTTGAGCAAGTCTGGTGGCCTAATAAAATCCATCTTTACGGACTGTTCTGTTTTGACAGATTCTGCCTTTTATTTCACATTGCCTCTTTTGCTATGTTGGATGAATTTCTTTGATCCATTAATGTCCAGTAGCTTTATGCAATGTCCAGAAGTGTTAAGAATGATTGTGTCACCTCTGAACATGTTAATTTTTATTGTCCACTAACCCTCTAATGAGTTGTTTCGAGTTTGGTGTGGAGGAAGTTTTCAAGGGTCAAGAGAGGAGGATGATATACTACGATCAAGAAGAGTGAAAAGTCTAAGCTTGGGGATGCCCCGGTGGTTCATCCCTGCATATATCAAGAATACTCAAGCGTCTAAGCTTGGGGATGCCCAAGGCATCCCCTTCTTCATCGATAAATTATCAGGTTCCTTCTCTTGAAACTATATTTTTATTCGGTCACATCTTATGTGCTTTACTTGGAGCGTCTGTGTGCTTTTGTTTTTGTTTTTGTTTGAATAAATTGGATTACATCATGCTTGTGTGGGAGAGAGACACGCTCCGCTGGTTCATATGAACACATGTGTTCTTAGCTCATAATATTCATGGCGAAGTTTCTCCTTCGTTAAATTGTTATATGGTTGGAATTGGAAAATGATACATGTAGTAATTGCTATAAATGTCTTGGGTAATTTGATACTTTGCAATTGTTGTGCTCATGTTTAAGCTCTTGCATCATATACTTTGCACCTATTAGTGAAGAATACATAGAGCATGCTAAAATTTGGTTTGCATAATTGGTCTCTCTAAAGTCTAGATAATTTCTAGTATTGAGTTTTGAACAACAAGGAAGACGGTGTAGAGTCTTATAATGTCTTCAATATGTCTTTTATGTGAGTTTTGCTGCACCGGTTCATCCTTGTGTTTGTTTCAAATAACCTTGCTAGCCTAAACCTTGTATCGAGAGGGAATACTTCTCATGCATCCAAATACTTGAGCCAACCACTATGCCATTTGTGTCCACCATACCTACCTATTACATGGTATTTCCTGCCATTCCAAAGTAAATTGCTTGAGTGCTACCTTTAAACAATTCAAAATTTATCACCTCTGATTTGTGTCAATGTTTTATAGCTCATGAGGAAGTATGTGGAGTTTATCTTTCAATCTTGTTGGGCAACTTTCACCAATGGACTAGTGGCTACATCCGCTTATCCAATAATTTTGCAAAAAAGAGCTGGCAATGGGATTCCCAGTCCCAAATTAATTAACAAAAATAGACACTCCTCCATGGTATGTGATTGTTGGACGGCACCCGAAGGATTCGGTTAGCCATGGCTTGTGTAAGCAAAGGTTGGGAGGAGTGTCATCATAATAAAACTAAAATAAAAAGGCACTCCTTCATGGTATGAGATTGTTGGCAGGCACCCGAGGTTCGGTTAGCCATGGTTTGTGAAAGAAAGGTTGGAAGGAGTGCCATCCAAAAATAAAATAAAATGGGAGCCACTCTTTGAAGGTTTGTCTGGCAAGGGGGTTAGAGTACCCGCTACCATTCGTTGGCAACAACATACACCTCTCAAAACTTTATTTTTATGCTCTCTTTATGTTTTCAAAATCAAAGCTCTAGCACAAATATAGCAATCGATGCTTTTCCTCTATGGAGGACCATTCTTTTACTTTCATTGTTGAGTCAGTTCACCTATTTCTCTCCATCTCAAGAAGCAAACACTTGTGTGAACTGTGCATTGATTCTTACATATTTGCATATTGCATTTGTTATATTGCTTTGCATTGACAATTATCCATGAGATATACATGTTACAAGTTGAAAGCAACCGCTGAAACTTAATCTTCTTTTGTGTTGCTTCAATACCTTTACTTTGAATTATTACTTTATGAGTTAACTCTTATGCAAGACTTATTGATGCTTGTCTTGAAGTGCTATTCATGAAAAGTCTTTGCTTTATGATTCAGCTTGTTTACCCATGTCATATACATTGTTTTGATCGCTGCATTCACTACATATGCTTTACAAATAGTATGATCAAGTTTATGATGGCATGTCACTCCGAGAAATTATCTTTGTTATCGTTTTACCTGCTCGGGACGAGCGGAACTAAGCTTGGGGATGCTGATACGTCTCCAACGTATCGATAATTTCTTGTGTTCCATGCCACATTATTGATGTTATCTACATGTTATATGCACACTTTATGTCATATTCGTGCATTTTCCGGAACTAACCTATTAACAAGATGCCGAAGTGCCGGTTCTCGTTTTCTGCTGTTTTTGGTTTCGAAATCCTAGTAACGAAATATTCTCGGAATCGGACGAAATCAACGCCCGGGTTCCTATTTTACCCGGAAGCATCCGGAACACACGAGAACCGCCGAGAGAAGGGGGCAGGGCCACCACACCACACCCCGGCGCGGCCAAGGGGGGCGCCCCCTAGGGTGTGGGCCCCCCGGAAGCCCTCTCCGCGCCGCCTCTCCGCCTATATAAAGCCCCCGACCTAAAAACCTCGGGGCGTTCGACGAAAACCACGAAACCTCCCGCAGCCGCCGCCATCGCGAAGCCAAGATCCGGGGGACAGGAGTCTCCGTTCCGGCACCCTGCCGGAGCGGGGAAGTGCCCCCGGAAGGCTTCTCCATCGACACCGCTGCCATCTCCACCGCCATCTTCATCACCGCCGCTGCTCCCATGAGGAGGGAGTAGTTCTCCATCGAGGCTCGGGGCTGTACCGGTAGCTATGTGGTTCATCTCTCTCCTATGTGCTTCAATACAATAATCTCATGAGCTGCCTTACATGATTGAGATTCATATGATGATGCTTGTAATCTAGATGTCATTATGCTAGTCAAGTGAGTTTTACTTATGTGATCTCCGGAGACTCCTAGTCCCACGTGTGTAAAGGTGACGAGTGTGTGCACCGTGTGGGTCTCTTAGGCCATATTTCACAGAATACTTACTCAATGTTGAATGGCATAGTGAGGTGCTTATTTATATCTCTTTAAGATTGCAATGTGTTTGTATCACAATTTATCTATGTGCTACTCTAGTGATGAAAGTAGTTTTATTCCTCCTGCACGTGTGCAAAGGTGACAGTGTGTGCACCGTGTTAGTACTTGGTTTATGCTATGATCATGATCTCTTGTAGATCTCTTGTGGTAGTAGTTAACACACGTCCGTTGGGAACCCCAAGAGGAAGGTGTGATGCGTACAGCAGCGAGTTTTCCCTCAGTATGAAACCAAGGTTATCGAACCAATAGGAGTCAAGGAACACGTGAAGGTTGTTGGTGACGGAGTGTAGTGCGGCGCAACACCAGGGATTCCGGCGCCAACGTGGAACCTGCACAATACAATCAAAGTACTTTGCCCCAACGTAACAGTGAGGTTGTCAATCTCACCGGCTTGCTGTAAACAAAGGATTAGATGTATAGTGTGGGAGATGATGTTTGTTTGCGAAGAACAGTAAAGAACAATCGCAGTAGATTGTATTTCAGATGTAAAGAATGGACCGGGGTCCACAGTTCACTAGTGGTGTCTCTCCCATAAGATAAATAGATGTTGGGTGAACAAATTACAGTTGGGCAATTGACAAATAAAGAAGGCATAACAATGCACATACATATATCATGATGAGTACTATGAGATTTAATCAGGGCATTACGACAAAGTACATAGACCGCTATCCAGCATGCATCTATGCCTAAAAAGTCCACCTTCAGGTTATCATCCGAGCCCCTTCCAGTATTAAGTTACAAACAACAGACAATTGCATTAAGTATGGTGTGTAATTGTTATCACCAGAATTTGACCGGATCAGAGGTGGGCCGCGATTGAAGATGGGCTTGAAAAATGTACATGGAAGAAATACATGAATCGGCCTTATATGCAAAGTTTGGGCTAGTTTGCCCGTGTACCTGTAATATAGTAGGATACGTGTCGGTTAGATAGAGTTTGGGCTCGTGCTCGGTTGGGATTATTCCCACATTAGAAAGTCTACGGACTATAAATATGTATCTAGGGTTTATGAAATAAACAACAATCACGTTCACCACAAACCAATCTAGGCGCATCGCCAACTCCCTTGTCTCGAGGGTTTCTTCCGGGTAAGCATCATGCTGCCTAGATCGCATCTTGCGATCTAGGCGAGTACACGTTTATTCGCTGTTCATGCGTTGCTCGTATCGAAGCCTTGTTGATGGCGAGCAACGTAGTTATCATAGATGTTTTAGGGTTAGCATTGTTTCATCGTATCATATGCTTTCGTCCATGCAACCCTTAGACATCTAGCCGCCCTTACACCTATCTTGGGTGTAAGGGCGGCACCCCGCTTGATCATTATTTAGTAGATCCGATCCGTCATGATTGCTCCTTGTTCTTCAAGGATTAGTTTAATATCCGCATAGTTAGGCCTTACAAACGGGTTGAAGGATCCAGTGGCGCGTAGGGTGTAGTTTGCTAGCCTTAGACAGGATGTTCCGAGGATCAACTTCGTGTTGGTTTTTAGGCCTTGTCTAGGGTCGGTTTACGAGCACCGTGCGTGGCCGCCAGGCTCAATCACGAGTAGGATGCTCCGATTATTTGGTGAAAACCCTAAATCGTAGTAGGTCGTTTAAGCTTTATTTCGATCAAGCAGGACCACCATCTGATCGTACACCTCGTACGGATCATGGGTGGATCGGCTCCTTGAGCCGATTCACAGGGCAACCTGAGAGCCGATCGAGGCTCGTATTTAATGTTTACGTGTATGCCATGCAGGAAACTAAGCGAGGCACATCCAACACCTTCCCGACCGGGTATAGGTCGGGTGGCACGCCCTTGCACCGAGCATCGGACGTGCGTGCCGAGTCTTTGCGGGCCGTCGCTCGGAGGGACCAGGGCCAGCCGCAGATCCCGGGAGCCTCCCGGCTCTACGGTGTTGCCCGTCGCTGCTCGCCGGTGGGTTTCGACCGCAACACATTCCGGCACGCCCGGTGGGACAATCTTCGACATCAACCGCATCGCCATCTACATCCGAGATGGCGGAAGGCACTCCGGTCACGTACGAGGATCCGACCGAGGAGCTCAAGAAGAAGCATGACGAGGTCAAAGCGATCCTCGAAGCCGACCTCATCGGCTCTTTTCACGGAACCCGCTCGGATGGCATCGGGTGGAAAGGGTTCTCACCGAAGGCGCGCTCGATGGAGTGGACCTATCCGCCCCGTCAGAAGAACGCACCAGGTCTCTGCGTCAGGAGATTAACTTCATGGTAGCTCATCCGCTGCACCGCCATTCTGAGAGCCTGGTGAACACTTTGGAGCGTGTCGCTCTTCGCGTGATCCAGGAAATCATGAGGCATCAGTACTCTCCGTCAGGAGCAGCTCTGGGACTCACCAAGGAGAGATGCCACTCCAGTCCCGGCCACCGCTGCCATTCGCGTTGGCA
The DNA here is from genome assembly GCF_022539505.1 of Lolium rigidum. Taxonomy (NCBI): domain Eukaryota; kingdom Viridiplantae; phylum Streptophyta; class Magnoliopsida; order Poales; family Poaceae; genus Lolium; species Lolium rigidum. Next base: position 237,332,831 of record NC_061511.1, on the reverse strand, counting down.
GCACCAGAAGTGCCGAATTCACCGGCATACGCCGTTGACAGGGTGGAGTGCACGTACCCGGGGAGGTGCCAGCCAAGATTCTCGGTCAACGTCAACATGGTAGGACTCGGGCACCACCCTGGTAAGGACAGAGACGAGGGCAGCTGCTCTCATAACGAGGACAAGGAAGGAGCCGTTCCACGCGATCGACTCCGAAACTTCCCAAAAATCTATGGACGAATGTTGCGAAACCTTCCTTGAGCGATTCAATCAACATGGAGGCTGATCCCAGCAATCGGCCAAGATTATCCTCGCCATACGTTCGCTCTGTGTTCAACGTCGATCTAATGGGCAGCGGTTTTGCGTCGGGCTGATGAGCTGGAAGAAGTCAACGTTGGTCCTAACGGAGCCGACGTTCGGATACGGTGCCTTAGCTAACTACGAGCCGATATCCGCGATTACCGGCAGATTCGGCTCGGGGGCACCTAGTCAGAGGAACATGTGCGATACATGTGCAGTGAAATATTGGGGGCCGATGGAAAGATCGGCCAGTAAAAAAAAATCGGTACATATAAAAAGCCGATGCACGGCCGTCGACTTCAGAATGTAAAAAGCCGATGCACGGCTGTCGACTTTAGACAAGTTCAGCGAAACAAGTTCAGCAAAACATTCATCAATTTGCACAAAGAGGCTCTACTGAAGAAAAGCGTTGAGGGCGTGAAGGGCATCGGCACGGATTCGATCCACCTCGGCGATCTCAGCCTCGTCGTCCTCGTCTCTGCCCGTCACCAGTCGATCGCTCGGGGCACGAATTTCAGCCAGACCGGTCTTCAGATCGGCTGTGAGGCCTTTTGCTTCCTCTTGAGAGCGAGCAATGAGGGTTTCCTTGTCTTGGATAAGTTGTTTGGTCTCCCTGACCCTCTTTTCAAGGTCCTCCAGTTCCTTGCGCAAGACCTCGAGTTCGGCACTATTGGTAGAAGTGTCGGTTTTGGCGTCTAAAGCGGCCTTCTTCTCGTTGAGCCGTTGACATTTGTCTGCAATATCAGCTCTCAACGGAAGCTGGGCGCGGCGAAGAGTAATTCTTTGACGAGCCGATCGCACCCTTGACCCGAAAACCGACAAAGTCACAGCCGGCCAAAGCTTAACCTGCAGCGTCACCGGGAGATGGGGCTGGATGTCTTCGAGGATGCCTTTGACTGCCTCGGGGTTTTCGACCAGGGTCTCGACCGAGGAGGAGAGCAAAACCTTGAGACGCTGGAGTGGGCCATGGACCGCGCTAGGGCTTGGCTCTTCACCTGCTTTGGAAGTAGCTGGCTCGATGGAGTCGGGATCGAACGTCAGCAAGCTTGAAAGATCACAACCCTGACAGACGAACAAGAGCAGTATGAGCATACAACAAAGGAAAAGGGTAGGCCCGAGAGAGTGGAGCGTACCTCTCCCAAAGAAGGAAGGGCAGCCGATGTTGTGACAATCGACTTTTCGGTGGACTGGGCCAGGTTAGCCACTTGGTCAACCACGCTCGGCGAGGTGGTTAGGCCGAGCGTGGCGGATGGCATTGGTACCTCTTCAACGTCCCCGCTAGAGGTCCCATTAGTCTGCAAAAGAAATGGTGAGCCGATCCAATTAGCAACGGGACGGTATGGAATATGAGCTCGTTGAGGTAATTACATTTGAAACTTCCGGCTCGGCGAGGAAACTCGTGGGTCTTTGCGAGCCCTTTTGACGCATCGACGCTTCATGCGTGACCCCGTTTTGATCGGAGCTTGAAGGTCAGCAGGCTCGGGAGTCGACCTTTTCCTAGAAGCCGACGCTGGCGAGTCCGTCTGGCTCTGTGTGGTGGATCTCTCAGAATCGCCCGGGGTGGAGTCCCTTGGGCTGGACTGTGCTTCCTCACTGGAGTTCTCTTCAGTGGAAGTCTGAAAGAAGAGGTACAACCATGTTACAAAAGATTGGGAAGGCAAATGTGTTTGGTCAAGACACGAGTCAGCTTACATGCAAGCTTGCTTGGACAGGAAGCTTTGCGCTTCGGGGTTTTTCTCGGCAGCTACTTTCCTCACCGCCTTCCTCGCTCGGGTTGAGGCTCGGGGGGCAACTGACCCCGAGGATGCTTTACTCTTGGGAGCCGATTTCGGTGAAATCGGTTGGCTCTGCATTATGACCTTCTTCAAGGGCGGTGAGCTCTGACAGAAGAGAACTACCGGGGCTGGTGGAAGGAACTTGAAAGGGGAGCCGTCGGCTTGTGTGGGCTCTGGGCCATCCTGTTGCTGCCAAGGAATAAAGTCAGGTTACAGACAATCATCATGAGCCATTGCAAGTAATTTATATGTAATGGTACCTGGTGTGCAGGAACGTCATATTCAGCATCAAGTTGCTTCAGCAACGGTCCTAGAGCTCTTCTGAAGGCGTGGGTCTTCCACATCGACCACCAAGTCTCGAAGCCATCGGTAGTGGTGGTGAAACAGAGGTTATGAGGAATTGGAATGGCCAGAAGCGTCAAAGAAGGTATAGCACCTTTGGCCGGTAAGAATGTTAGGCGGTTCAGCCACCGCTTGCTGTCAGGTGGTGGAGAAAGAAGTGTGGGGGCACTTGCCCGAGGCCAAGCTGCCGGGCTACTACCACCGGTTGGTAAGACTCATAACCAGGCTTGATGATCCTGTTTGAGGTACTCATGCCAACTGGGAGAAAGCAAGGACGGATCATGATAGAGTACAGGTGCTGGGTGCTGGCGTCATCGGCAAGGCTGTCTAATCGGAAGGAGACTGGGTTCTCAAAGATTTCCGATTTAGTATAGGGGAAGAACAGGGGGTTGTCCAGGCCTTTGAAGAAAATCTTGAACCACTCTGCTGCTTCCTTGGGGATCAGCCTGCTGCCTGGGAGACTATACAGAGCTTGGCCATAGCTAGTGCATCGGATATCCTTCCCATTTGCATCTGGGAAGGTGCAGGTGGCCAAAGGTGGGAAATTTGGGATTTGGTTTTGAAAGTACAATTGAGCCCATAACTGAATAAACCACCAGGGGCCTCCTGTTTTGACTGTCCTTTGGGAGAACGAGTTTGACGAACATCAGTTGAAGAGATCGATAGACTTCTCCAAGGAGCAGTTTTCCAAGGCCAAGTTGAGTACCTTTGGCGAGCTCATAGGCCAGGGAGAGGTAGTTCTTGGTTGGGGCGAGTGAAGGACCACAAAATATGAAGTGCTCCAGCCAGAAGTTCAAGAAAGCCGTGTGCTCTCTTTCTGTCACAGGGCCTTTGTTTTTCATATAACGCCTGAGGTAGGCGCCCCAGCTTGTACACTCGTTTTGGAGGAAAGGGTGAAAGGGACCTTTGGCAATTTAAAGGCAGAGGGGCTTGGGGATGCAATGTCCAAGCTTGTGATCATGGCCACGTCCAGCAGAGTTGGTGTCATGGGGCCATGGCCGAACATGAAGCAATTTAGTGCATCAGACCAAAAGTAGCCGATGGTTTTCAGGATGTTCTCATTCTTTTCAAGAGGAGACAATGATAATGACAAGGCATCGGCTATCCCTATCGTATCCCGAGGTAGCGTAGTGTGTTTTGGACACTCTACCGTACCATGCCACCCAACCTTCGGGAGGATTAGGCCAGGCTCGCGAGCAGTCGGCCCAGGAAGTCAGATCTAAATTCTGGTTCGCGAAGGGGATTCTATTGGCCTCGCATGAGATTAAGTGAGCGGGACTCTCGGAAGAACGGGGGCCAAGACACATAGAGTTTGGGAGAGAAGGGTGCGGCAGCAGGATATCTGAAACCTAAAATTGATAACGGAATAAGGCATTAATTCAGGTGTTTGCTGTTTAATCCTAACATTGATTCGGATGGCGAAGAGGCGGTTGAGGATTACCTTCAGACCGGAAACCATGGCGTTGGCGTTGGATGATTCCGCCATTTGATGCGCTGAGGAATTGGGACGGCGTGGTTGAGATCTGAGATTCGTGGGGCTGCTTGGGCGGCGATTTGGGGATCTGAGTTTGCTTTCTCAGATGGAGGTCGCAGGTTACCGTTTGGAGGAGCAGTTAGGTTGGCCTTACTCTTGTTTTATCGTAGAGGCTGATGTGATACCATCGGCTCTTTTGGGGAGTGCTTGACTTTGACTATCGGCAAAGTTAAATGAAAACACTCCTTCATTTTAAGAAGGATTTTTTGGATTGGTGATAAAGTCGAGGAGGCAAGACGCCACGACATGACCCGACGAAGAAAAAGCAGAGTGATTTTGGAATTGTCATTTCCAAAACCAGGGGGGGCATGTGTTATCACCAGAATTTGACCGGATCAGAGGTGGGCCGCGATTGAAGATGGGCTTGAAGAATATACATGGAAGAAATACATGAATCGGCCTTATATGCAAAGTTTGGGCTAGTTTGCCCGTGTACTTGTAATATAGTAGGATACGTGTCGGTTAGATAGAGTTTGGGCTCGTGCCCGGTTGGGATTATTCCCACATTAGAAAGTCTACGGACTATAAATATATATCTAGGGTTTATGAAATAAACAACAATCACGTTCACCACAAACCAATCTAGGCGCATCGCCAACTCCCTTGTCTCGAGGGTTTCTTCCGGGTAAGCATCATGCTGCCTAGATCGCATCTTGCGATCTAGGCGATACACGTTTATTCGCTGTTCATGCGTTGCTCGTATCGAAGCCTTGTTGATGGCGAGCAACGTAGTTATCATAGATGTTTTAGGGTTAGCATTGTTTCATCGTATCATATGCTTTCGTCCATGCAACCCTTAGACATCTAGCCGCCCTTACACCTATCTTGGGTGTAAGGGCGGCACCCCGCTTGATCATTATTTAGTAGATCCGATCCGTCATGATTGCTCCTTGTTCTTCAAGGATTAGTTTAATATCTGCATAGTTAGGCCTTACAAACGGGTTGAAGGATCCAGTGGCGCGTAGGGTGTAGTTTGCTAGCCTTAGACATGATGTTCCGAGGATCAACTTCGTGTTGGTTTTTAGGCCTTGTCTAGGGTCGGTTTACGAGCACCGTGCGTGGCTGCCAGGCTCAATCACGAGTAGGATGTTCCGATTATGTGGTGAAAACCCTAAATCATAGTAGGTCGTTTTAGCTTTATTTCGATCAAGCAGGACCACCATCTGATCGTACACCTCGTACGGATCATGGGTGGATCGGCTCCTTGAGCCGATTCACAGGGCAACCTGAGAGCCGATCGAGGCTCGTATTTAATGTTTACGTGTATGCCATGCAGGAAACTAAGCGAGGCACATCCAACACCTTCCTGACCAGGTATAGGTCAGGTGGCACGGCCTTGCACCAGCATCGGACGTGCGTGCCGAGTCTTTGCGGGCCGTCGCTCGGAGGGACCAGGGCCAGCCGCAGTCCTGGGAGCCTCCCGGCTCTACAGTGTTGCCCGTCGCTGCTCGCCGGTGGGTTTCTGACCGCAACAGTAATGTAATCAACACAAATATCCTTAGACAAAGCATCGATGTTTTATCCCTAGTGGCAACAACACATCCACAACCTTAGAACTTTCTGTCACTGTCCCAGATTCAATGGAGGCATCAACCCACTATCGAGCATAAATACTCCCTCTTGGAGTCACAAGTATCAACTTGGCCAGAGCCTCTACTAGCAACGGAGAGCATGCAAAAACATAAACAACATATATGATAGATTGATAATCAACTTGACATAGTATTCAATATTCATCGGATCCCAACAAACACAATATGTAGGATTACAAATAGATGATCTTGATCATGATAGGCAGCTCACAAGATCTAACATGATAGCACAATGAGGAGAAGACAACCATCTAGCTACTGCTATGGACTCATAGTCCAGGGGTGAACTACTCACACATCAATCCGGAGGCGATCATGGTGATGAAGAAACCTCCGGGAGATGATTCCCCTCTCCGGCAGGGTGCCGGAGGCGATCTCCTGAATCCCCCGAGATGGGATTGGCGGCGGGGGCGTCTCTGGAAGGTTTTCCGTATCGTGGCTCTCGGTACTGGGGTTTTCGCGACGAAGGCTTTAAGTAGGCGGAAGGGCGGAGTCGGAGGGCTGACAGGGGGCCACACACTAGGGCGGCGCGGGCCCCCCCTTGGCCGCGCCGCCTTAGTGTGTCGGCGCCCCGTGGCCCCACTTCGTTTCTCCCTCGGTCTTCTGGAAGCTTCGTGGAAAAATAAGACCCTGGGCGTTGATTTCGTCCAATTCCGAGAATATTTCCTTTGTAGGATTTCTGAAACCAAAAACAGCAGAAAACAGACAATCGGCTCTTCGGCATCTCGTCAATAGGTTAGTGCCGGAAAATGCATAATAATGACATATAATGTGTATAAAACATGTGAGTATCATCATAAAAGTAGCATGGAACATAAGAAATTATAGATACGTTTGAGACGTATCAGTCGCCTGGAAAAACTGGGACGCCATTAACGTCGCTTGACCAAAGGTAGGCGACGGGGTTTTAGGCTTCCGAGCCGCTGATGGGTCGGGCCCGCGTCGTTTCTCCTCGCTTTTCGGTGCGTCCGACGTCCCCGGTGCGTCTCCTGTGGGGCGGGGACGGGCTCGGGGCGCCGGACACCGTATCGGACCGCGCTGGACAAAAATCGGCTTTGGGGGAAGCGGCTAGGAACCGTTTTTTGGTCCGGCGCGCCCCAAATCGCTTTGGGGACGCTTTGGGGGACGCGACTGGAGATGCTCTTAGGCCTTCTCATCTTAAATCTCAGCCGACAATTTTTCTGTATTTAAAGATGCAGTGGATTGTAAGATGCTCATCGTACTCCTCGCATTTAGGGATTGTTTTGAACTAAATTGATCTTTTTTCTCTTTATTCAAAGTCACTAATGTTTCTTATTTTAGATTAGATTTTTCTTACTTTGATAATTTATCAGGTAGTATCTGCAAGCGTTTCCTATGTTAGCTAATCTGTAATCATTAAACTTTTGTTCGTCCAAGCCCTTATGATGATCAATGCTCTTAAATTTAAACGCATCAATTAGTTCCAAAATTGGTGGAAGTGTATTTTTGAAATGATCCTCACAACAGATGTCGACCAAACAGTTGCAGTGTTAGCATCTTAATTTATTTATTTATTTTAGAAATAGGAAATCCTTGGAGTAGAAGCTATAAGTCTTTGCAAATGTTTACACTTTAAATATAAAGTTAGACTGAACAATAAATCATCTAGAGAGTACTAATCAACCAAAAGCTTTTGTTTACAAATTAAGAGAGGCGGTGATTATGCTATTTCTAGTTCTTATCTTTTGAGTAAGTGGTCGAGAGAAAAAAAAACCGTAAAAGGAGGAATGATATTCTTTTTCTATTTGTACCTGGCAATTGAAAAATTAGTAGATGATTAAATTAATAACCCGGAAACTGCATCTATTTTATATATCCAGATAAAAGAGCCACTTATAATGGTGCACATCTGCTTCAGATGTACACTTTCCTAGAGCAAGGTGGAAGTGTTCGATGGTTTATCTTAGGCTGAATAAAGATATGCAACTTGTTAGCGATCAAGACTGACCAGTATTTGTTTACATGTGGTTGGCTCATGTCCTGGATCACATTGAAAACCTAGCATACGTTCTCTTGCAGATTTTCTATTGTGCTTTTCCTGGCTAGCAAATTATCTTACACCATCTGTGTAGAATTTTTTGCAGGAGTAATTCAATAGTTTGGAGCGTGAGAGACCACCAAAAAGTTCCAAGGAAAAAACACTGAAAACATCTATTGTATGCCCATTGAGAGATCAACATGTCTTCTATAGAACATGTTTCCGTTGTTGTTGTTTTCATAGGGGTTTGTACTAGACCGGGCTATTTGTTGGGGGCACCACTAGGAATCGGATGCCGATTTGGGCTTTCCATCGGACCACTATTCATCCGTCCGATCGGAAGTTGTCAAACCGTAGGATCGTCAAACAGAGCAGCGTGTAATTCCAGTGTGGGCAATTTAATACTTCCTTCTTGAATGTTTAGATTGTATGCTTCTGTATTTACTGCTTCCGTGATGCACGTCCGCTAATGTGGCTCTCCTCTACATTTGTTCGCTTAAGTGCTTCCTGGTAGCCTCCGTTAATTTCTGATTTTTAGGAAATAAATTATGAATTCCGAGTAAGGAAGCATATTTTTGGAAACTAATCTTTCCTAATATTGCTTTCCCAGTTAATCAAATTTGCTTCTAACACTTTCTTTTGAACATTTGCTTGTTAGTTTCTTTTTTTAGGGATGTTTGTAACATATCTTAATTATGCTTTCATGTGTAAGAAAAAGGTTCTGGAATACTACACGAAAAATTATGTTTCCATCCTCTTGGATAATTTGTTTCCATGCTAAATAAACTTTGTTTTTATTTAATAAATATGTCCTATGAAACAGGTTATTTTATTTCAAACATAGAAAACATCACAATATCCAGAATAACTTTGAAGAAGGTTTTTTTTTTGCCAGTGAGCAAATAGGGATTTTTTTTGTATATGCTTCAAGCCAATTGGGGATTGTTTCTACAAAAATTGAATTTACTCCTATACAATCGAGAGTTTGCTTCCATGAACACAATGTTGATTTGATAATCGCATGCATTCCCATCGGTTCAGCTTGTTGCTTCATACATAGGAGATTAGAGCTTCCGATGCATTTCATATTTGCAACCATCAATCAAATATGCTTCCAACAAGAGTAATACATGCTTCCTTTCAACTAGAACAATGCTTCATATTAACAGCATCTAAATTTCAGTTCATAATTTTCTATCTTTCCATGATTTCTTCTATTTGCTTCCTACAGACTTGATCAGTGTCATGTGAGATTCGTGAATAAAAAAATGCTCCCAACGAACACATTACACTGTTTCTACAAGAACTGTTGCTGCATGGTAACAATGGAAGCATCCAACATTGCTGCATGGGGACACCTTGCTCGATCTCAACACACTAATCGACCAAGCGTCGACTATTCTACCACAGTTGCACTACTTTATGATCATTAGCCTTGCATTGATGAGACAATGCATCTCATTCAACCATCCTGCTGCAAATCGACTACAGATGCTCAAAATCAGCCTCCTTCATGATGCCTACAATAATAAGAGGCATAACATGGAAAGCAAAATGAACATGATGTGGAAGCAAAAGAAACGAGAACATGGAGCAAAATTTATGTACTGAAGAAACAATACTAATTCTACAACGAAGCAAAGTGAAAACATAGACGCAAGAAGCACAACTATAGACGCAAGAAGCACAGTAAGGTGCAATATGGTGCACATTATTACGATCCCCATTGTGGCAGTCTAATGGCTGCACAAAAATAATCAAAGGGCAGACTAACAGTTTTAATGTAATTGTAATGAACCATGGGGTTAGGCAAATACCAACTAATCTAAATACCTGCACCAAATACGTTGTTAATTTTGCATATTGATATGGTTCACCATCAAAAAAGCGATCTAACCCTGCATTAGAAATCAAGGTTTGGAAATCCTGCAAAATCCATGCAACCATCATAAACTCTGAGCATGGATATAAAGAAGGGAAAACTCCTTCTTCACGATGGACTATCATGACTTCATCCACCTCCAATTCATGCTGAGTGAGTTGATGTACACTGGATCCTGATGGTGCTCTAGTGATGGCGCCGAACAATTTTGTTGGCAGTTGTGGAAGCTGTTGGGAAACCCCAAGAGGAAGGTGTGACGAGCACAACAAAAAGTTTTCCCCCAGTACGAAAGCAAGGTTTAATCGACCAGTAGGAGAAAGACGTGACTTCTGAAGATGTTGCTAGCTAACTAGAGGCAGGGCGCACTACTGGCGTCAACACCAACGTGAATGCATATTACTATCACATCTTTTTATTCTTAATAGGTGATCCCATTTCTCTTCACATGCAGCCTATCCACCTCATCCTTGACATGCAAATCGTCCACCTCAACAAGTCTGCCACCTCAACAAATTATATTGCATTCAGTTTTTATTTTTATTTTAAAAGCAAATAATCGTCCCACATATTTATATGTCAGAGTCCATGCATCAGGTCGTCATCTCTTTTAGCTCCTCCACTATTTACTTCCGCTTTATCTCCTCCCCTTCGCCTTCTCCACCCAAACCCATTTGAAAACAAATAATTGTCGCACATTAAATTTCAGAGTTAACTGGGCGTCTTCTCTTTTATCTCTTCCACTATTTAACTCCTCCTCATCTTCTTCCCCCCTTCATTTTCTCCACCGAATCCCATTCTCCCCTTGAGACAGATGCTTTCACCATGATCCTTCACTTCGCTATGATCTGGAGCATCACCGTCGATCCCCGCCTGACGTGTGCTTCTGCTGATGCCCCTCCCCTAGCAGGTGCCATTCTCTCTGGTTGCCGCTACGAGGACCACCAAGCTTCTTCCTTGCAGTCTCCTCCACGTACTGTCAGATGCATCCATAATCCATTGACCTCTTATTGGTTGAAACAAAAGAAGCCTGCAGGTTGTTCTCTTAAATCCAATTATTCCCTACCAATCTCTGTTGTTCGTTGCTCAATCTATGGATTTTAAGTGCAACTATATTGCCCGTTTTAGCCTGATATTTGTCTCACAAGCAACCTGAACATTTCCAGGTACAATTGTCTTTGCTACTCACATTGTATTAGAGCCTGAAGCCAGTTAACTTGCTTGGTTTTAGTAAGGTAGCCTCTTGCTCTCATGTTTAATGTTCTCTTTGGAATAACTTTCTTTTTGCAGGATCACATACATCGGTGAGGTATGTTATTTGTCTTGGTTGCCATTTCGTAGATACCTCAATTTGAGATGAAGCGCTTCAAGTCAACAGTAATATTCTTTCATTTATAAAAGTTCCTTTTGTGCATGGATGTACAATTAACAGTCTGGATATTGTAAATATTTAATATGTAATTTTTTTGAATTCCTCTAGCTCAATATTTCTCTATAAATTTGTTGCTCTTGCTGTCGATTTGCTTCTAAGCAGGAGTATTTCTCAAAGTTCAGGTCCAGGGAACATTATCTAAGTAGCTGCATCAAGCAGATGAAGTTCTTTTGAGCTTATTTCTTTCCACTAATTTGTCCCGAGGTTAATTCCTCCATATAGTTTTTTGATTGATCCTTATGTTCTACATGTATGGGCAGGATTCTAATAATGTTTGATCTAACAATTTCCCTTTATTTTAATTTGTTCGTAAAGCTTTTTGTGACTGATCATTGTATTGTACACATATTGACACATTTCTAATATCTTGAATTATATTATACCCTATATAAAAGCTAATCAGATTAGAGGGTCCATATTAGTTTGGGAACTGTAGATGCGCTAATTTCTCTCACTTTCCTTCGGGGCGTTGGGTGACACGTATGTTTGTGCACGGTTGTTTCCTTATCTGTATGTGTAACTGCATATTCACGCTTTATTTTTTGCTGTTTATTACGTCCGGTGGTTTCCGGTTGCCGGTCACCTTCCGACCAAGGACCTGATCGCTTTTTAATTTTCTGATTTAGGGTCCTGTGTGCTAAATCTAAGGGCTGGCCTGTTATTTCCTTTTTCTCTGAGGCCCTTTCTGTAAAATGGTCTGTAACCGTGTTGACTTAAATGCAGCTCTCGGTCCTTCGGGACCTTTCTTGTTCAAAAAAAAAGAATGGGCCACGAGAGAGAAAAGATCGTGCCCGATTCTCCCACCGCTTTGACCAGATATTGTTTTCCATAAAAGTTTCGCATCTCTCCTCCCTCCTCTGGATTTCCACCGCCGCCCCCTCCTCTGACACCTCCTTTTCTTCCTCCCGTTTTCATCTAGGTTGCAAGCCTCGGAGGCAGAGGTCGGAGAGGAGATGGTATAACGGCGGCTGCATGGGCTTCATCGATGGCTGCATGAGTTGGGACTCCAGAACGGCATCAAGCGGCAGACGTCGGCCGTGCCGTGGATCGACCCCGCCTCCAACGTCCCGCACCGCGAGAGCCGAGGACGCGGAGATCGGCATCCAGAGGCAACCGCCAGCGACGGCCGTTCCATGGGTCGGATCTTGCTCCGACATCCCAATCATCGCCCAGGCGCTCCGTCTTCCCTCATGCTGATTTGACTGCTGCGCGATATCCCGAGGGACATGGGGGTAGGCATGGAGGCGGGACGCCCAGCAGGGAGATGCAAGGACGGAGCCGCACCATGGGTCTGGCTACCTCTTGCCACCAAAGGGTCCCTGGATCTGCTACCAGCTTTGGGTGGTAAAAGGAACGGCCGGGGTCTGGGTGAGCACCACGGAGCGCTCCGTTCCTTGCTGGCTGGCCGAGCAACAACAGCCTGAAGAGCAGGTCTATGCCCAGAGCTTTACCTTCTTCTCTTTCTATTTGCTTCTAGGTTAATTTCTTGAGGTGTGTCATTATTCATGTACAAATCCCTCCGACTGATATGGTGGCCCTTCCGATTTAGTGATGAGATCAACAAAGTTCATATCAGAACATACCCCTGCAGCAGTATCACAACGTAACATCGTAACGTGTAGGTCTAGATAGTGTGACACAAATCAAAGTTTACTGATTTTCAAATAAGATGCTTTCAGGTGATCTCCATATACTTTACTTTACAAATTTTTGTTATTGCTATCACCCAGTCTTACTACTATTTTTGTGAACTCTCAGTTGACTGCAATCTTTCAAAAAGTAAAGAGAAACAAAAACCATGTGTTAGCTTATATTTTCTGAAAGGTATCATGTCTACCTATCATCATCAGATGAACACTAATAAGGTTTCATTTTTGTCATGCACACCTCCCTATATAATCTGCTATGGTGTGATGGCTGTTTTTTTTCTTCCCAAATTCATGCACTTACGTGAAAAATATGAAAAAAGTACTAATCCCGTTTTGAGTTTAGGATTAGTAGTCTAAACAGGATATATTACTGGGAGGTTGAGCTTAGATGATTACCTATGAGCGGGCCATCTCTAACAATCAATTTCCCTAGCTTCACTAAACCAACAAAGGTATGTGTTGAAATTTATGGTAGATCTCACTCAAATATTTACTGTTTTGATTTCGGCTTCTTTGTACATACACTATATTTTTTCTTACATATCTTTATTTTATTGATACAGAATACATCATCGCATATTAACATATAATTGATCTTTATCAGGCCTGTGCATTCATAGAATGATCTCTTCTTCTATATATAGCAATCCCTAATCAGGTTAGGTTTCATATGTAGTTGTTTGACATAGGATATATTCTAAATGTCAATCAACTCTTTTCATTTTAATTCACTCAAGCCTTTCATTAATCTATTTTCTAACATTTTCCTTAATCAATGCAGCTGGGCATAAACAATTAGCCTTATGCTGCTGTTTGGGTTCAGATTTGGGAAGTCATGCATAATTTTACTCCATTGTTCTGCAGTGAGCATCTGACATCGATTTACTTGGTGCCTTCCGTTTTAGTTTCATATACAAATGGGACGGCATGTTTTCCCTTTTTCGGTACAAGTTTATATTCATAGTTACCGGTTTTTACAGTAATGGATATTACAAAAGTAGTGTCTCATTCTGTGGTTCAAAGGCTTTACCAACCACTCCATATACATTACTATCGTAAAATTGGCTTATCCTGAAGATACACTCATCAACTAGGTAACAAGATGGTCCATTCTTGATGTTTGGAATATTGGCTTATCTTTTATTTTTCAGCTTAGCAGTGCAAATCTGAAACAAGTGAACCAAAGGTATGGTACTGGAAAATTTCATGCAAAACAGAGCTTCTGAGCCTTCGCAATCCTCCTCTAAAATCAGCCACACACATGATGACTCTGGCACGGATCCCGAAACAGATACTGGGGGACATTCCCCTGGCAGCTATGCTGGCACCGATCCCCAGGCGGATTCTCCCGCCTCTGGGAACTCGCGCCGGTCTGCGCCCACAGCAGCGGAGCAGAGCCCTGCTTCCCGCGCCTACCCGCCGTCGCCACGCGTCGACAGTCGCCTTGCGGAGCCGCGCTCCACGCCCAGCGCCAACCCGCCGTCGCCACGCGCCGCGTCGCCTGCCGCAGCTCCCTCCGAATCCGACAGCTCTCATGATGACAGCGTCGGATCGTCTGCGCCATCCGCGTCTGTGCCCAGCGCTGCTGCCTCCTCTGCAGACTCCGGATCCTCTGCAGCTGGTTCGTCTGTGACCGCTACTGCTACGCCACCACCGCCCAGCCCTCCTGGACCTCGTACTCGTCTCCAAAAAGGTATTCGTAATCCTAAGAAATATACCGATGGTACTGTACGATATGGGTTGCTCTCTTCTATAGGTGAACCACGAAATTTACCTGCTGCTCTTGGTGATCCAAACTGGCACTCAGCTATGAAAGAAGAATATGATGCACTCATGCAAAATAAAACATGGACTCTGGTCCCCCCTACCTCACATAAAAATGTCATTGACTGCAAATGGGTTTATCGCATTAAGCGTCGGGCAGATGGTACTATTGATCATTACAAAGCTCGTCTAGTTGCAAAAGGCTTCAAACAACGGTATGGCCTTGATTATGAAGATACCTTCAGTCCTGTTGTTAAAATTGCTACAATCAGAATTGTTCTGTCTATTTCTGTCTCCCGTGGTTGGAGTCTTCGACAGCTAGATGTCAAGAACGCGTTTCTCCATGGTGTTCTGGAAGAGGAAGTCTATATGAAACAGCCTCCTGGTTTTGCACATCCTGATGCTCCTCATTATGTCTGCAGACTTGATAAAGCTCTCTATGGTCTGAAACAAGCTCCTCGAGCCTGGTACTCTTGTCTCAGTGCCAAGTTGCATCAACTTGGGTTTATTCCCTCCAGAGCTGACACCTCTCTGTTTCTTTATCACAAATCTGGCATTACAATTTTTGTTCTCATATATGTTGATGATATAATTGTGACTAGTTCTTCTGATGCTGCCATATCCATTCTCCTCAAGGATCTTAATGTGCACTTTGCTATAAAGGACTTGGTGTAACATCCCAACTTTTCAATAAAGAGATAAAGAGAGTTTCCAAAATACCAAATTTTAGAATCAACAAAAAACTTTTTACTTTTCATATAGTGCTATGCATACACTCAACTTTGATTCTTGTATTAATGTGCTATTGCCATGATAATTGTTTGTATGATTGCAAGAGGGCTAAAACCCTAATCCATGATCACTTGATCAACCAAATCAATGGAAAAAAAAGAGAAAAGAAAATAGAAAAATCAAACCAACACACACACATGGTTTAGGCCATTTTTGCAAATACTTAAGCTAGACCATTTTGGCTTGCACCATTGGTTGTAAATGGTTACTAAACACTTATTAGGACTTTTGGAATCAAAGAAACTCAAATCAAATCAAATTTGAATCAAATTTGGGCTCACATGCAATTATGGTCAAAATGGCAATTCTTAGCCTGATGCCCACTTTGAGCCCTGCTATTTAAAGATTTCCCTACTATACTTTGCCAACTCTTTGCACCTCATCCAAGACAACATCAAGGTGAACAACTTTGCCCAAAACCATCACCCCAAATTCTTTCTCAATTTCAAATGGTGAGCAAGCAAAGTGGAGACCATGAAGCATATGTTAGATCATATGCAATTTGGATTTTTGCAAAACACTTCAAATTTGACCACCACCACCACCATTCTACTGCAAATCATTTATGATTCAAACCCACCAAAATTCATCCAAAATTTCCAAAGTAGAGTTCTTGCGGCCATTCTCTCAAACACCTTGTGAGCAACAATCTGCCAACTCGGGACATGGCTTTGTCCAGCAGTTTCTTGCCTCCTCCATCAACCCTAGGTCATCCTTGGTACCTCCTTGACCTCTCTGAGCCTTGCCAAGAAGAATAGACAAGAAAGAGTACACTGCTCCGTCACCATTTGACCAAAACATTGCCATGCCGTGGCATGGCATGACCTCACCATGCCAACTCTCCCCCTGGCCCTCCCCAACATGGACCACCGTGTCTAGCACGTCCCTCACACTCTCCTGATCACCCTGGACACGAGCCTCGACCAATCGGTGCATCGCACGCGCCGGAACACGCGACGCCCAGACGTGCTAGACGTGCACGCGCACGACAGAGCGTGCACGGCGAGCGCCACTGGCACGCCCAGAGCACGCGTCGCCTCGCTCGCTCGCATCACCTCTGCCTTTGCTCTCTGCGCCAACAGCTTCGCGACGTCACCGCGCACCGCCCAGACACCGCCATTGGCCCGCGGGAACGCCGTAGACGACGCCCACTTCGCCGACGTCCGCCACGGGTACTAGCCGCTCTCGTCACCCTCTCGTCCTCGCCTGTGCATCATTTTCACCGTAATCAAGCGCAGCGTGACCGCATTGACATCGCCAACACGCGCGCGTCATCGCCAGTGCATCTTCGCCCCTGTAGACGCATCGTTGACGATGACCTCATCGCCGCCCCACGGCCTCGCCTCGCCGCTATAAAAGGAGGGCCTCCCTCCTCAATCCAAGCACACCACCACTCCTCCCTCATCTCACTGAGCCTGCTCGACCTCTTCTCTCGCTCGATTCACCACCGTAGTTAGCCAATTCGATCATCGGAGCCCGCGGCGGTGCTGAGAAGCTCGCCGCCGATTGGAGCCTCCCCAGCACGCGCCACTGCTACCATCTGCTTCCCCTTCCTCGACAACATCGCCGCCGCACGTCGCCGACCCTCGCCGCGCCGCCGGTAAGCCGTCGACCCCCTGCCGTCGCCGCCAGTGAGCTCCCTTCTCGCCGGAGATGACGACGGCCGAGTGCCGTCCGATATGATTCTAATCGCGCGGCACAGATCGCTTCATACCGCTTCGCTCGTTTAGACCCACTGACGCGTGGACCCCACGCCATCAGGCGGCCCACTCACGCGAGACGTGCTGCTCGGCCGGCCCAGTTCTTTTTCCCCTCTGTGCAGCCCGTTTAGTTTCCCGCCAGCCCAAGTCATTTAAATTTCGAATTTCTGTTTATTTTCAAATTGCAAACTGGTGCCAACTTCAAAATTGCATAGTTTCAAATCCACTGGGCCAAATTTGATGAATTTGGTATTGTTAGAAAGCTTGAAAAAAGATCTATCCAACCCCACTGGTCTCACCCTTAGTTTTCTTGTAGAATTAAAGTGAAAAAAATAACAAGGCAGGGACTTTTGTAACTTCAAACAATTATTAAAAATCAACCCTAAGTGATTTTGAGTTGATTCCAAAGCTCATAAATCACATTTCCCATACTCTACATGTTTTTGTAAAAACCTCACATAGTTGTTTGTATGATCATGGACTAGAGCAAAATAATGGCTATGTGGCTATTTCTAGTTCATTTAAACCATTCAAAATTATTTTCCAAATAGTATGAGAGGTCCTCTCTCATTTAAATCATGGTCCTAAGCAATTCAAAGTGGTGTGTTGACTTAGTCCATGTCATCTCATTTTGAATTACTTAGAGACATTAAATTGTTGTTAAAATAAAAACCAAATGGTATGGGGTTAGTACCTCATTTAAATCATTTTCCCCAAATGATAGATATGAATTGTTGAACTTGATCAACATGAATTCATACCCTATTATTATTTGAGGAACTTAAATCTTAAGATGTTTCAATGAGAGGAAATTATTTTTCTCTCATACAAGTTTTCTTAGCACACAAGTCAAAACCCCCTTTTATTCATTTTGTGACGCTAGCCTAGCTTGTGTGACTTATGTGTGTGCTTAGTCTAGTGTTTAAGATTGGTGTGGTGATTGTATGTATCGTATTCGTTTTTAGACGCTAGTACCGAAGAATATCAAGAGGAGGAGGAGGTCTACTTCCAAGGAGAGGAAGACCACTTTGATCAGTACACCAACCAAGGCAAGCTAATAAACTTGCAAAGTGCAAAGCTCTTCATGAGCAAGGCATCACCATATTTTACTTTATGCTTAATAGTCCTATCCCAAGTTTTTACTTTACAAGCTTTACTGAATTTTATTTATCAAAGTTACTTTTTGATTCATGATTCACTTGGTCTAGAGTAGCACAAGAGTATCAAACTTAGCCTAGAGCAATCAAAGCTAGTTAGCACCCCTCATGACTAGTTGCTAGTGCTAACAAATAAAATTGACTACTCTAGATGGGAACATGGTGAAGTAAAATGACTTGAATGATTTTTGAAGGTGAATGTGACTTGAAGGTGAAATTGATAAAAACTGATGGTTGGGTTTGGATGCGATACCTTTCCAATTTTTGAGTACCCCCACAATACCTGATTATGGGTAGGGCTTAACTGGAAGTTTGTGTGTCTTAGTATGGGTTCCCTCTGAACAAGCATCATAGGGGTTATGCCGAGGCTGCCTCCGTTGAAAGTGAAATGATGTGAAATGAGGTGAATTGTCCGGCCAAGCCCTGTGCAGTTCCCAGGCTGACGGTTTGTCTTCACTGGGAGGCCAAGCTCATGGGGAGAGGTGCCTATACTAGGATGTATAAGTGAAAGGTTATGGTTGATGATCCGCGTACTGAGTTACGATGATTCGGGGTTATCCCCGACGGATGTAATCAAATGTTGTGGCACAAGTGTGCAACCTCTGCAGAGTGTAAACCTATTCGAATAGCCGTGTCCACGGTTACAGACGGTTGGAAAGGCCATACAGTTTCCGGTGTCAGATTCTTGAAAATGTTGGTGAAGTGAAGGGTGACTTGACTTGAATCACAACTGAGTTGTGGGAATGACACTAATGTTCCCACTTGAGTTAGTTAGCAAATGATGAGTCTTTTTCTAAATGCTTATGAACTAAAATTGGCTTTATGCAAATAAACCTAGAGCTTAGCCCCTCTTTAGCGAAATAGTGTTACTTACCTTAGTATTAGTTTGCGAGTACTTTAAAAGTACTCACGGCTATGTCCCTGGCTATTCAAATGGCCAGACTATGAAGAGGAGCAGCAGTACGAAGATGACGGCCAGCAGGACGGCTACAACAACTAGGAGTTCTTGTAACGTCAAGCGTTGGCCTCTGGAATTAGATAGTCCACTACTACTACGCTTCCGCTTTGTAATATTTGTGATGTTCATTGATCAATAGATCAACTTTGGTTGTAATATTGGATCATGTGATCTACTTTCGTAAGATGATTATGACTTATGATATCAACTGTTATGTCTCGCAACAACATTATTCCTGGGATTGCGATGAAGGGCATAATAGGCATCTGGACTTAAAAATCCGGGTGTTGACAAGTTGGTATCAGAGCCATTGTTTGACCTTAGGAGACCCTAGTTAGAATGGATGTTCTGAAAAACTTAAGTTCAAAAAAACAAATGAAGTGAATATTTCTGAAAAACTTAGCCACTTTCTTCTCTTTGAGATCTTGTTGAAATAAGAAGCCATGCTCCTCCTTATAAATCTACATAAAATTGTGCCACACTTATTCACCTCTCTAACTTACTCATCCAATTCCCTTTCAGATGGAGCCAAACAACACCAAGTTTTACCAGTTGGGGAATGGTGGGAGTCTGATTTTCAAGAAGGACCTGGATGCCCTGTCGGACTTTCTTGGACGCCCGCACCCCGAGTTCCACGGAGTCGAGGTCAACGACCAGCTCGGAGGGGAGCTGCAGTGGATCATCACCGCTGACTTGAGGGCCAAGATGGAGCCTCCCACCTCCGAGAGGATCCTCTTCTCCTTCAGGGAAAGCAACTGGCTCGACGGACTCGCACGTGCTCTTCAGGAAGCACTTGCTCGTTTGTGCGGACAGAATGTGGTAGCCCTCCAAGAGGAACGCTTTGCGCATCTCGCAAGGCGTAACACCGCTGGAGAACTCATGGACCTGTCATTGCACCCCTAGTTGAGGCACCACGTGGATCACCTGGACTTCATGCTGTACCACACTCAGCAGGATCTGGACAACGCCCGCGCCTACGCCAACCAGACTCACCTTGCACTGGCAAATCATGCCGATGCAATCAAGATGCTTGCCAAGGACCGCAAGACCCTCCGCCTGCAGCGTGCCAAGAAGGACGCTACCATCACGCGCCTTCGCGCCAGGATAACATCCTTGGAGGCCACTGTTAAGGCCCAAGAGGACCAGCTGAATGAGATGGAAGAAGAAGGTGAAGACCTTCAGGGAGGAGAAGCCTTCCTGAGTGATGACGATGACTTCGAGGAGGATGAGAACACCGAGGAGGAGGACTACGAGTTTCTGGAGGCCGGAGAGGATGGAATCATCCCGATCGATGTGGATGATTCTGACGAGTAGATGCACTAGTTCACTTATGTAGGTGTGAGTTGTATCCCGTCCCACTGTATCGTAGCGCGAGTAAATGGTTCTTAAAACCATTGGGTGTTAGCTTGTAATATATGTTGAATGAATGAATGAATGAATGAATGAATGAATGAATGAATGAATGTGTGTTTGTGTTAACATCAAAAGAATTCAAGTTTTAACTTTTTGAACTTACTCAAAATAAGCCATAGAAATTTCCCTCTCATCTCATGATCTATTTCCATATTCAGATGGCCCCTCCAACCCGTAGCGCGAATCAAGATGCCATGATGCAGATGTTGCAGATTATGCTGGAAGATAGAGAAGCTGAACGAGCAGAACGACAGGCCAACATTACAGCACTCCAACAGCTTGCCAACAACAACCATGGCCATGGGAACCATGATCACCCAGGGTCAAAGCTCAAGAACTTCCAAAACACCAACCCACCAGTTTTCAGCAAGACGGAAGAACCTCTGGATGCCGATGACTGGCTCCAGACTATGGAAAATAACCTAGAAGTGGCTGGAGTAGACGACAATGAGAAAGTGATGTTTGCCACGCACTACTTAGCAGGACCAGGAAGAGCTTGATGGACAAGCACCCGTGCTATGAACGCCGGACAGATCATGACTTGGGCTGATTTCAAGCTCAAGTTCAGCAAGTATCATGTGCCCCCGGGTTTGATAAAGAAGATGAGGGATGAGTTCCATGAACTGAAGCAAGGCAGAATGTCGGTGGTAGAATACCGCGACAGGTTCCTCACCCTGTCAAGGTACGCCCCCGATGAAACCGACACCACAGAGAAGAGAAAGGAGAGATTCCTGAATGGTCTGCACGATGAGATGCAGACAGTCTTAGTCAACATCCCCTTTGCCGACCTTGAAGCCCTGGTGGATTCCGCCATCCAGATGGAAGGCAAACTTCACCAAGCCAATGAGAACCGCAAACGCCGCATGATGCACCAGAGTGGGCCCAGCAATACCCCAAGGTATCGCCCCAGCTCAAGCGGAGGCTTTGCCCCAAGGAACAACAAGCCCAATGCACCTATGTCACGTCCGGGCCAACTTGTTATCCCCGTCATCCCCGTCATCCCCGTCACCCCCAAGGACAAGTCCACCATCACTTGTTACGAGTGTGGAGTTGTGGGACACTACTCCAATGAGTGCCCCAACAGGTTAGCCAAGAATGCCGCCAACACCGCTGCACCTGCTCAGCAGCAACGCCGAGTCTCCACCGGCAAGAAGTTCACCCCCAACAACCCCAACAACCGCACCGGCCGCCTCTTTCACATGAACGCCGAAGAAGCCCAGGAAGCACCCGATGTCATGCTGGGTATGTTTTCTGTTAACTCAGTACCTGCCAGAGTGTTGTTTGATTCTGGAGCATCGCATTCGTTTGTTACTGAAGATTTTGCATGCACTAGTAAAATTCAACCAATCAGTTTGAAGCATGTTATGATAGTTCAAATACCGGGATCAACAACCAAAGCTAGAAAATTTTGCAAAGATGTACCCATCAGAATTTATGAGATAGATTTTTATGCAAATTTGATTGTACTGGGAGCAAAAGGTTTGGAAGTAGTACTTGGTATGGACTGGATGTCGAAACATCATGGATTGATTGATTGTGCCAAGAAGACCATCACCATGACTAGTAGCACCGGAGTGGTAGTTCCTGCAGCTGATGTTTACAGATTTTGGGTGCTCAAACGATCTCCGAGAAATGGATCCCTTCCAAACATAATGGAGTTAGGCTACACAGAAGAACCATATAGACAGTGTACTCTTCTCTGTACTTTTTCAGCTAATGTGTTAAAGGTTACCTTCTTTAGTTTTATTCACTGTATTGTATGTTGTACATGGCTGTAGTGGACAAGTACAGCAGAGGTTTTCCTTTCTATTTGTTGCTCTTACGTTGCTTCTTATTGTTCCAGAAAAGCTGCTTTGCAGTGATCTCCTGCGTCTATGAGATTTCTTCCGCTTACAACTCTCTATTTTTTGTTTACCATGCTGACTAACAAAAGAAAGCTTCAGTACAACTAACAGTCTGAGATTCTGTTCTACAATTAAAGTATGCTGGGGAGTGTCATGGTTGTTCTTTTCCTCTACCTTTTGCTCCTTGATTTACTTAGTGTCATAAACTTAGTTCAAATCTATCTAGGACGGCTCAGCTTCTACTACAATTAAATAGAAACATAATTTCTATGGTGTCATACCTACTACTGTAAATCCCAGCATATACTGCGTCACGAAAACCACTACTTAGTTTTTCCTATTTTGTACCTAAATTGCAATTTATAAAGAACAATGGGTTGAATTATTCATGTTGCCAAATTTCTAACACATAATTTTAGTTCCTATATAGCTAATAGGGAAATTGATATCGAGACTAAGCGATTTGGGGAAACTGAATTACCTCAGTTGTGTAGTCGTGACGGCGATTTACTAGAGCAAATGTACTACTGTAGCCTTGCACTTGCAGCCTTGCAGGTTTCAGCACGGAAGCAGCAAAATCAGAGAAGATCGAGAAGAGATGTGGACTGGGTCACCGGATCGCCGCTGCTAGCTCCTACCTCGCTTGCGCCTGCTGGGGAGTGGGGGGACTTGGTGGAATTGGGGAATGGATAGTGGCCGCTAGGCTCCGTGTTGGACGAGGTCGCCGCTCGCTGGGTCGACTGTCTCCGGCTGCTACCTCCGTCCATCCATCGCTTACTCACCGGCAGGAGGCCAGCAGCTGTCCCACTGGCTACTGCACTGAACTAGCGGTCCAGTGTCATGGATGCCTCCAGAACGAGCAGCGAAGCACAGGAGAAGGAACAAGAAAGCGACAACAATGACCGACTTGCTGAATCGGAAACGAATCTGCGTCTGTGTTGGGTCAGTACTTAAGTGTGCTTTTAACATAGCGGTGTAGGTATAAACCATCTTTCCTCATTTGGGCTGAATGGGCTATCGCCCAGTCTTGATCTTGCTATGCTCTGCCTCTCCTTAGAGTATCTCCAACCTCGCGACCCAAACGGACGCGCTGGACCGTCCGTCTTAGGCCGTTTGGGTGGCCAAGCGAACACGCAGACAGCGGCCCGCGTCTGCGTGTCCATTTGAGTCGCACGCTGCGCCCAACGCGCGGACGCAGCGCATATGTAATAAAAAAAATGAAAATGAAAAAGGAAAACAACAATAAAATAAATTTAAACTAGTTGTTAATTAAACTTAGCCCTATTTTGGGCAATTTTTACACAAAAGAAAGCCCTATATGGGCTTTAAACTAAAAAAAAGCAAACCCTAGCCAGGGTTTGCGAGCACGCGGTGGCCGCCGGCAGTACTACCCCCAGTAGTACTCGTCGTCGTCGGCATCGATGCCCCCCGGCGGCGAAGCGCTGTTCCGGCTCGAAACGCCGGAGGGCACCGGGGACTCCGGCCAGGGCGACCACTGCGCCCTTTCCCAGGCGGAGTGCGGGTTCGGCGGGCTCGTCGGCCTGCGCAGCCGTGCCCTCCGCGCGGACTCCTGGCGGAGCTGCTCCTCCTCGTCCGCCCGGAGCGCGGCCCGGCGCTCCTCCTCCACCAAGAGCGCGACACGGCACTCCTCCTCCTCCCGGAGAGCTGCCTGGCGCGTGTCCTCCGAGGAAGGCCCACGCCTCCGCCTGGGCGTTCTCCTAGGCCTTCCTGGCCTTCTCCGCCAGCGCGGAGGCGCGCAGCGTCTCGGCGAGGTGCGGCCATTTGGCCAGCTCGTCGAGGTCGCACTGCTCGCGGGACGCCGCGAGCGCCGCCTGCAGCTCCGGATCGTCCTCGTCCTCCTGCTTCTAGGCCTGCGGCAGGGGCTGGGGCTCGTCAATGTACAGGCCGCCGGGTCGGCGGCCAGCCCGCCTGGCAGGTGTCACCGACGTGAAGCACGTGTGCCGACGTGCATCGTGCTCCACCTCGAACCACAAGTCCCAGTTGGGACTTGCGTCGCCGTACGCGGGGTCCTCCTGGAGGTCCGCCGGCAGCTGCGCGCGGCGCCTCCGGATCTCCGCGACGCGGGCGCGGCCGAACGCCGGGATGGGCGGCACCGGAACCCGATCTGGGCTCAGGTGCCAGCCGTGGGGGAGGTGCACGCCCCCCCACGGCATTGGGACGCCGGCGTCCTAGAACATCTGCGCCACCGCAACGGTGACGTAGATCCGGTCGCGTATGGGGATAGCCGGCGGCCCCCTGGCGAACGCCGCCGGCGCGACTGGCCGGCTGTTGCGGGCCTCGTGGTCGTTCGCGGACGGGAGAAACTCGCGCTTCGGGGCCATGGCGGCTCGGAAGCTCGAGACCGCGCGTGCGTGTGGCCGGAGTGGAGAGTGGGGACTGGATAGTGACAGTCCCCCTCCCCCAGTCCACAATTAATAGGACTGGGGCACCGACAGCTGGACCAGCCACGCGGACCAGGCGGACACGCGAGGACGCCGCGTGCCATCCGCGGCCACGCAAACTAGGCCCAGATTTAGGCCGGGTTTGCGTCGTTCCGGACGCCGCGGCCGTCCGCTTTTGCGGTGCGTCCCCGCGTTGGGCCGCGTTTTTGTCCGGCTAGACCCATCCGGACGCGCGGGCGCGGGATGGGTCGCCCCGTTGGAGATGCCCTTAGTAGCCCTATTTCTGTATTTGGATATTCTGCAAATCCTAGGTTTTTTTTTCAAGATGTTGATACTGTAGTTTTGTTCTTACCATAGGGAAACACAACAGAAGGGATTATACCCGTCAACCGAAGGATCAGTTCAATGAACATCTAAAGGAAGATTTACGATATACTTTGGATATTTTCATCGGCACAAATGCACACAAAAAAGTACATTAGCATCACGGGCGCGGCGTGCCGCCGCGCCTATGCTTCCTAGTTGTTATCTATACTGAATGAAGGTTGCAATTCAGTGGGATTTTGTGTACAAACTGTACTCTCCAGAACCTGATTTTTGTCTTCGCTGGTTAGAACAAGTCTATGAAAAAGGCTATTGCCAATGGTAAGGCAAACAGCATGTCACCCATTTCTGCTCCTAATTATTTTTCTATTAGCATTTTCTCTTAGAACTATTCACAATTATCATATCAGGTCGTCTTGCCTTCTTTTTTCATTGGTGACAAGACCTCCATGTATGGCAGTACCGAAGTAGGCTGTTGGACTCGCTGTAATCGTATAAAAAATGGCTCAAAGATCCTTGCAAAGAGGTAAGATAGAGTTGGAGGTTGCATATTTTACTCCATCCTTTTTTTTGTACAAATAGAAATTCCTAATGACTAACCACCATCTGTTTTGGACTTCGCCACCTCTGTACAAACATAAAGTCAGCACATACTGCTTCGTTTTGGTGATCTTCAGATCTGATGTGAGCAAGCAGAGATATATGAACATGAATTTATATGTAATGTTTACTTAATGTAAGTTGGTGTAAGTGATGACCTTCTCTTATGCTGTTCTAAGGTACATTCGAGGTAAAAATTATGTGGATCAGTGACAATGATGGAAAGTTTTACTAATTCTACCAGTTCTTTACATTATCTTCTCTTTCTTGCCCGATCGATCCTGCATTTTCTATCAAATTATTAAACAATGAACAAGAAAGCTTCCGCCCAAACGATTTCCAAGATTGAATATGTGGTACACTTATTTCCATCTTATATGTATAATCGCTAGATGGAATAAATACTCTAGGGCTCACTAAATTTTATCTTCTTTTATCCTTTTTTTCTCATTCCATAAGTAGTGTGCATCTCTCATCTAATCTGATTGTCACACTAATATCTCGCAGCAACGCGCGGGTATCATCTAGTTATCGGAAAAGTTCCCTCCACGGTTAAGATAAATGTCATATAGCTTTGCAAACGGTGCCTTGGTTGTGTTGCTTAGATGTGCTAATATCATCCTTCAGTAGTTTATATGTGAACCAAATATTCTTATGTGAGTTGCAACATGCACCGAATATGTTGAGGTGGGTCACGTCATAGCGATATTTAATTTGTTTCGATTTGTTTGGTATGAACGGGCAAGGGTTGCTAATCTTTTCAAATATACCAGTTTGAAATGTTAAGAAATGTAATTGAGATGAGAAGTGTTATCTAGTTAGCACTGCAATCTTGTTATTGCAAATGGTGCAAAACACAGTACACATGCCAAGAACTCGAGTAGCAGTACCATGAACTCGCGCACAGATCAACACTAGTAATAGACATAAAATTCTAATACCTACTCTTTCCTAAACACAACCATAAAAGGCTTGTCGCTCACCGTGAGCCATGTCTTGCCGTTATAATCATGCAAACCTAGATCCTTGCATGGCCCCTTGTCATTACATGATACTATCTTATATCCCATCCCATCTGCACCATGCCTCTCGACCCGGAACACCCCAAACGATCTTATCCCGTCTTCATTGCCGGCTGCCACATGTTGTAGACGCCCTGATAACAACCCTGGTGTACGTTCGGTAAGGTGCCAGTCTAGCCTATCCGAGCAAAAACTATCAAAATCATGGAACTCGATCCAAATGTCGCTAGATAAGAGGATTGCCTCGGCGGATGACGCTTTACGTGGTAGCGGTGTGAACCGCAGGGTGGTACCAAGGAGACTCCCGTTACTCTCCTGGAATACAAAGTGCAGGCACCTTAGGCCAGTAGGCATAGCTCTTAGACCTCCACCACTCACACTTTTGGCAGGGAGGATATAGTAATTCTGCTTGCTACTTAACTCATGGCCTTCTGTGTCATAGACTACTTGGGTTGAATTGTTGGCAATGCAAGGGAGGAGGATGGCAAGGAACTGGAGGAGGGGGATGAAAAGGAGGGGCTTCATAGTTGTCGATCTAGTCCTAGACAGCAAAATATCTTTGCGTCGATGTGTTCCTCAACATCTTGGTTTCTCGGGTTTATATTGATAGTATTTGCGGCCACAATTTATTTTTTCCAATTAATTTGGAAGACTCTCCTAATTTAGCCCATTAAAGCCATACCTTTATAGGCACCCTTTTAAATACCATCGAAAGGAGTTAATTTTGGAAGTATTTAAACCGTACCTTATTATGAATCCTATTTACTGTATAGTAAACGTTTAAAAGGAGTTAATATTGGTAAAATATAATACTAATAAATGTACGTATTATTAGCAATCCATTCAGACTTGACTATGCAACAAAATAAAAGGGCAGCGCTAAGAAAGTAAATTAATGACGTTGGAGTGGTCCGACGATTGCCTTTCCATCGGGCTCTGATTTGGAGTGTTTACCTTCCTTTTTTCAAGAAGAGCCAGCCGTTGGATGGAAAGTATATTAACGACGTTGGAGTGGTCCGATGATTTCCTTCCCATTGGGCTCTGATTTGGAGTGTTTACCAAAATAAAATCATTCATGATCAATATTGATTCTGTGGATATGTACAATTAGTGAATGAACGTGTACTACAAATGTGGTCAAAATGGAGATCATGACAGTTCTTGGCTAGGGGTTGAGTACGTTTTTCAAACCCCATCGTATCTATGGTGGAATCAGGCATCTCCCACGGGCCGACAAAACCGAACACGGAGCGACCATTTGCGACGTGTGGTCGAAAAATGCGTCTGCACCCAGGCCCAGCGGCCTGATAAATAGTGATCGGGTTGTCCGCGGAGACGCAGACGTGAACCAAATATGCGTCTCGGATGCGTCTCTGTGGACGTTGCGCGGTCGCACCATGTGACCGGTCGCGTCTGGACGATCGTTGTGTCGGGCCCGCCTGGCAGCGACCTATGTCAACGCGTCTTCTCAGGCGCGTCGCATACTGGCGATGAGGCGTCGCTTTGGCAGCCTACCCCACGTTAATGGCGATGCCTCGCCTACCGAGTGGCCGCCGCCCACATGTGCCAACGAACTGATGCCACGCGTGCCGCACCCCTCTGTTGCCTCCATCGTCGGCTTCAGAGGAGGCGAGGTGCTTCGAGTTCATCCTCCGCATCGACAAGGACCCCCTCGGCATCAAGAGGTTGTCGAACAAGTTCGCCGAGTTCGTCGATGGCACCGAGTCCGCCGAGTTGCAGCTGCGGGAGGCAAGATACGGCTTCTGTCGGTGGCCTGTCGAGGTCTTGTTCGACAGGCAGGGACAGGTCCGCCCTCTCCCACAACCTCGAGGCCGGATGCCTGCTCGCCTTCCTCTACGAAGGCGGCGGCGAGATGATCGTTAAGGTGTTCGACAAGACATCCTATCGCAGGCACTACCACACGGACGAGTCTGACGAGGGCACTCAAAGAGTGTTGTTCGAGTATTCTTTCTTAGCAGCGAAGATGGTTACCGACCAATTGAAACCACTAGTGTAGGTTTTTAGATGTTCTTCCTGCATATCTAAGAACATATGCACACATAACCCAGCTGAATTTTCTAGTTTGGCCGACTGGGTGTGTGAGAGTGTTCTTTCTTGGCAGCGAAAGAACGAAACCCGCAAGTACAACACTAGTTAGGTTTTCTTATTTTGCAATTTTTAAACCATGTTCCAAACTATGTAGTAGTTTGTGTAATGTTTCTATCTATGGTTAAATGAAAAAGGAAAAAATAGAAACTTTTATGTGTCGGCCCGCTGGGGCACCCCTAAGCGTAAATGGACGCGCGATCAAAAACGACTATTTTCGTGTCCAAGGAGCGACCCAAACGGACGCGTGCAACCACTTTGGAAGTCCGATATGTATCGCCCCGTTGGAGATGCCCTAATGACCGGTGCACCTAAAAATGACATTGGAAAATTATACATGAACAACACATGCGTCACATAGGGCCTGACTGGTTGCCCACGGTCCCATTTCTTGCTTCCAGCGGGCCAAAAACCGTGCGTTCGGTAGGCCGGCTCGTCTCAAAACCTTGACCCGCATGCTCCTCAAAACACCATTTTCACTACACGCCCGGAGAAACGCCCAATTCCTCTGTTTTCCATGAGCCAAGCTCCAGGCGGCCAAAAAGAGGAAAAGCTGCATCCCGCGCGTGCAATCTGGGAGATGGCGCGAGCCCGCACGGAGCCATGAAAAGCTGGCGGGAGAAATTTCATCACCTCCCGCCGAATTGACCCGCTTATATCACCGCACGGCTCACCGCCGAATATCTCGTCCCCATTTTCCCATTCGAGCTCTACGAGCCGGCGCGGAGCATCATCAACGACAAGGTAAGAGACGTCGACAACCCATGCAGCAGTTGGACAACAGCGGCAAGCGGGCTTCTCCATCTTCTTCGACCTCGGCAGCCGGTTCTTCTCTGATGGCGATGAGTCTCGTAACCCTAGCTCAGTATGATCTATGAGCTCGTCGTAGATCTGAGCTAGATTTTAGACAGTCTTAGTCATCTTTACTCAATTTTGCTTGCTAAATGCAAATTATGGTCTCTACTGGTGCGATTTCTCACTAGTAGAAACAAGGGTTTTGGTTTTTTGCTCCAAAGAGCTTTTGCACCGGATTTGGCACGAACTGGTGCTAAAGGGGTCATTAGCACTGGTTCGTGCGGTCTGGACGTCCAGGGGACCAGCCGCGGTATTAGCACCGGTTCGTGCGGGACCTTTTGCACCGGTTCGTAACACGAACCGGTGCAAAAGGTTTTTCTGCTCCCGACGCACCTCCACCCCCCTTTCCCGTGGATCGCCTTTTTTAACACTGTAAAATAGAAAAGAAAATGATAGAAAATTCAAAAAACAAAATCTTTTGAGATTCATGTATGTTATGCAACCTACTATTAGGGAAAATTAACAAATTTGAATTTTCACATTTATTGCAAAAAATGTTTGAAAAATGGTAAAACCGCATTAACTTTTGCATACGATGTCGAAAAAAAACGTATAATATATCAAAATCATCGTGGGAAAAAGTTACATCCGGATTCATCAGGGCTTACCTGGTTAGCTAATTTTTAGATTCTTAAAATTCCGAATGAAAATATGAAAACAGGAAGATTTTAGCTTTTTCCAGAAATTTAGGATTTTTTATTTTTTTATTTTTTATATTAAAATTAATAATTGCATCCTGCATAAAGATTGCTACTCCCTCTGTTCCATTCTATAGTGCCTATAGTTTTTTGACACAAAAATTAGCGCAAGAGTATTTTTTACACAAGACCTCTAGCTGAACGATTTGAGATCAACGTAAAATTTGGGAAATCCATATCTTACTAACTTACCATAACAGATTTGGGACCTGAACGATTTGGGAGCTGAACGGGGAGGGTGTAATTGAAAAAAAAAGCTAAGCTACAACCTTATATTCTGAAACAAATGCCAAAAATCTATAGGCACTATATAAAGGAACGGAGGGAGTATTACTTTTAGCAAATTATAATATTTTCAAATTTTTAGGTTTCAGGTTTGGCAAAAAAAATTTAAAAAATTAAAAATTGAAATAATTAAAAATAATACAAATTATAAAGTTATTATTTATTTATTTATTCAAGATTATTATTACAACATTACTTTGGTTTATTAAAATAATTATTTGAAATTCGAACAATAAAGAAATATGACATCGACCGACATGTTAATAGGATTGATATGATAGTAGTATCACATACATGCGCGCGAAGCACTTGGATGCGGGATGGAAAGGAACTTGGAAGTTAAGCGTGCTAGTGGTAGAGTAGTGGGAGGATGTGTGACCGAGCGGGAAGTTTGAGCACGAGTAAGTAATTGGACTAGAGATAAGGGTAGTTAGAGACTAAACTTGTGAAATAACTAAAATATTAGAAATTCTGAAAAAAAGAAAAAAAAGAGGGAGTAGAAAATAATTCGAAAAATGGGGGTAGCGGGGTTCTACCGCGGCAACGTTTTGGGCCGTTTTTCTGCCGCGGCAGACCCTTTAGCACCGGTTCGGTCCTCCCGCTCGGACGCCCAGCAGCCGCCACGTGGTGCACCCTTTAGCACCGGTTCGTAACTGAACCGGTGCAAAAGGGGGGGCCTTTTGCACCGGTTGGGCATCCGGTGCATATAGCCCTTACCAACCGGTGCAAAAGGCTCGTTTTCCACAGGTGTCTTCTCATGTAGCCATTGATGTGTGCTTGAAGGTAGGTAGTCCATATGTTGTTTTCCTACTTGCTATGTAGATCTGGACGAATTAAACTTCCTGCTTATCATGTTAGTTACCATTTGTGTTAGATCTAGTTGTAATGTTGGTAATGTACAGGGTTGTGATCTAGATTTACATTTTCGCTTGCAACTGAACTATATTAATGTTCTACCTCAACTGATTGATGACGCCTTTCTACATGACCACTACCTAGGTGTACACCCAAGATGAGTTCGAGCAGGCCCTCTTTGATACACAAGACCCTTTGTCCTTAATCCTGAGACCCAGCTAGCACTCACTTACCCGTAGATCGCGGAAGTGAGGTCGATGCCACCCTTGCATTTGCTGCTTGTCGATGAACAACACCTGGCAGATGCAACCTTGAAAGCAAAGCACAAGGCAAACAAGGTTGGTAAAGCACACACCACAGGTGGGGGACCTAAGTTGGGCAAGTCCACTATGAAATGGCCAGCTTACCTCTCTACCTTCGTCCTAAACCTGATCTTCTCCATCATCAAGAGTGGCGTGAGGATAGAGAAGAGGTTTAAGGAGGTGCATCTCAATGATTGTGCCAAGAAGATCTTTGAGTACTGCTAGCAGGAGGTGCGTCAATGCAGGTGTACAACCACCTGCATAAGTGGAGGTCCAGGTGGATCCATATCAGCAAGCTGAGAGACCTCAGCGGCGACGGATGGGATGAGGAGACTCACACCATCATCCTCGACGAAGAGCACTACATAGTCCATGTCTCGGTACTGGCCTCTCCCTTGCACACTAATTCAATTGCACAGCTACAACATGTTTGATAACCAGCTATTTGTCCCCTTGTATTAGGCACACCCAAAGGATGTCGATTTCCTCAACAAGCCAATTACCAACTACTCACAGATGCAACAGATCTTTGCCTTCAGCCTAGCTATCGGCAAGCAAGCCATGGGCTCTAACGAGCCTCTGGGAACACGTGATGTAGATAATCCTGACACTCGGGACTCTGATACGTTTGTGCTTTATGACGGCTACATGCCTTCCTCTCCTAATGTTGGCGCTAGATCTACTCCTCATCTAGGAGCTGTAGCTGATACCGAGAAGAAGAGGAAGAGGTATGTCTTCGCTGAGGACAATGTTGGCAACATGACCTTCATCATAGAAGATGGCAAAGCGCGCGGTGGCGTAGGACATCACCAATGTTGCCCCTCCCAACGTCCACCCTGCCCTCTACTCCGTTGTCATGGATGCCTTCGTCTATGTTCAGCTTAGAGGAAAAGATGGTGGCTGATACGTCTCAAACGTATCTATAATTTTTGATGCTCCATGCTTGTTTTACACCAATTCATATATGTTCTGCTTACACTTCGTTGCACTTTTACATGATTTCCGGCACTAACCTATTAACAAGATGCCATAGTGTCAGTTCCCTGTTTTCTGTTGTTTTTTGTATTTCAGAAAAGTTGTACAGGAAATATTCTCGGAATTGGACGAAACAAAAGCCGAAGTCAATATTTTACCGGAACGAAGACGAAGTCCGGAGGGGGCCAAAGTGTCTCCACAGGGCGACCAGACCACCCCATGGCGCGACATGGGTGTGGCCCGCTCCTAGGGGTGGTGTGGGCCCCAGGCACCCCACCGACCTAAATCCTCCGTCTATTTAAGCACGATCTCGGAAAAACCCTGGATACCCGAGCCTCCTTCCACGAAAAGTTCCGTCGCAGCCGCCATCGCAGAACCCATCTCGGGGGGTTCTGAAGCTCTTCCCGGCACCCTGCCGGAGGGGGAAATAATTACCGGAGGCATCTACATCACCATGCCCGCCTCCGAAGTGATGCGTGAGTAGTTCATCCCTGGACTATGGGTCCATAGCATTAGCTAGATGGTTGTCTTCTCCAATTTGTGCTTCATGTATAGATCTTGTGAGCTGCCCTACATGATCAAGATCATGCTTATTTAATCCTACATGTTGTGTTTGCTAGGATCCGATGAATATTGTATACTATGTTGAGGTCGATTATATATTCATGTCATATGTTATTTGTGATCTTGCATGCTCTCCGTTGCTAGTAGATACTCTGGCCAAGTAGATGCTTGTGACTCCAAGAGGGGTATTTATGCTCGGTAGTAGGTTCATGCCTCTAGTTTTCTGGAAGAGTGAGATTAACTTCTAAGATTGTGGATGTGTTGTTGCTACTAGGGAGAAAACAACAATGTTTTATCTGAGGGTAATTCTATTGTTTACTTTACACACATTGCTTAATGCGATAATCTGTTGCTTGCAACCTAATACTGAAAGGGGTTCGGACGATAACCGAAGGTGGATTATTAGTCATAGACGCAGTTGGATTACGTTCTATGTAGTATGTTGTAATGCCCAATCAAATCTCATAGTAATCATCTTGTCATGTATGGTCGATATTCTGTCAATTGCCCAGCTGTAATTTGTTCACCCAACATTATATTTATCTTTATGGAGAGACACCTGTAGTGAACTGTGGACCCCGGTCCTTTTATTTACACTGATAAATTCAACCACAACAATCTTGTTCTGTTTACTTACTGCAAACATCTATTTCCACTCGATACGTCTAATCCTTTGTGTTCAGCAAACTGGTGAGACTGACAACCTCATTGCAAGTTGGGGCAAAGTACTTTGGTTGTGTTATGTGCAGGTTCCACGTTGTTGCTGATGCCGGTAGTGCATCCTGCCACTAGTCAGCGAGCAACACTTTCAGAAATCACGTCATTCCCCTACTGGTCGATTAAACCTTGGTTTCGTACTAAGGGAAAACTTGGTGTTGTGATCATCACACCTTCCTCTTGGGGTTTCCCAACCGCTTCCAGAACAATGCTCAGCAAGATTATCTGACGCCATCACCGGAGCACCATCAATATTTTCTGGCGCCGTTGCCGAGCAGAAAGAGGATTTCTGCAAGGGGAGTCTCTCATATCCAGTATCTTTACTTTATTATTGTTTTGCTTAGTTCACTTTATTTTATTTTGTTTTCTTTATCATATAAAAAACACACAAAAATTAGTTTCGTTTATAGTCATCTTTATATCAAAAACACAAAAAAAATAGTTTCGATTATTGATGTTATTTCTGTTGCTTAGTTTTAATTTTGCTAAAATGGGTTCTGCTGAAAATACTAAGTTGTGTGACTTTACTAGCACAAACAACAATGATTTTATTTGTACACCTATTGCTCCAGTGCATCTGCTCCCGAAGCAGCCTTCTATGAAATTAAACCTTCTTTATTAAATCTTGTTTTGAAAGAGCAATTTTCTGGTGTTAGTACTGAAGATGCCATTTCTCACCTTAATAATTTTGTTGAACTTTGTGAGATGCAAAAATATAAGGATATAGATGGTGACATTATAAAACTGAAATTGTTTCCTTTCTCTTTGAGAGGTAGAGCTAAAGATTGGTTGCTATCTTTGCCTAGAAATAGTATTGATTCTTGGTTAAATGCAAAGATGCTTTTATTGGAAAATATTATCCTCCTGCTAAGATTATATCTTTGAGAAGCGACATAATGAAATTTAGAAAATTTGATAATGAACATGTTTCTCAAGCTTGGGAAAGAATGAAATCTTTGGTAAATAATTGTTCCACTCATGGACTAACTACTTGGATGATCATCCAAAAAAAATTATGCAGAACTAAATTTTTTCTTCAAGAAATCTCCTGGATTCAGCTGCTGGAGCTACCTTTATGTCCATTACTTTGGGGGCTGCAACTAAATTACTTGATGATAAATTATTCTGAATGGCACACTGAGAGAGCTCCACAACGTAAGAAGGTAAATTCTGTCGAAGAATCCTCCTCCTTGAGTAATAAAATTATTACTATTATGTTTATGCTTGTTATGGTAAAGCGTATGTTGATCCAAGTAATATTCCGTTAGCTTCATTGGTTTCTCAAGAAGAGCATGTTGATGTGAATTTCATTAAAAACAATAATTTCAACAGCAATGCTTATATGAATAATTTTTGTAACAACAATTATGGGCCATATCCTTCTAATAATGGTAATTATTATGGAAACTCTTATGGTAATTCCTACATCATCAATAAAAGTGCACCCTCTAATCTTGAAGTCATGCTTAAGGATTTTATTAGTAAACAAACTGCTTTCAATAAAACTATTGAGGAAAAGCTTGGCAAAATTGATATTCTTGCTTCTAAAGTTGACAGCTTTGCTCATGATGTTGATTTTCTTAAATTAAAACTTATGCATCGTGATGTTAAAGAAAATAAAAATTTGAATGCCATTCAAGTTAGAATTGATGAAAATGTTAGGATGTTGGCGGAATTGCATGCTAGGTGGGAAAGAGAAGATGAAATTGCTAGAAATAATAATTTGACTAAAATTTGTAACATCACCACCACCAGTAGTAATGAATTTTCAAATGCTATCCACTCTCCTGTTATTAATGGTAAAATAATTGGTGTAGGAAAAGTCCCCGCTCCCTCTACAAAATTGCCTAGAACCACTGAAAGTGCTCCTAATAAGTGTGCTAAAAAAATCGGAGTACGGGAGACAAAAGCCCTTTCACCTTTGATAAACAGGACTTTGATTTTGATGATTGCAATATCTCTGAAGTAATTAAGTTCTTACAAAAGCTTGCTAGAAGTCCTAATGCTAGTGCTGTAAATATGGCTTTTACAAAGCACATTACAAATGCTCTAAGGCAAATTAGAGAGGAGAAATTAAAGCGTGAAGCCTATATTCCTAAAAAGTTAGAAGATGGTTGGGAGCCCATTATTTAGATGAAAATAGATGACTTTGATTGCAATGCTTTATGTGATCTTGGTGCAAGTATTTCTGTTATGCCTAGAAAAATCTATGATATGCTTGATTTGCCACCGTTGAAACAATGTTATTTGGATGTTCATCTTGTTGATATTGCCGCAAAGAAACCTTTGGGGAGATTTGATAATGTTGTTATTGTGGTTAACAACAACCTGGTCCGTGTTGATTTTGTTTTTTTGGATATTGAATGCAATGCTTGTTGTCCAATTATATTGGGAAGACCATTTCTTAGAATTGTTGGTGCTTCTATTGATATGAGAGATGGGATCATTAAATATCAATTCCCACTCAAGAAAGGTATGTAACACTTCCCTAGAAAGATAAAGAAGCCACCTTATGACGCTATTATTGGAACAAATTATGATGTTGATGCTATTCACTTGATAATACTTGATGCTCGCTCTTTTTCTGCGCCTAGCTGAAAGGCGTTAAAGAAAAGCACTCTTGGGAGATAACCCATGTTTATTTTCTGTAATTTCTTTTGTTGAGTCTTTGAAGTTATTACCTCTGTAATAACTTCTCCTTATCATTTTTATTTTGTTTTAGTGCCAAAAATAGCCTCTAATAGGAAGAAAGTAAGATTTGGGGAAGTTGATGTCATGAAAACAGATTCTATGATGTTACCATAAAAATTCGTAAAAATAGCCAGAGCGGAATTTTGAACTGCCATGTTTTATTCATATGCCCCAGGTTATTATCTAACTTTCGTTAGTTGACTACTTTTCGAGATGAGCAACAGAGGATTTTCAAAAAAAAAAAAATCGATCTTTGCATGTTGTTATGTTTTGACAGATTTCTGCACTGTTTGCATTTGCCTCTTCAATCTCTTTCTTTTTGAGTTCTTTTGATCAAAGAGCTTTTTGAAAGGTTTCTACAGTATCTAATGCTTTAATACATGTTTGATATATGTTAGTACTAAACCCAAGTGGATTTTATTATTTTGATTGTACTAATGCTGCTAATAGAGAATTGTGTGAAGTTTTGTATGAAGGAAGTTTTCAAGTGTAGGGAGAGAAGAATGATGTGATGAGATGAAGAATGTACAAAAGTTAAAGCTTGGGGATTCCTCTGCACCCGAAGAAATATTCAAGAGGTGCAAGCGTCAAAGCTTGGGGATGCCCAAGGTATCCCCTCTTCATCAACAAAACAAGAGGTCATCTTTCTATGCTCTATATTTTTATTGCTTCATACGCTATATGTTGTTCTTGGAGCATCTTTATTTTTGTTTTGTTTTCTGTAGCATATGTTGGATCCCGGCAAAAAAAATTGGTGAAAGACCCGTTCGGTTTCAATTGCATAGAACGCGCTAGTTTTCGTTGTTACTGTTCTGCGCGTGTTCTAGTTTTCTAGTACTGCATTTAGCTATTGTTCTTTCACTTGAATTTTGTTCAGAGCTCATTAGTATTCTTTATTGGTGTATGATTAGATCTATATTCCATAATGTATTTCATATCTGAGAGTTATTTCAAATATTTTGATTGGTGTTGCATACGAGTAAAATGTTTCATGACTATAGTGATGCAAAAGGAAGCTTGTCTAGACTGTGGCATAGACTTTAGCATGTAATGTTGGATGTTATTCTTTCATATGCTTAGTATTTATTGTTGTAGCATGACTTGTTTAAAATGGCTGAGAGTGCATAATGTGTCATTGAAAGAATCATGTGTTGTTTCTATCATAAAAGCATAATATTGTGGTATTCTCCTTTGATGCTTTATTGGGTTGACTTGGCGCATGATTATACCATGTTATGACTATAACCAGTCAACTAAAGCCTCTATGATCATTTAGTTTTTAACTTGGAATATCACTTTATGCTTTGATTGATAATGTTTTGTGATGCATGATTATGACCATTACTTCTCTCTTAGTTGGTCGCTCCCAGTCTTTTGCTAGCCTTCGCCTGTGCTGAGTATGATCTCTACTTGTGCATCCAACCACCATGAAACAAAGTTTGTCATTTGTGTCCACCATATCTACCTAGTAGCATTATTGCTATTCCATGTAATTCATCATGTTTTTATTTATCTTCCAAATTAAACTTTGGCAGAGAAAATTAGTCAGTAAAGCTCGCACGAACTTGATGGCACATTTACTTTCTTGCACTTAATAAACTTGATCATTGTGCATATCTTATGAAGTTTATATGTTTGCAAATTGCGAGTTGTGAGTTAGTATAACCATGCTTTCATGGGGAACACTTTCGACATTGCACTTAAATTTTTAGTTGATATCATGTTCTTTTGTTTATGGATGCCTAACGGTGCGAAATAAAATGGAAACTTATAAGTCCATGGAGCTTGTATATGAGTTAGGGAAACTCCTGGGCCGCTAATCTAAGGCATGCATCATTCATGGTGGAAATTTACAGCTAAACCATAGTGAGCATTCTATGAAGCATTTGCAATAAAAAGCTATACTCACAGTAAATAAAAAATTGCTGAGATGCTCATTATCTCTTTATCTTGTCATTTTGGCATGGGATTGCTCCTACAAGAGTACCTCCGTATCATTGGGCAAGAGGTACCCCGTTGTCGGTTCTCAATGATACATGTATACTTACGATGACAATAACTTATTTGGGACCTAAATTGAGTAGCATGAGGTTTAGGTACTTGTATTCAAGGGGCATGAGATTTTCAACTTGTGATTTGCAAGCATGTAGCTCATTTTTTACTCACATTAACTTTAACCATTCAAGATGGTTATAATAGGGGCAATGAGAGTTCAAAGCTAATAAGTACCATACGTTTTGGAAGGTTTATAAAACTTGTTTATCTTGCTTAACTCTGCAAAGAGTCTCTCTTTTAACTTTTATGTTGAGTCTTCATCTGCTACTTTATGCACCGATTAAGAGAGCATAGTTCTCATTCTTGGTGCAATGTGCATAGTACCAAAATTATTATTGATTGATTCATGATTCTGCTATTGCTTGTTCTTAAATTACTTGTATCTAGTCACCCTCTGAACTTTAAAGGTGTCCTAGCATTTATATTTTGCTAGTCCATAAAGGACATGTTGAGTACCACTTTGTTATGTTTACTCTATGCTCATAAACAAACAGTTGCTTTCAATGCACTATTATTCATGATGCTTTGTTTGAGTTACTCTTCATGTTATAACATAGTTGTTAAGTTCTATTGAATTATATCTATCATGCCTATGATTAGAGTACTTAGATCCCAGCTCACAATGCTTTACATGCTTGATCAAGATTGTGTTGGCTCATGTCACCTCAAAAATTATCTTTGTTATCACTTACCTACTAGAGGACGAGCAGGAGTTAAGCTTGGGGATGCTTGATATGTCTCAAACGTATCTATAATTTTTGATGCTCCATGCTTGTTTTACACCAATTTATATATGTTTTTCTTACACTTCGTTGCACTTTTACATGATTTCCGGCACTATCCTATTAACAATATGCCACAGTGCCAATTCCGTGTTTTCTGCTGTTTTTGTATTTCAGAAAAGTTGTACAGGAAATATTCTCGGAATTGGACGAAACAAAAGCCGAAGTCAATATTTTACCGAAACAAAGACGAAGTCCGGAGGGGGGACGAAGTGGTGCCACAGTGCGGCCAGACCACCCCATGTCGTGGCCTGGGTGTGGCCCGCGCCTAGGGGTGGTGTGGGCCCCCCAAGCACCCCACCGACCTAAATCATCCGCCTATTTAAGCACGATCTCTGGAAAACCCTGGATATCCGAGCCTCCATCCACGAAAAGTTCTGTCGCAGCCTCCATCGCATAACCCATATCGGGGGGTTCTGAAGCTCTTCCCGGCACCCTGCCGGAGGGGGAAATCATCGCTGGAGGCATCTACATCACCATGCCCGCCTCCGAAGTGATGCATGAGTAGTTCATCCATGGACTATGGGTTCATAGCAGTAGCTAGATGGTTGTCTTCTCCAATTTGTGCTTCATGTATAGATAATGTGAGCTACCCTACATGATCAAGATCATCCCTATGTAATATTACATGTTGTGTTTTCTGGGATCCGGTGAATATTGATACTATGTTGAGGTCGATTATATATTTATGTCATATGTTATTTGTGATCTTGCATGCTCTGCCTTGCTAGTAGATACTCTGGCTAAGTAGATGCTTGTGACTCCAAGAGGGGGTATTTATGTTCGATAGTAGGTTCATGCCTCTAGTAATCTACGAGAGTGACATTAACTTCTAAGATTGTAGATGTGTTGTTGCTACTAGGGATAAAACAACAATGTTTTATCCGAGGGTAATTCTATTGTTTACTTTACACACATTGCTTAATGCGATAATCTGTTGCTTGCAACTTAATACTGAAAGAGGTTCGGACGATAACCGGAAGGTGGATTATTATTCATAGACGCAGTTGGATTACTGTCTATGTATTATGTTGTAATGCCCAATCAAATCTCATAGTAATCATCTTGTCATGTATGGTCGATATTCTGTCAATTGCCCACCTGTAATTTGTTCACCCAACATGCTATTTATCTCTATGGAGAGACACCTCTAGTGAACTGTGGACCCTGGTCCTTTTCTTTACACTGATAAATTCAACCACTACAATCATGTTTTGTTTACTTACTGCAAATATCTCTTTCCACACGATACGTCTAATCCTTTGTGTTCAGCAAACCGGTGAGATTGACAACATCACTGCAAGTTGGGGCAAAGTACTTTGGTTGTGTTGTGTGCAGGTTCCACGTTGTTGCTGATGCCGGTAGTGAGCCCTACCACTAGTCAGCTAGCAACACCTTCAGTAATGACGCCTTTCTCCTATTGGTCGATTAAACCTTGGTTTCGTACTGAAGGAAAACTTGCTGTTGTGCACGTCACACCTTCCTCTTGGGATTTCCCGACCGCTTCCACAACAACGCTCAGCATGATTCTCTGGCGCCATCACTGGAGCACCATCAGTGGCTCTATGCAACCTCTTTGACAACAGGGCCCAGGGCAATGGGTTTGTCCAGATGGCCGAGGACCACAGGGTGTGTCGGTGCCTACTAGACAATACCCCAGAGGAGGGATCCTCATGGAGGGGGAAGAAGTGGGGGCCATAGGGTAGAGAGCCATCGGGATGGTGGTACGCGATTTACCCAACTTCGGAACACGCTGTACGGAGGCAGGTGACAAGGGATTAACTTATCAATGCCTACAGATTGTAGACTTGAGTTTTCGTAGAAAGTAGAGGGCAAGTAGATCTCGAAGGTTCCACCGAA
This sequence comes from Lolium rigidum, assembly GCF_022539505.1. NCBI lineage: Eukaryota > Viridiplantae > Streptophyta > Magnoliopsida > Poales > Poaceae > Lolium > Lolium rigidum. The sequence continues at coordinate 237,291,629 of NC_061511.1, read as the reverse complement.
AAAGGTGCTCGACTATGAAGAACTAGGGTTACGTTGACAATGGATTCGATCCTCTCTTTCTCCCTCGGCTCCCCTTTATATAAGAGGTGGAGCCGAGACTTTTCGTGTCGTACAAGTTACAATTTCCGGGAGACAGATGAAGTCCTTCTCGTATAATTACATGACTTTATTCCTAGGGATTTCTATTTTCATGCCCCTGGTTCGTTAGTTGTACTCAGTTTTCCATGAGTCCCTTAGTTTTTCCTCAGTTTTCCCCTCCTCTAGTTTGAAACACGCACAAGTGTTGGAACGGCCGGTAGCCGTCAAGTCGGAGGCCTTGACCGTTAGTCCGACCGGGAGGGGCCGCACAGAGGCAGCTCCTCCCCGACCGTCTCGTGCTGACGGGTAGGGTCGGGAGACACGTCGGAGCAGATCATCCATCTATCGCCGACGTGTGGGCCGTTTTATGTCATGATTTTATACGCGTTGCCGCCAATGGCAAATGGGGCCGCTCTATAGGGCTGCCCCGATCAATGACCAGTGGGGTCGTATATTTTTCAGGAAAAGACATATATTGCCGCTCTGTGGGGCTGCCGCAGCCAATGACCAGTGGGGTCGTCTATTTATTTAGAGAAAATCATATATTGCTGCTCTGTAGAGCCTCCGCAACCAATGACCAGTGGGGTCGTATATTTTTCAGGAAAGGACATATATTGCCGCTCTATGGGGCCTCCGCAGCCAATGACCAGTGGGGTCGTCTATTTTTCAGGAAAAGACACATATTGCCGCTCTGATATATGTCTTTAGAGAATATCATAGAGAGAAGCAACAAGTTCGCTAATTAATTATTCTTAAGCTAGACCGGAGAACCGCCGGCGGCTCGTTCCCCACCGTCGGACGGAGCAGCCATCGTCGGCGCCTCATCGCGCCGCCGGCTCTGTCCCCCGGCGGCGTCAGACGGACTGCGGCGCTGCACGTCAACCACGGCTCCAGCACTTGTTTCGTCCGCACACATTGTACCCACCGCAGGAAAGTCCGCCGCAAGCAGATCCACCGCCCACGACGACCGGGATTTGTTCCGCGCACCAATTGGTAGTATAGCTTGGTAAGACCTCCGCTTTTGCCTCCCCCGCCCCTAATCGATTCGGTTCCCGTAATTTATTGGAGTTTGCAGGTACGAAATAGTCCTCAATGTCCGGTCGTAGCGGGTACACCGGCGAGGGTGGGGATTCGATCATGTCGTGGCCACGTTCTACTTCTCCTACCTCGTCGGAAGTGCAGGTATCTAGCTTCAGCTCTCGTACTACCGTTGAAAGTTCCGCCATGGCCTGTTGGAGTGATTTCAGTTGTTCTTTTTTCCATTATTGTTACGGTTAGCCGGGCAAGCCGATGATCCATGGTACATTGCATACCAAGATGAATCAACCCGGTGGTGTAGCCGGAGGATGGATATGGAGGAGAAGGTGGCCAATTTAGGTGATGAATTGGCCCGTAAAAACCTGATGATATTCGAGCTGAAGCGTATTGTGGAGGAAGAAAAGAAGAATTCAGAGCTTATTCGCAAGGAGAAGTTGAGAGTTGAGACAGATCTTGCCGTATTTGATCAAGTGGTAGAAAATCTAGAACATGAACTTAAAGTGATGGGAGAGGAGAAAAGTAGATTCATCCGTGCAGTTTTATTAGGTGTCATCCCTGTCCTAGCGGTTATGTGGTTCCGGTAGACGAGTTAGTATAGAATTGTTATTCGGTAGATGGCTCTAACCATCTGTATTTTGTTGTGGCTCTAAGCACTGTATTTTGGCGTACAATTTCCTACTTGTGCTAAGTAATGCGCACGATAATTTTAGCATGCATGAACATTTTATAAAAGTGAAGGGATCCCAAAAGTGAAAGCATGTGCCAGCCTCCGGATCAAATACATATCAATATCTTCCCAATCAAGTTGGGATAGAATTCAAATCATACATACGGATGTACATGGACACATCAAGAACGTGGAGAAGCTTTTTTTGAGACGGAGGTAGTAGTTCGAACAATTTTATCCCAAATGGAAATTAAAAAATACAAATTTATCATAATTTATCCCAATTTGCGGCGTCGAACACGGCCGCGCAGCGATGGGCAAGAAAGGCCGGGACGATGGGCGGCCGAGGGTGGTCATCTGCGCCATCCGCCGTTGAAGCGATGTTATCGGCGATGGCTTCAATGTTCGTGGCATCGATGACCGAGTGTCGGAACCGCCGCTGTCTTGGTGTACTTCATCAGCCGACGGATCCGCGGAGGGCTGGATCGGCGGCTTTGCAGCCGCGGTTGTAGACGATGGCTTCAATCGTCTTGGCATCGATTCGCACTCTCGGCGCCGGAAGTGAGACATCAACGGGCTCCGACATTGAAGGCTGGGTCTGCGCCATCGAAGCGATGTTGTAGGCGATGGCTTCAATGTTCGTGGCATCGATGACCACTGTCGGCACGGCCGCCGTCTTGGTGTTCTTCATCATTCAACAGATCTGAGAAGAGAAACGAAAGTGAGACAGAGAGAGACATTTCAACTATTTCTGACGGTTAGATCCTCACCGGCACTCTTAGATCCACGGCGCACGCACGGTTAGATCCGCGCCGCCGCACGCCACCGCACGCACGGTTAGATCCGCGCCGCCGCACGCCGCCGCACGCACGGTTAGATCCGCGTCGCCGCGACCGCCGGAGTAAGAGAGGAAATACGAGAGAGGAAGATGCGACTGGAATATGCGACTGCCAGGGTTGGTAGGTATGTGCTCTGCTCTTGTCTCCGTATGCGTCCATCGTGGTAGAGAGAGATATACAGGCCGTCCGTGTAGGATAACGTTGCATAGAAAACAAAAATTTTCCTACCGCGAACACGCAATCCAAGCCAAGATGCAATCTAGAAGACGGTAGCAACGAGGGGGTATCGAGTCTCACCCTTGAAGGGATTCCAAAGCCTACAAGATGAGGCTCTTGTTGCTGCGGTAGACGTTCACTTGCCGCTTGCAAAAGCGCGTAGAAGATCTTGATCACGATCGGTTCCGGCGCCACGAACGGGCAGCACCTCCGTACTCGGTCACACGTTCGGTTGTTGATGAAGACGACGTCCACCTCCCCGTTCCAGCGGGCAGCGGAAGTAGTAGCTCCTCTTGAATCCGACAGCATGACGGAGTGGTGTCGGTGGTGGTGGAGAAATCCGGCGGAGCTTCGCTTAAGCGTGCGGGATGTGGTGGAGGAGAGAGACCGCTAGGGTTTGGGGAGAGAGGGGGGTTGGGCGCCGGCCATCTAAGGGGTGCGGCCAAGGCTGAGGCTTGAAGTGGTCAGCCCCTCTCCTATGCCCCTCATTATATAGGTGGAAGCACCAAGAGTTCTAGTCCAAGTCTTCGAATAAGACCCCAACACTAAAACCTCCCATATGTGGGAAACCTACTCAAGGAGGGAGTCCTACCCAAGGTGGGACTCCCACCTTTCCTTGAGGTGGGTTGGCCGGCCACCCTAGGGAGTCCACCTTGGACTCCTCCCCTTTAGGGTTGGCTGGTCATGCAAGGTGGAGTCCCTCCGGGACTCTACTTTCCATGGTGATTTCTTCCGGACTTTTCTAGAACCTTCTAGAACCTGCCATAAATGCACCGGATCATTTCCAAACTTGGAATATGACTTCCTATATATGAATCTTATTCTCCGACCATTCCGGAACTCCTCGTGATGTCCGGGATCTCATCCGGGACTCCGAACAAATATTCGAACTCCATTCCATATTCAAGTTCTACCATTTCAACATCCAACTTTAAGTGTGTCACCCTACGGTTCGTGAACTATGCGGACATGGTTGAGTACTCACTCCGACCAATAACCAATAGCGGGATCTGGAGATCCATAATGGCTCCCACATATTCAACGATGACTTTAGTGATCGAATGAACCATTCACATACGATACCAATTCCCTTTGTCACGCGATATTTTACTTGTCCGAGGTTTGATCTTCGGTATCACTCTATACCTTGTTCATCCTCGTCTCCTGACTAGTACTCTTTACTCGTACCATGGTATGTGGTCTCTTATGAACTTATTCATATGCTTGCAAGACATTAGACGACATTCCACCGAGAGGGCCCAGAGTATATCTATCCGTCATCGGGATGGAAAAATCCCACTGTTGATCCATATGCCTCAACTCATACTTTCCGGATACTTAATCCCACCTTTATAACCACCCATTTACGCAGTGGCGTTTGATGTAATCAAAGTACCTTTCCGGTATAAGTGATTTACATGATCTCATGGTCATAAGGACTAGGTAACTATGTATCGAAAGCTTATAGAAAATAACTTAATGACGAGATCTTATGCTACGCTTAATTGGGTGTGTCCATTACATCATTCATACAATGATATAACCTTGTTATTAATAACATCCAATGTTCATGATTATGAAACTAATCATCCATTAATCAACAAGCTAGTTAAGAGGCATACTAGGGACTCTTTGTTTGTCTACATATCACACATGTACTAATGTTTCGGTTAATACAATTATAGCATGATATATAAACATTTATCATAAACATAAAGATATAAATAATAACCACTTTATTATTGCCTCTAGGGCATATCTCCTTCGATCTCCCACTTGCACTAGAGTCAATAATCTAGTTTACATTTGTAAAGATATAACACCTTGGCCTTATGGTGCTTTATCATGTATTGCTCACGGGAGAGGTTTTTAGTCAACGGATCCGACACGCTCGAAACGTATGTATTTTGTAATTCATTTGCGTCTCAACGCATCACTCATTTCCAAATGAGTCGGCATTAAATATGTTTGATCTTCCGGTGGAACCTTAATTCCGCTGTCCGAAATATGTCACTAATATTGTCACACACAATATAGCTTCAAAGTTCCGACTCGTCGGAACTCGTACCAAGTTCTCAAAGAACCTCTTGACTTAACATCCTTTGTCATTGTCAAAATAATGACATACTCTGCCTTCTTTTGTAGAATCCTTCACAATATTTAGAACTCTTCTAAATCTAGCATAGACAACTTCTAGCTCATTGTGCTACCTTTTAAACAACACTTAGTCTAATTTTGAGATTGAAATTATATTTTATATGTGACAAAACCAATATCGGTGTAACACCTTACAGCGATTTGTTTGTCATTTCTTCATACAAAAATATATATATATATCCTTAGTTCTTCTAAAGTACTCAAGGATATTCTTATACTGTCGTCCAATGATCATCATATGAATCATTCTGGTATATGCTCATAACACTTTATAGCACATGATATCTGATTGTGTACATATTATTCGTGATCTATAATCACTCATGTGTTTTTACTCATTGAGTGTCGAGATACACTCAAGTCTTGTTAAACCTTCACATGACAAGAACATTTTCTTAATATTTCTATATTGAACTACTTCAATATCCATCATATGTACTTTGACTTAAACTTATTTATGTGTTTCAATCTATCTTCATAGATCTTGACATTAAATTTGTTTCAGTCCATATCCTTTCATTGAAGTTAATTCTCAATGAAACCTTTTTAATCAAGTATATAATTACATCATTTATAACCAACTATATGTCACCTACATAAAGTATTACAAATGTGTCTTAGCGCTCCCACTTAATTTCTTGCAAATGCAAGCCTCTTCATCGTCTCTGATGAAATCAAAAACTCTTTGACTATTTCATCTGGTGAAGATTCCAACTCCGCAATACTTACTTCATCCAATTGAAGTTCGTATATCTATCTAGTATTCCACGGACCAGCAAAACTCTTGGTTGTATCTTGTATACACCTTTAATACATACTTCTGATAAGTAATGTATTTTGCCATCCTACTAGCATATCTCATAAAAGAAATATGTAGTGATTACTAGAATAATCCACATAGACTATAAGCATTGCTACGGAAGATCTAATCTTATCGTAGTCAACTCTTTGAACTTTGTCGTAAACAATTTTTCAACAAGTCGAGCTTCTTCAAAGATATTTCATCTAAGTCTATAGATCCATTTACTTTCAAAAAGTATTCATCTATTATGGATTTCATGGTGCATGGCCATTTTAACGGAGTCGGGGCCCATCATAACTTCTTTGCTTGTAGTTGGTTTATCATTGTTCAAAATCAATCCTTTGTCCACAAATCATTTATTTGATCACAAAGTAAACCATACCTACAAGGTTCAATATGTACTTCGATCTCCATGGCTAAAACACTTTGTAGTCATAGGAGCCATGATCGTCGTGGCCGCTTCGGAACCAATTCCGATGTCTGCGCTACTCGATCATTATGCTCAGGTTCATAAACCTTATCAAGTTCTATTGTCCTCCCACTCAAAAACTTCGCTAGAAACAATTTCTTGGAAATAAGAAACATTGACAAACACTTTTGTCTTTGTCTCCATTGTGGGAAGAATTCCCAATCAATTCTCTCGGGATAACCAACAAAGACATTCATCCGATTTTGGTTGTAAACTTATTTACTTATGCTATGCATACCAAAATTTAAGAAAAGACTATTAGGGTTTATACCCATGTCATAACTCGTATGATGTCATTTCAACGGATCATGATGATGCTCTATTCAAGGTGTAAAGCGGTAGTCTCTAAAGCATAATTCACAAAAATATAATGGCATTAATATTTTATCTCATCATTGACCCAAATAGGTTTGGATACATCTCTCGGATACTTCATCATCACTATGATACTCCAAGAAATGTGAGTTGTAGAACAATTTCATAACTCTCTTAGATGTTCGCTAAAACTAGTAATTCAAATATTTCCACTATGATCCAATCATAGATATTTGACTTTTCTATTACGATGATTTCTACTTCATGCTGAAATTTATTTGAATCCATTCAAATGTTTCAAACTTCTTCCTTATCGAATATATCCACATATATATACTCAATTCATTGTTTGAAGTTTTCATGAAGTATAAGAATCTTCCGCACACAACTATGCCCGATGATCCATATACATCATCATGTATGTTTCCACTAAGTTAGTTGCACGTTCAAAACTTGGCCTATGAACGGTATTTTAGTCATTCTCTTTTAGAAAAGATTTGCAAGCGCCAAACGATTCAAAAAATCAAATGACTCCAAAAATCCATTTGCATGGAGTTTCTTCATGCGTTCCTTTCCAACATGACCTAAATGGCGGTTCCACAAATAAAAGGAATTCAAATCATTTGCCTTATAGCATTTTAGCGTCAGTGTTATGTATGTGTGTTTCACCATTAAGATTTATAATAACTTATCCATCGTACATGGAGTAATGTCATAATTTAAACAACTCATTGTTTTCATTTGACCGAGAGCAAAATAACAATTATTAAGTTCTTTATTATAAATTCTAAGGGTTAGATAGAATGCCAACGATGAACATAATAACACTTTATTTTTGTTCCAAGCGTGCATTCCTATCATATTCCTTGTCAGTCACTTAGGCCATTGTATTCTTGTATTGCGTTGTTTTGTATGACACTTCATACCAACCAATATAGTACTAATACCCAAGAATTTCTTAGTGTGACTTAACTAGGAATACAACCATAACATGTATATCATTTATATACACCTGAGCTAGACTTTCTAGTCTTTTCTTTTCTTTTTGCCAAAATATCTTTTGCGGTTTCTCTTTTAGCTTTCCTCATTATTCAGAAAAACACTTCAACATCAATAACTTCTAGGTTTGTTGGTCTAATACCAATAACCTTGAGGTTCTTATTTTGAAGTTAATCATCATATGACAAGTGTTCCGGATTTCACTATTAGTAACTTTGTAATACGATGAACAATTTCACTCATAATTTTATCCATTAATTCATGACAACTTTCTGAGACCATGTCTGTACATGCTAGGCTCATAAAGTTTAAACCTTGGTATTTGCATGTGCAAATCTAGCTTGCACCCGTTGTATGCACACGTAGAATCTAACACACCCGATCATCACGTGATGCTTCGAAACAACGAGTCTTAGCAACGGTGCATATTAAGGATGGTCACTTCATGGATATGCGAATATTGTTAGTGCCCCAATAGTTGGAGGATTGTGATGCCTTGCGTCTTCAACCTTCGTACATTCCCATAAAACTTATGAGTTCATGTAGTCTCACCAAATTATATTCTATCATCTTGCAATAAGGTCTTAGATATCACATTGTGGTGACCCAGCATACCACTGCATGGTGTAGTATGCAAGTCTGATATAACACCAATGAAACACCGTTCCACGAGTATTATATCGCTCAGAGTGGTACAACAGAAACATATGCGGGTCCAAGGCATGTCTATAGAATTACAACACTGACTCTGTTACATAAGATCATCACAGCCTCCTACTTTACAATGAGGTAAAACTGCAAATAACTCCAGAAGAACGACTCGTGATCTAATCTTATCACGGACTCTATTTATAGAGTATTTGACTAGCTAAAGAGGCTATGACTAGATTCTACCTAAATAGGAGCTAGGTTTAGGAAGCTAGTTCCCTTCTACTACTTAATCTAGGTTTTCTCCATGGTAGTTGTGGTGTTTGACTCTTCCGACAGGTTCCTGTCCCCTTGAAGTATTTGTTGACTTCTCGGTCTTCGAGTTGCACTGTAGATCCTTCTTCGATGCCTCCATATCTAAGCAGGGGATTTAAGAGTGGGATGAGTACGAGCGTACTCAACAAGTTCATTATAGGAAAGAGGTGTTTAATGCACTAGCTACAGCATTAGACCGTAAAGTCTAATACCAATGCAGGTTTTCATAATCATTTCTTCAAAAGGTTGCTTTTATTCGAAGAACTATGTCCGTCAGCCTTCACCGGTTTACTAGAACTTCATGGAGCTCCTTTCCGGCCGCGTTCGCAGCTCCATATCCCGAACAGGGAGTGACAGGTCACGATTCATTACACTCTGCAGAGGTGTGTTGCTTTACCCATAAGAGATCTTAACCTTGGTGCCAACCGAGTCTATAGTTCTCGTCCACACTTCCTTTGGTGTGAGGCCCGGTATAAGGTCATAGCCAATCATATTCCTCCGCTACCTCATACACCCACCCGTTGATGCAAACTCCGACCCCGGGTCCTCGCCGGTGCTCTTATACCAATTAAGGACGGCCCCCGACCACGACAACAGCTCAGGTCTCTACCATGAACTCCTTCGCCGGCAGCCGCAACCCATCATAGACCGCAATTACCGTGGGGACTTCATCGGGACCCCCACCCTACCACTTGTCCTCTCTTGGATCAAGGGTACCACTTGTCCTCTCTTGGATCAAGGGTCTACGGTAAAGCGCATCCGTTGATGTACAAGAGGTGGAAATACAATTGACTATTCCGTCCCACTCCGCATCTTATGGTTAACACGGGTATTACGGCACAAGAATCACTCGGCGACATTTGTTGTTTAATCCTAGATGGATATAAACCCTTGCAATGGAACCTCCACCATATCAACACAATCCATGGTTCCATTGCCCACCACATAGTCATATTCATAGTTATGAAAGTAGTGGTTTTGGTTTTTATGCAATAGTGATAACCATAGTACTTTGCAAGTAATTTGATAGAAATACTCAAATGACATGAGCAAGTGATGAACTTGCCTTTCTTGACTCGCAAGATTATGCAGACAAGGTCTTCGATACGCAATAATTCCAAATTCTGAAATAGCATCATCGTCCGGTAAGGACGATGTTTAAAAGATTGGCAAGGATGCAATAATGCATAAGTATGAGATGCAATCGTTCTAAGCGTGACCTAACCCCGATGATTTAGGATTAGTGAGTGGTAATGATTAGTTTCGGGTGTGTTGCACTTTTAGAATGATTCACAAACAAGGTTCTTATTCAGGGTTATATTGTTTTTAGAATCATAAGCAAGTGGTAAAATGTATAGTAACAATCATACACACCAAGGAATATTAGTTGTATAATAAGTAAAGAGCAGTTGTCAAGTTTAAGTCCTATAGTGTAGGGTTGATGATTACTTGTTATATTCTTTAAAAGAATAACTTTTGAAGAACATACTTCTTAAGTAATAAGAAGTATTACAATTAAGGTTGTGGTTGCCTAAGGTTTACCTTTGCATTCACTAAGTAAAGAATGTTTGGTTCCTAAATAGGATGGTTCATAAATATCTCACACTAGTAGGGTTTAGTGGAGTATGGAATGTAAGGTACTCATCAATCATGGTTACTATTAGGATTCATCACAATATTGTGATGCTAATCATGGATAGTTAAGGATGGTGGTCTTGGGAATAGGAACTAGGGTTTTGCACTTGGTTGATCCTACTAGATCAACAAGTTTTATTTAGATGAGAGCATAGCATAGCAATTAACTAGTGTTAAGGTTCTTACATTTTATGTGATCATGGCAATTATTTAGTTGCTATTATGGTTTTATGTTTGAAAAGGAAAGTATCATGATCTCATGTTCCAAGCTAGGGTTTAGGTTTAGAAGTAAATTAGGGTTCACATAAGCTAATAGAGTTAGGGTTTTAAATAGGACTTAGGGTTTATGATTCTCATGAAATTATGAAGTTGTGATTTCATAATGGAACTAAGTTTTCCTATTAGTGATATAATGCCTAAAACAATAATTGGTAACGGAGTTAAAGTGATTAATTACTTTGAAATAAAATGATAATAGATTTAACATTATATTATGCCAAAAGACTTAATAGAAATATGATAATACTGTTAGGGTTTAGGGTTTTGAATTAATAATTGAAGTAATGATCAATTAGGATTCTTATATGATTAAACATAACCATATGGAACAATTGTGGTGTTTTAATACAAGTAATATTTACTATTTTCTTGAGGTGAAACATAGAAACAAGAAAATTCTATTTTTAGTATTTAGGTCTTAATGGCTTAAGATTAAAATTGGTCTTCTAAAATTTAGAGGAAAGTTTATATTATTGTCCTTTTAATTTGAAAATATCATAGATGTCATTTTCTGATACTTATTTCTATTTATTGATTTCTTTTTATTTTCTTTAAATGTTTTAAAAAAAATTAAAAAATAAAATAGATCAAATGATCTATTGGGTTGGCCCAATAGCCTGGCCAACCAGGCCTGGCCCAAAAGGCCCGAGTCGGTTGGGTCTAACCCAAACCGACCCCCACTCTCACGCTCACCCTCCTCACACATACGAACACGGTCACCGTCCTCCCTTTCTCCTCTCTTGCGACCACCACGCCCATGCGGCGGCGCCGCTCGCCCCGGCCGCTCTTGACCACCTCTGGCGCCGGCGTGGTATGGATTTGCTCCGCCTTGAGGTGATCTACATCTCCACCTCCCCGATTTGATTCCTGAGGTTTCCCCCATTCGCCCCCAACCATAAACCCAAGCTGCTGCCCGGCGCCGCTCCGGCCGATGTTGGCCGCATCCGACGCCGCCGCTCGCCGGAGCCGTGCCGCCACCATCTCGTCCTTCTCCTCCACCAAATTCCCCTCGCGGAGACTCCTCTTACACCGAGTTTCGCGCCCCTCTGACCAACTCTAGCCGCCTCCTATCCCGGCAGTCGCCGGCCGATTCCGGCGTCGTCTCCCACAGGCGTGACGCCTCCACGGTATCCACCACCGGTGCCCGCTGCTTCGACACCGTCCGGCGCTCTCGTGCGACCCTGTCCACGGCTACGCCTAGCAGCGAGCCGTGGTTGTCCTCCGACGCTCCCCCACATGCGCCTCATGTACGAGCTCCTTCTACTCCCCTTTCGGCGCAAGTTGGACGGCAGCCGTGGCCTGCAACCCCGGCGCCCCTCCCGGCTCGACATGGTCTGCCCCGGTGCCGTGGTGGTGCTCACGCGCCGCTGCTGCTCGTGTTGCTGATGAACTGGTGGTGTTTCACCGCTGGGTTTGACGTGGTGGATGTACTCGGTGGCGTGTTGGTGATGGGGCTGTGAGCTGTTGTGCTCGACTCCGATGGACGGCGCTTCAAACGCAACCTCGGCGTCGATTAACACTTCTCCGCCACGCGCACCGTGAGCTAAACCTATCTCATCTCTGTTCATGGTTATAGTGTTTGGCTGCATCCTTACAAATGATCCATTTGTGCTACTGGTGGTATACATGCGTGTGTAGTGAGGCTAAATAAATTATGCCCATGTAGTGGAGGCAAGAATTATTATTCCCTGTGAATTGTGGCCTGATCTAGTAATGTTTTGTTACTGCCATGTGCTATGGGTGATGCCTCCATTCAGATAATTTGCTCATTCATGACCTGATGGTTCAGTGGCTACCTGACTCGAACCAGGAAAGTTCAGTCAACCGAAATACTCTAGTTATCCCTCTCGTATATTATCATTATGGGCTCGGACACTGCAAGATACAACTATCCTTTCTTGCGAGATGCATGATTTACTTGATGTATTAAATACTACTACTATTTAGGTTGTACTTGGTTGTCCTGGAATCTATTTTCGGACCCCAAGTAATTCCTGGAGTGAGTTATGTATTACTGGCTGCTTATGATGATGACTGAATTAAGTGCATAAATGATATGGGACAGTAGATGTGTTAGAATACACAAACTGATGCCCTGCTAATGTCTTGAGTATGATCTAGTTGCTCATTAGTAACTAAGAAATGATTTTTGGCGTTGTTGGATTTTACTTGTGGATCTTGGTGTCCCTTTTTTTTCTAATTATAAACGGATAGGAACAGATATGTGCTTGATTATGTGGCCCTGCCTGTGATGCAAAGGCTGAGGCATGATTTATGATATGAACAGATACTACTGGTTGTTGTTTCTCTAAACCTCGGTGATGAACATGCATAGCACCTCTATGCAAGACTGAGAGGAAAATCCATCTCTCCATCCTCCTAGAAGAAAATCTAGTTGAAGGGTAGATGGGCTTGGCTGCTTTTATTTTTATTCCCTTTTTATCTCCCCCTTTTTGTGACTATGCAAAGGCTAAAGGCAGATACTCCTAGCTTATATTTCTGGTGAGATCCTACCTGCTGCTCTCTGTAGCTTGGTGGCTGGTTCTTGCTGGTTCTGAGCTAACCGCATCCGGTGGCATGCCTCCTCCTCCGGCTGCTTGATCTATTTCCCGAGATCTAGCTGTGCTTCTCGTGGTTGTCCTTGTGTTTTTTTCTAATGGATCAAGTACATGTTCTTGCTAGTATCTGCTGGAGAGATGACTGCTAAATGGGCTGTTGGTGCGGCTGGTTTGGTGTGGTTTGCAAGGAAATCTACTAGTGCTACTACCGGGTGGTTTGTATACTATCTGGGCTATCTATCGTGGTGATGACAACACAGTAGATTGCATGTATATGTGTGAGCTGCTAGGTAAGTTGCTTCCCTCCATGTGCAGGTTGCAAACTTGACTTTGTTTGCCTTATTTGCAAGGCACGGCTCAACCTTGTACTTATCCCATGTTGGCTTTTATTTGAGATACCGCTGTGTGTATATTTCCTATTGGTCTTCCGTGACTAAATGGATTCAATTGATGAGCTTAAATATTGATAGTTGCATTGATAAGTAATTAAGATGATGCTTGATTACTAGACTAATAAGATGGATTAGTGGCTTAAGTTTCGTTGGTAATCAATACCAATAGTAAACTAGTTTAAATTTCAAAGTGACTTTTCAAATTAGGAGCTTGTCTAGGTTTAGAGGACTGATCTATTGCCTTGTTACCACAGATGAATGGATCAAGTATGATTTGTCTTGTCCTTTCTCGGTTATTGATCCAATGCTGCCATTTACCCATATTGCCTACTTGCTGATTATGATCCGAGATGATCCAGTTGTCCCTTTTATGATCCAAAGATGATTCCCTTGATCCAATGCTGCCTTTAGATTTAGATTGATCCCTCTAGCCACCAATTGGGTATTAGAACAAGTTTCTAATGTCCAATAGTTAAGCTCCAACACACTAAAATGCCACATCATTGATGATGGCAACATTTTAACATTGACCAACTATTTTCTTGCCTTTGTTGTGTATTTTGCGAGGAAAGAAGAACAAGAAGATTGAGATCAAGCTTTAGTTTAGGAATTCTTATTATTCTTTTTGTGTTGTTTTATTTCTTTTTGTAAGTTGTAACTTTATTGGATACTGTTATTTGTAAAAAAGTTTAAATTATTTATTCATTTGGGATTATCAAATGTATTTACTTTTACATATTATATTATATACTTGTTTAAATTCCAATTTTCAATTCAAATTCTTATTTGAATTTATGTCCTTAATATTTGAATTTGAATGCAAATTGTTCTCCCAAAAAGATATGAATTCATAAAGGTCATGTCGAAATTTGTCGCACTCACATCGATGACTAACTCAATTTCACCGATGCAAGAGAAACCTCGATCCCTTTGGAGGTTTTAAACAAAAGCGCGAAAATTCCCCGGATTTTCTATGCATGAATGCAATGCACACATCTGTTTCCTCTCTTTTTGTAACCCCAAATACTGGGATATTACACACATATATCTCATACCTTGATTATTTCTGAAAACTAAATTTTCAGCTCCTTACTTTTCAAACAGATTTGAACTTCAAGTTTCACGGAGACAAGATAACTTTAGGTACTAATTGAAACCATAGCTCTTTGAATCAACAATGTGAGGTTTACTAAAAGTTTGCAATAGGACTTAATCAATTCTTGATTCTTTAACAATACGGTACCAATCCGTAAAGTTTCTTGTCAGATTTTAACAGTATTTCTATCTCAATTACAAGACTAGCGCATGGTAGAAAACGGATGCCAATACTACAAAATTAATTCAAAATACTACTCGGACTATGTTTATGATAATTAGTTCATGTTTTAATCTAATTACTAATGAACTCCCACTTAATACAACATCCCCCATAGTTGTTAAGTGGTACACGATCCAAATCCACTACACCAAAACCGATCATCACGTGAGATGATGTAGCTTCAATAGTGAACATCAAAATGTTGATCATATCATCCATATGACTCGTGTTCAACCTTTCGGTTTCCGTTGTCCCGAGACCATGTCTGTACATGCTAGGCTCGTCAAGCAAACCCAAGTATTCCGCATGTGCAACATGGCTTACACCCGTTGTATGTGAACGTTGAGTCTATCACATCCGATCATCACGAGATGCTTCGAAACGACGAACTGTACAACGGTGCATACTTAGGGAAGAACACTTTATTATCTTGATATTAATGTGAGGGATCATATTATAATGCTACCGTCGCGATCTAAGCAAAATAAGATGCATAAAAGGATTAACATCACATGCAGTTCATATGTGATATGATATGGCCCTTTTGTCTTTGCGCCTTCGATCTTCATCTCTAAAGCACGGACATGATCTCCATCATCAACGGGCATGATCTCCATCATCGTCGGCGTAGCGTCAAGGTTCATGGCGCCGTCTTCATGGTTGTTCACCTCATGTAGCAACTATTACAACTACTTTGAAATACTACTCAACATGAAATTTAAAGACAACCATAAGGCTCCTGCCGGTTGCCACAATACAATAATGATCATCTCATACATATTCATCATCACATCATGGCCATATCACATCACCAAACCCCGCAAAAACAAGTTAGACGTCTCTAATTTGGTTTGCATATTTTACGTGGTTTAGGGTTTTCGAGTAAGATCTAATCTACCTACGAACATGAACCACAACGGTGATACTAGTGTTGTCAATAGAAGAGTAAATTGAATCTTCACTATAGTAGGAGAGACAGACACCCGCAAAGCCTCTTATGCAATACAAGTTGCATGTCGAACGAGGAGCAAGTCTCATGAACGCGGTCATGTAAAGTTAGCCCGAGCCGCTTCATCCCACTATGCCACAAATATGCAAAGTACTCAAACTAAAGATAACAAGAGCATCAACGCCCACAAAACCATTGTGTTCTACTCGTGCAACCATCTATGCATAGACACGGCTCTGATACCATTGTAGGATAACGTTGCATAGAAAACAAAAAATTTCCTACCGCGAACACGCAATCCAAGCCAAGATGCAATCTAGAAGACGGTAGCAACGAGGGGGTATCGAGTCTCACCCTTGAAGAGATTCCAAAGCCTACAAGATGAGGCTCTTGTTGCTGCGGTAGACGTTCACTTGCCGCTTGCAAAAGCGCGTAGAAGATCTTGATCACGATCGGTTCCGGCGCCACGAACGGGCAGCACCTCCGTACTCGGTCACACGTTCGGTTGTTGATGAAGACGACGTCCACCTCCCCGTTCCGGCGGGCAGCGGAAGTAGTAGCTCCTCTTGAATCCGACAGCACGACGGCGTGGTGTCGGTGGTGGTGGAGAAATCCGGCGGAGCTTCGCTTAAGCGTGCGGGATGTGGTGGAGGAGAGAGACCGCTAGGGTTTGGGGAGAGAGGGGGTTGGGCGCCGGCCATCTAAGGGGTGCGGCCAAGGCTGAGGCTTGAAGTGGTCAGCCCCTCTCCTATGCCCCTCATTATATAGGTGGAAGCACCAAGAGTTCTAGTCCAAGTCTTCGAATAAGACCCCAACACTAAAACCTCCCATATGTGGGAAACCTACTCAAGGAGGGAGTCCTACCCAAGGTGGGACTCCCACCTTTCCTTGAGGTGGGTTGGCCGGCCACCCTAGGGAGTCCACCTTGGACTCCTCCCCTTTAGGGTTGGCTGGTCATGCAAGGTGGAGTCCCTCCGGGACTCTACTTTCCATGGTGATTTCTTCCGGACTTTTCTAGAACCTTCTAGAACCTGCCATAAATGCACCGGATCATTTCCAAACTTGGAATATGACTTCCTATATATGAATCTTATTCTCCGACCATTCCGGAACTCCTCGTGATGTCCGGGATCTCATCCGGGACTCCGAACAAATATTCGAACTCCATTCCATATTCAAGTTCTACCATTTCAACATCCAACTTTAAGTGTGTCACCCTACGGTTCGTGAACTATGCGGACATGGTTGAGTACTCACTCCGACCAATAACCAATAGCGGGATCTGGAGATCCATAATGGCTCCCACATATTCAACGATGACTTTAGTGATCGAATGAACCATTCACATACGATACCAATTCCCTTTGTCACGCGATATTGTACTTGTCCGAGGTTTGATCTTCGGTATCACTCTATACCTTGTTCATCCTCGTCTCCGACAAGTACTCTTTACTCGTACCGTGGTATGTGGTCTCTTATGAACTTATTCATATGCTTGCAAGACATTAGACGACATTCCACCGAGAGGGCCCAGAGTATATCTATCCGTCATCGGGATGGACAAATCCCATTGTTGATCCATATGCCTCAACTCATACTTTCCGGATACTTAATCCCACCTTTATAACCACCCATTTACGCAGGTGGCGTTTGATGTAATCAAAGTACCTTTCCGGTATAAGTGATTTACATGATCTCATGGTCATAAGGACTAGGTAACTATGTATCGAAAGCTTATAGCAAATAACTTAATGACGAGATCTTATGCTACGCTTAATTGGGTGTGTCCATTACATCATTCATACAATGATATAACCTTGTTATTAATAACATCCAATGTTCATGATTATGAAACTAATCATCCATTAATCAACAAGCTAGTTAAGAGGCATACTAGGGACTCTTTGTTTGTCTACATATCACACATGTACTAATGTTTCGGTTAATACAATTATAGCATGATATATAAACATTTATCATAAACATAAAGATATAAATAATAACCACTTTATTATTGCCTCTAGGGCATATCTCCTTCAGTCCGATCATAAATGATCGAACGGTGCAAGCGTTCGTTGAGCTTTCAACCAACCAAGATCCGTGTGACATACATCTCTACCAATCAGAGATCAGCCAGTGAGTACAAGTTAGGAAAACTGAGTACAACTAAGAGGGGGAAAGTGAGGAAATGTTTGTCGGAAGGGCAAAACCGAGTACGACTGAGTAAAACAAGTGGGCCCGGAGGGGGAAAACTGAGTAACACTAAGTAAAACAGGGGCACCCAAATAATAAAGGGACTAAAGGAAATTGAAGCTTTTGGTATAAAAATTGTAAAATTGTGTTATTTGAACAATATATTACATTTTGGCCGACTAGATATTGTTTGCAATTCAAAGATACACAAGTGTGACGAATTTGGACTCATTTGGACAAAGTTTGTAAGCACAGTGGGTATTTGGGAGGTGTATTGAGCGAGAAAGCCCTGCATCTTCATATCTAGTAGCTCATGGACTAGGAAGTGGTTTTGAAGCTTTTGGCATAAAAACTTCATATCTCTATATTTCCTTTTCCATTATTATTTCTCTAGGTTTTAGGTAACATAACAAGGCTCCATGGGAAGGTTCCACCATGTTTTGAATTATTTTGAATTGAACCCTAAAACCCTAAACCCTAGAGAAAATGATAAATGTGGCATACAAATTGTTCATACAATTCAAATTGTTGAACACAAAGGCATCCCCAACACAAATTGTTCATACAAATTCAAATTGTTCATAGAAATTCAAATTGTTCAACACAAAGGCATCCCCAATACAAAGGGAACCCCAATACGAATTGTTCAACACAAAGGGATCCCCAATACAAAGGGAACCCCAATACAAATTGTTCATACAAATTCAAATTAGTTGTTCAGAATAAAATCTTTCTCTTGCTCCTGGTGTGACTCGCCGGGGCCACCACCTTACTCCGGGTAACCCTACCAGGGATATTACCGGTGTCTACCTTCCTTTGCCCTCTTTCTTGTTCTTCTTCTTCTTCTTCTGCGAAGCTTGTGCTTTTTCTTCTGCCATGTACTCTGCGAAGTTAGCATCTATCAGGGCCTTACTACTTTCGAGGCACTCTCGATTATACTGTTCCCTCTCCTCTGGACTCATCGGTTGAAGCCATTCTACATCCATCTGTTCCCTCTGCTCTCGATCCATTGGTTCAATCTCCTCATGTTCAATTGCTGCTTCAATCTCCTCTGCATTTGCTGCTTCAATCTCCTCATGTTCAATTGTTGCTTCAATCTCCTCTGCATTTGCTGCTTCAATCTCCTCATGTTGAATTGTTGCTTCAATCTCAAGTTGAATTGCTGCTTCATTCTCCTCTGCTTTTGCTGCTCCCGCCTGATCTTCCATTCCAAAAGCTGGGTCAACTGCATTTTTACAAAGCCTAGCAATGTGTCCAGGGATTCCACAACGTTTGCACTTACGTTTTCGAATCGGTGCACCACCCTCCGCACTAGCTCGATACTATTCTTCCTCGGCCTACCGCCGGTCTAGTCAATACTCGGAGAGTACAGTTTGAAGCCTAGGTCGACTTTCATCCATTGGTCTTTTCCCAACAAGGTAGGAACATTCATAGCATATGCAGCCCTAAATTTGGCAACAGAGAAATACTCGACACATACCGATCAACTTCACCATCTTCACCCCTATAACACTCATGAAAAACAATGCGTGTATGCGGGGTATCCCACGGATCTGCCATCCCCTACAATGGCATGTCCTATCAACCAAACTCACTCGGATACCTCCACTGCCTGTTTTGTTTGTCGGCTGTAGGTTACCTCAGCCTCCATTCCTTTTCTGACGCATTGCATCCTCAATTGTTTTGCCCTGTCATGCAAAGACTTAATCAAAGATGGGAGCATGAGATGGCCAACATAATTTGTGGATGCAATTCTTTGACGCAGATCGATCTTTATCATGATCATCTGCCTAATCTTATCAAATATTTGCCACAACATAAGCCCTTTCAATGACTTGACCTTTGAATTGAAACTCTCCGCAAGGTTACTTGTTACATAGTCTACCTTGCAAATTTCATTGAATTGGCTTCTTGACCACACCCTACCATGATGTTCATCCAAGTACTCCTTCACCCCGAGGTTTTTGTTTATACAACACATCCAAATGAAACAGATGCTTCCTAGAGATGCATGTGTATGAAGCTGGCCATAGGTTGTCAGTAAAAACTTTACCCTTGAATTTCTTTGTAAAATTCTGTACCAAGTGTCGCATACATTCCCTATGCTCAACTCCAGGGAATATTGCTTCTACCGCAGTCTCCAAACCTTTGCAAGCGTCTGTGTGGATAACAAGTCCTGGTGGATGACCTATAAGGTCGCGTAAATTCTGTAGAAACCAAGTCCAACTTTCCTGTGACTCAACCTCCAAAACCCCATAAGCAACGAGGAACATCCAATTATGTCCATCAACTGCAGTAGCAGCAACTAGCTGTCCTTTAAACCTGCCATGAAGAGTTGATGCATCCACGGCCAAATAAGGCCTGCAACTGTCCAAAAAGCCTTTCCACCAAGCTTTGAAACAAACAAAAGCCCTTCTAAAACATTCCTTGTGCATTACCTTCCCGCTTTTCAATTTGTAGGGAACGGTATGCTTGTCTATCGCTACAACACTTGCTCGGACTAGCCATCTCCACTTCAGCTTTGAAAGTGTAAAGCAACTGAAAGCTTTCATTCCATGGACCATTGATCTTGTCAAGAACCATTTCCTTTGAATAGAACATCCTCATGTAAGGTACTTCCATTTTATACTTCTCAACCACCTTTTTTATGAGTACTGTTGGACCAAGTGAAGGATTTTCTCTCAGCCAATCTAGGATTATATCTGCCAACCACCTAGTCTTCGCTAGCTTTGTTTTCAGCTCTGGCTCTCCCCCTAGAGGTGGACACCTATGGATCTCCTTATTCTTATTTATCCGAAACATAATGATAAGGGATGTCGGTAATAGATAACAAATTTTACACCGTGATCTAAATACACAACTCGGTTGGCGTAGTACCTGAACCAAGGCGCACTGCGCATTGTGGACGCATGCAGCCTAAACCTACACCTTAGGTATGGGCATTTAATTGTGAACCTACCTGGCTCACTTTTAATAACCTCAAAATTATTCTTAGTGAGAATGTGATATGTAGTAATTGCATTACGGCAGTCCATCATCGTTTGAAACATGGTGCCTTCTACAAGCTGGGGATCCTCCCTGTTCCACTCAATTGTTGGCAAGTCTTCACCTTCGTAATCGGCTAAAACGAGGCTGTCATCATTCTCATTCTTCTCTTCATCATCAGTGTCATCAAATCCGGCACCAAAAGCAATATCTTCCATGTATTGATCCTCCATTGCCACCTTCTTGCATCGATCTACCAATTCAGGAAACATCAACTCATCCTCATCATCTTGAGGAGACTGATCCTCAATGTCTGCATCGTCCTCCACATCGACCGTACGAATGATCTGGCTACCACTAGCACTGGGGACAGATGGTGATGTGATACGTCCCAAACGTATCTAGAATTTCTTATGTTCCATGCTACTTTTATGATGATACTCACATGTTTTATACACATTATATGTCATTATTATGCATTTTCCGGCACTAACCTATTGACGAGATGCCGAAGAGCCGATTCTTTGTTTTCTGCTGTTTTTGGTTTCAGAAATCCTAGTAAGGAAATATTCTCGGAATTGGACGAAATCAACGCCCAGGTTCCTATTTTTCCACGAAGCTTCCAGAAGTCCGAAGAGGAAACGAAGTGGGGCCACGAGGTGGCGACACAATAGGGCGGCGCGGCCCAAGCCCTGGTCGCGCCGGCCTACTGTGTGGGCCCTCGTGACGCCACCTGACCTGCCCTTCCGCCTACTTAAAGTCTTCGTCGTGAAACCCCGGTACCAGAGAGCCACGATACGGAAAACCTTCCGAGACGCCGCCGCCGCCAATCCCATCTCGGGGGATTCAGGAGATCGCCACCGGCACCCTGCCGGAGAGGGGAATCATCTCCCGGAGGTCTCTTCATCGCCATGATCGCCTCCGGATCGATGTGTGAGTAGTCTACCCCTGGACTATGGGTCCATAGCAGTAGCTAGATGGTTGTCTTCTCTTCATTGTGCTATCATGTTAGATCTTGTGAGCTGCCTATCATGATCAAGATCATCTATTTGTAATTCTACATGTTGTGTTTGTTGGGATCCGATGAATATTGAATACTATGTCAAGTTGATTATCAATCTATCATATATGTTATTTATGTTCTTGCATGCTCTCCGTTGCTAGTAGAGGCTGCGGCCAAGTTGATACTTGTGACTCCAAGAGGGGGTATTTATGCTCGATAGTGGGTTCATGCCTCCATTAAATGCGGGACGGTGACGAGAAAGTTCTAAGGTTGTGGATGTGCTTTGTTGCCACTAGGGATAAAACATCGATGCTTTGTCTAAGGATATTTGTGTTGATTACATTACGCACCATACTTAATGCAATTGTACTGTTGTTTGCAACTTAATACTGGAAGGGGTTCGGATGATAACTCTGAAGGTGGACTTTTTAGGCATAGATGCATGCTTGGATAGCGGTCTATGTACTTTGTCGTAATGCCCTGATTAAATCTCATAGTACTCATCATGATATATGTATGTGCATTGTTATGCCTTCTTTATTTGTCAATTGCCCAACTGTAATTTGTTCACCCAACATCTGTTTATCTTATTGGAGAGACACCACTAGTGAACTGTGGACCCCGGTCCTATTCTTTACATCTGAAATACAATCTACTGCAATTGTTCTTTACTGTTCTTCGCAAACAATCATCATCTTCCACACAATACGTTTAATCCTTTGTTTACGGCAAGCCGGTGAGATTGACAACCTCACTGTTACGTTGGGGCAAAGTACTTTGATTGTGTTGTGCAGGTTCCACGTTGGCGCCGGAATCCCTGGTGTTGCGCCGCACTACACTCTGCCGCCATCAACCTTCAACGTGCTTTTTGACTCCTACTGGTTCGATAAACCTTGGTTTCTTACTGAGGGAAAACTTGCCGCTGTACGCATCACACCTTCCTCTTGGGGTTCCCAACGGACGTGTGTCTTACACGCCATCATGCTGCTGTGGACCTACAAGGAGCGCCACGTCGCACACTATTAGCAGAGGCAGCAGCAGTAGAGAGACATGATGCCCGACCACCTGATGATGCCCCAGCACCAGATGATGCCTGGCCCCTGTCCACATGGATACGAATTTTACCGAACCGGCAAGAAGCATTCAAAGCAAAAAGAATTCCCAGATCGTCTTCGGAAATTAGTGGAACAAATCTTCCCTCCGGGCTGTTGAAATATTCGAAATGAACTGCATCGAATGAGCTCCAGGTGTACTTATCGCAGGGAAGTAAAACCCAGTCTTACAGCGTTTAGAATCACGCGTAAAGCTAGAATCCAGCCTAACCACCAGCCGAAAAGCCAGCGCTGGATCCATCCTATTCGAAAAGCAACGCGGTTAGTTGAGCAACAACGATTGGCGCTCAAAAACTGCTCTACCGTTAATTCACATAGGCGAGACGATGCTTACCCGGATGGAATCCATGCGTTAGATCCCTCCGATTCCCAATCTTCTCCACGGCTGGCGGGAATAGTCGGCGCACCAGACGGAATTACAAAGAGGACAGGGGTAGATCCAGATCCGGTGGAGGCGGAGCCCGGGGGTGGTGGTGGGGGCGGGGCCGGCTCGGCGGCGGACGACGCCATAAGGTAGGTGGGAAGGATGGCGTGGCGGCGGAGGGGCGGTGTGTGAGCTCCTCCAGTCTCGGGCGGAGGGGAAAGCTTTGGGTCAGCTCTTCCAGTCAATAGTCAACACATTTCGAAAGCAACGGTCAAGTCAAAACCACCGCGGCTCCCTAGCCGTCACCTGTAACGGAAGGCCTCTGACCAGATGACAACCCTCCCGTCCGAGCCTCTGCGAGGGGTTTCAAACTAGAAGGAGGGGAAAACTGGGGAAAAGTTAAGAGGCTGGGGAAAACTGAGTACAACTAACGAACCAGGTGCACGAAAATAGAAATCCCTTCATTTTACTTCATCCTTGGAATCATGACAAGGAGATAAACCCTAGGAATATATATATTCTTCTCCATTCCAAATTTATATACATCAAACCTAGAGAGGTGAGAGTTCTATGTTATTTAGAAGAGAAGCAATGACAAACTTGGAGCTAAACCTTGGATATGCATCCATGTACTCAAATCATCATTCTTAAGAGAAACCCCAGGGTATTATTCAAGACAACCCTAGAGAGAGATAACCATTGATGTTAAACATAGATATTGATGATCACATCAACCTCTATGGAGCCTAACCTTAGGTTAGTATTAAAGACCTTCCAAATGAGAGAGAGAACAATCATACCAATCCTAGCTTTACCTATTTAAGAATAAAGGACAACCTTTGAACTAAAGTGTTAGGTTGTAAACCATTTTTCCTTGGAGTGGTGAGATAACCTAATATCACATGGAATAATACCATATCCATGAATTGATAAAGCAAGTAGAGAGTAATTCAACTAAGATATCCAGGTGGAGACATAACCTTTCACACCTAAAGAAATCTTATGAGTACACCATAAACCCTAGAATATCCTATTCATATATGAAAGAGCTCAACCTATGGTGTTATACCCAAGATAGTTGAGGCAACACTTAAATCGAAGGGAGAGAACTATCCATATGTCCTGATGATTAAATCATCATTCCTTAAGAAGAACTATAAGTTATTATCTCAGGCATTCTCCTGGGATATAAATTATTAAGACAACCATAGTAGACTCATCCAAGAAAGTAAAATAGAAGTGTTATATCCTAGTTGATCAAGACAAAGCTTGATCATGGAAGTGAGAACCCCATTTAATAAGAGATCCTTAGGAAGCCAAACCTTGATCATTATAAATTGAGTAATGATCATAAACCCTAAGGACTTGAGGTAAGGATATTAAGAACAAGTGGATCATGCCCAATCCATGATCATGCTCTTGAGGTATGTGAGGATAAGTTAAATTATAGGGAGGTAACTAGTAACCAACCATAGGCTTATGTCCTAACCTTCACTTGTGAATCACTTGGTGATCATAAGTAGAACCCCATTTACATTCCACTTATTCCTCAATTAAAGGACCTAAGAAAACCTTAGAGTCAAACTCCATACTTTATATGGTGAGAAACAATTCACCCATATAACCAAAGTTAACTATAAAAAGAACCATAACCACTTTAGATACTTTAATGATAAATTGAGAATAGTAATAGAAGTTAAATTGGGAGAAGACAAAACTAATTCTCAAGTCCTTAGTAACTAAAGGAGAACCTCAACTATTAAGCAAGTAACCATCTTATAATGGATAGGGAGACTAAACCCTAGTTGGTGCATCACTTAGGTGATCACAACTATAAACCTAGTTCATCTTTAAATTCCAAACCAAATGCTATTAGGTGAATATAACTAGAATACTAGAATCCACAAGATTGAGAGTATGAGTTATCAACATAATAACACTTATTGAACACAAAACCTAGTCATCATCACAATACAAGTATGTAAGCCACATAATTAACATGTTACCATGTTCTAACAAACAAACCATGTTGTCTCTGGAAATAAACCAAAAAAAAGTTAATTGAGACAAACATGTATGAGAAAATAAAGAATTAAAAATCATCTCCATAAAGATTTATACCCATTTGGAATGTTAAGTTATTATCTAAATAAATAAAAAGGAAGTAAATATCCATGGAATATATTAATACAACATATTCCAGAACCATATTAAGATTAATCAAAGGGGTCTATATATTCAAATACCTGCAAATTACAAAAGGGTTCAAATTTGAATTAAAACAGAATTCAAAAACAGAAAATAAGAAGAAAAAGAAGACAGAGAAAAAAATGGAGAAAGGCTTACCTGCAGCAGCAGCCCAGCTACCGAGCCCAGCACTGGCCCAGACCACAGCCCAGGAGCGACTGATGACCCACAAGTATAGGGGATCGCAACAGTCTTCGAGGGAAGTAAAACCCAATTTATTGATTCGACACAAGGGGAGACAAAGAATACTTGAAAGCCTTAACAGCGGAGTTGTCAATTCAGTCGCACCTGGAAACAGACTTGCTCGCAAGAGTTTATCGATAGTAACAGTTTTATAGCGAGTAGCGGTAGTGAAATAACGAGCAGTCGAGTAACAAAGACAGCAGTAGTGATTATAGTAAACAACATGATTAAAATACTGTAGGCACAGGGATGTATGAACGGGCGTTGCATGGATGAGAGAAACTCATGTAACAATAAAAGCAGGGCATTTGCAGATAATAGTAAAACGGTATCCAAGTACTAATCAATCAATAGGCATGTGTTCCATATATAGTCGTACGTGCTCGCAATGAGAAACTTGCACAACATCTTTTGTCCTACCAGCCGGTGGCAGCCGGGCCTCTAGGGAATCTACTGGAAATTAAGGTGCTCCTTTTAATAGAGCACCGGAGCAAAGCATTAACACTCCGTGAACACATGTGATCCTCATATCACCGCCTTCCCCCTCGTTTGTCCCAATTTCTGTCACTTTGGGGCCTTAGTTTCCGGACAACAATACGTGTATACAACTTGCAGGTAAGATCATAAAGCAATGAATATCATCATGAATCAATAACATGTTCAGATCTGAAATCATGGCACTCGGGCCCTAGTGACAAGCATTAAGCATAACAAGTTGCAACAATATCATAAAAGTACCAATTACGGACACTAGGCACTATGCCCTAACAATCTTATGCTATTACATGACCAATCTCATCCAATCCCTACCATCCCCTTATGCCTACAGCGGGGGAATTACTCACACATGGATGGGGGAAACATGGCTGGTCGATGGAGAGGCGTCGGTGGTGATGATGGCGATGATCTCCTCCAATTCCCCGTCCCGGCGGAGTGCCAGAACGGAGTTTCTGGTCCCGAGACGGAGTTTCGCGACGGTGGCGGCGTACTGGATGGTTTCTGGCGATTTCTTCTAACCCCCCGTGCGTTTTTAGGTCGAAGGCATTAAGTAGTCCGAAGGAGGGCGTCGGGGGCCAGCCGAGGCGGCCACACAACAGGGCGGCGCGCCCCCCTCCTGGGCCGCGCCGGCCTAGTGTGTGGGGCCCTCGGGCCCCCACCTGGCTTGCCCTTCTGGCTCCGTCAATATTCCGGGAAAATAGGACCTTTCGCATAAATTCCGAGGATTTTCCCGAAAGTTGGATTTCGCACAAAAACGAGACACCGTGAACAGTTCTGCTGAAAACAGCGTTAGTCCGTGTTAGTTGCATCCAAAATACACAAATTAGAGGCAAAACAATAGCAAAAGTGTTCGGGAAAGTAGATACGTTTTGGACGTATCAACTCCCCCCAAGGTTAGCTTATTGCTTGTCCTTAAGCAATTCGGTTGACAACTGAGTGCGATAAAAGAACTTTCACGAACACATTTGTTCATATGATGTAAATATTCTCATGATATGGCAAGTACTTAAGCAGTTCATAATAAGATACATGCAAATAAAATCATCTAATAGCTATGTCAATCATGGAAAAGGTACCAACAAATTAATAATGAGCATCATGAATCATGTCTATCAGCAGGATTGCAATGTTCATAGAATGATATGATAAAGTGGTATCTCGCTTGCCCGTAATTGTACAGCAAAACATAAATGCTTGGGCACCTTTGAGGTTCATGAGAAGACTGGAAGTAGAGGTTATCAAAGATTAAAGCATCAAAGTTATACCACAATTAATCACATTTTGGGACAAGCATATTATACTAAGAATGACAGTTGTGCTCTCAAGAAGGTGCTCAAAGAAAGGATGGAGACTCAATGTAAAAGTAAAAGATTGACCCTTCGGAGAGGGAAGCAGGGATTAACATGTGCTAGAGCTTTTCATTTGCAAAACAGGAGTAAAATTATTTTGAGAGGTGTTTGTTGTTGTCAACGAATGATAGTGGGTACTCTAACTACCTCGTCAACCAGACTTTCAAGAGCAGCTCCCATGAAGGACGTTATCTCTACCAGGCAAGGTAAATCATCCCTCTTCTCTTTTGTTTACACACGTATTTTAGTTTCATTATGGATGACACTCCCCCAACCTTTGCTTACACAAGCCATGGCTAACCGAATCCTCGGGTGCCTTCCATCAATCACATACCTTGGAGGAGTGTCTATTTGCAATTTAAGTTGCTTATCGATAAATCGGGGCAAAACATGTGAAGAGAATTATTAATGAAAGTTGATTAATTGGGGTCGGGAACCCCGTTGCCGGCTCTTTTTGCAAAATTATTGGATAAGCGGATGTGCCACTAGTCCATTATGAAAGTCTGTCAAGAGTAAATGACAAGATTGAAAGATAAACACCACATACTTCCTCATGAGCTATGAAACATTAACACAAATTGAGAAGCATTTTGAAGGTTTAAAGGTAGCACATGAGAATTTACTTGGAATGGTTCGTGGTGGACACTCTGGAATAACTTGGTTTTCATGTGTTTGGAAGCACGAGCAGCATTCCCGCTCAGTACAAGTGAAGGCTAGCAATAGACTGGGGAGCGACAATCAAGAGAGCAGTAACTGTCATAATCATGCTTGCGACAAAAATAAATTAACGAAGGCATAAAAGTGATACAAGAACTCTGAGGTAAAGTAAATCATTGAGGCTTAATTGACATTTTGTTCAGTCATATGCATGCGTGAGCATGTGCCAAGTTGATTCAAGAGAATTATTCAGAGGAGGACACCACAATGTCATACCTATCTATGAATAAAGCAATGCAAGCAAATATTTATGACATGCTACTCATATTAATAAATTGGAGCTAATCATGAGAGATCATGAACTACTAGACTTTCTTAAATGACATATACCTCACATGAACCAACTAAGCATGCTCACATGGATGAGTATATGTACAAAAATGAAAACAAATAGAGTTCATACCAGCCTCTCACCACAATCAGATCGTCGTATATCGTCATTATTGCCTTTTCACTTGTGTAACTTGAATAATATGAAATGAAAACCACGCTCCAGCCACTGAAGACCATTGAACTCATAAAGAACTTTACAAAACCAAAGAAGAACAGAAAATATTTTTGGTGTTTTTGAATTTGGAAGCAAGAACA
Source organism: Lolium rigidum (assembly GCF_022539505.1). NCBI lineage: Eukaryota > Viridiplantae > Streptophyta > Magnoliopsida > Poales > Poaceae > Lolium > Lolium rigidum. The sequence continues at coordinate 237,262,716 of NC_061511.1, read as the reverse complement.
AAAGAAAACAAGCAAACAAAGCAAAATCTTTTTGGATTTTCTTATAGCAAACCAACGATAGCAAATAAAGCAAGAAACTAAAATAAACAAGTGGTGAAGAGAAACAACAGAAATATTTTTGGTCTTTTTGTGTTTTAGGAAAGAAACAAAGCAAAAACAAGAAAATGAAAACTAAAAGAGTCACATAAACACAAAGCAGCAGAAATTCGTCAAACTTGACAGCAGTACAATAATCGATTTTTAAGAAATTCTTCGCTGCTCAGCTCGAAAAGTGTTCAACTAATGAAAGTTAGATAATAGCCTGGGGAACATGCACAAAAATTGGCTTCGTAAAATAACGTTCTGGCTATTTTTGGGAATTTTTTTGGTAACAGTCCAGAATCTGTTTTCAATTAGCACTTCCCCAAATATCATCTTCCTCTCATTAGAAAACCACTCAAAGAAACTAAACAAGTATATACAAGTATCCAGCAACCATAATATGCAAAGAATGAGTGGTGCCGGTATACCTCCCCCCAAGCTTAGGCTTTTGGCCTAAGTGGAGATCAACCCCAGCGAGGGTCTGGGTTCCACGCCGGTGGATCATACAGGGCGTAGTCATAATAAGGTCCCGATGCAGAAGAAAAACGTGAAGGCTCCTCATGCCCAGCTTGTTGATGCGAAGAACTTGCTGCATCGGATGACGAATTGAGGTGTTCCTCGGCCTCCTCCGTGTTGTTCCTTGCACGGTGGCCTCCTCCCTCTATGTATGCATTCAGTGCACCTTCCATGACTGACCAATCCTCCCTGGAATCAAGGTTAAATAGAACAGGTGCAGGCAATCCTACTAATTTTTCAGTTTTCTTAGTTGTTCTCCAAGTTTTCTTGTAAAATGTTATTCTGTAAGACAGGTTGCTCAAATTAGACAAATCAGAAACAAATTCATGCTTAATCATGGAGACTATGTCAAGTTTCTCTATGGGGAGCTGAATATCAGGATGGTGAGGTTCTACACCATGCATAGCTAATAAGCGAGAGGCAATGAGACCTCCACAAATTCCTCCCTTCTCACGGTTAGTAGCAAGTCTAAAGGCTATCAAAGCACCAAAGTTGTAAGTCCTATCACCTTGTAATGCAGCAGCTAGAAAGGCTAAATCCTGGATAGATAACTTACTTGCATTCTTTCTAGCAAGAACGCACTTGGTGATGAAATAAGCAAAGTAACGAATAGCTGGGAGTTGAATACTATTGATTTTACCACCATCCTCTGAGTAGCTTCTTCCATGACAAATCATCTTGAAGAGGTTCAAGAGCTCTTGCGGCGATCCCCTTATCTTCTCGCATGATCTCCATTGCGGCACTCTGATTGCTGCACAAAAATCATCGAATGGAAAGTTGACAGTTTTATTATAAATTTTGTACCGAACCATGGAGTTAGATCGCGACCAATTGAATTCAAAATCCTGCACTGCAGACATAGTCAATTTTGCATATTGGCATGGTTCACCAACAACAAAATCATCCAACCCTGCACGAGAAATTAGACTTTGAACATCTTGCAAGATTCCTGCACTTCTCATAAAATCCACGCACGGGTAGTAAGCGGGGTATACTCCTTCTTCGCGGTGAACTCTCATAACCTGTTGCACCTCCAATTCTTGTTGGTTCAGTTGGTGCCTACTCCACTCCATTTTCTGAAATTTTTCAACAAACATTATAAAATTTGATTTGGTGACATATAATTGAGGGAAACTACCATAGGAACTTGCTAGATTACTAATCATGCATCAAAACTAGTTTCTACCACTTAGAACAAGCATGCAAGCTCACTAAACATGTTACCTACAGCAGCAAAATATTCAAGATATACTCCACCAAACAAAATTCTACTTGGATAATCGGAGGAGTCACATACCGGAGAGCAAATGTGCCAAATTTCAGACAGAAATCTGGGCTGAGCAAAGAGATCGAAAAATCTTGAGCTCTTGAGCAGAAACGCGAGCGAGAGGAACCTGGTGCGAGTTTTTTCGGGAGAGAGAAGAGAATGGGAGAAAGAGATGAAGTAGTGGGGCAAGGAGGGGCCCACACAACAGGGTGGCGTGCCCCCTCCTTGGCCGCGCCGGCCTGTGGGGTGCCACCCTAGGGTGCCCCACTGGTCATCCCCAGGTGTTCCCAGGTGCCTCGTCGAAAAATAGGACCAATGGTATAATTTTTGTGAATTTTTGAAAACTTTGAAAAATGCACATTTCTGGGTGTTAAGTTTATTATTACTGGGCAGAAAAAGATTTTTGAAATCTCTAATTAACTAAAGAACTTTGCAAAACGAAAGTGCTACAGCAAGTAGATCAAGTGGAGGAAGAAAGAAATGTTGTTTAGTTCCTCTATGCATATAAAATGAATTTGGTAACAAGGTTGATCAAGTCTTGCCACCAAATAAATTTTACATAACATATGAAGAAATAAACCTCAAATGAATCATGTTACCTTGTATTGTATTGATATGGATCCAATCACAAGAGTTTGATATTCTTCTTTAGGCTCATATATTGGACAATCAATAGTTCCCACTTTGATAGTTCTCACATTAGAAATTGTATTAACTCCACATGCTATCTCAATCCTCTTGGGAAAATAAACGGTATGCTCCTTGTCATCAACATTGAAAGTAACTTTTCCTTTATTGCAATCAATAACAGCCCCTGCGGTGTTAAGAAAAGGTCTCCCAAGAATAATAGACATATTATCATCTTCGGGCATTTCCAACACAACAAAATCAGTTAATATCAAGCAGTTATTAGTAACTTGAACAGGAACATCCTCACATATACCAACAGGAATAGCGAGTAGATTTATCAGCCATTTGCAAAGATATATCAGTCGGTATCAACTTATCTAAATAAAGTCTCTTATAAAGAGAGAAAGGCATAACACTAACACCCGCTCCCAAATCACATAAAGCAGTTCTAACATAATTATTCTTAATAGAACAAGGAATAGTCGGTATACCTGGGTCGCCAAGCTTCTTTGGAACCTTACCATTAAAAGAGTAATTAGCAAGCATAGTGGAAATCTCCTCATTAGGAATTTTCCTTTTGTTAGAGACAATATCTTTCATATACTTTGAATAAGGAGGCAATTTAATAGCATCAGTCAAAGGTATTTGCAGGAATAAAGGTTTCATCCAATCAAAGAATTTGTTATAGTGTTCTTCTTCCTTCGATTTTAGTTTCTTAGCAGGAAAAGGCATTTGCTTTTGAACCCAAGGTTCCCTTTCACTACCATGTTTCTTAGCAATAAAATCTTCTTTAGTATACTTTTTATTTTTAGCATGCTTTTCAGGTTCTTCTTCAACCTCTTCTTTATCGAAGCATCATTCTTATCATTATCTTTATCATGTTCATTACCACTTTCAGTTTCAGCATCGAAATAGAAATACTATTAGGATCATTAACGGGCTCAGAGGATTCTACAACAGTTTTATGTTTCTTTTTCTATTTCTTAGATGGAGCACTAGTTTCAGTTCGTTGAGAATCTTGTTCAACTCTTTTGGGATTCCCTTCAGGATATAGAGGATCCTGGGTAGAAACACCACCTCTAGTTGTTACTTCATAAGCATGTTTTTCTTTAGAATTATCTTTTAACAAGTCATTTTGCACTTTAGTGAGTTGATCAATTTGAGTTTGAACCATTTGAAAATGTTTAACAAGCATCTAAACATCATTGGAGGTTCTCTCCACAATACCAGGCAATTCACCAATAGCTCGAGAATTTTCCATTAAATGATTCTCTACTCTCATATTTAAATTACTTTGCTTAACAATATAGTTATCAAACTCATCTAAGCATTGAGCAGGAGGTTTTGAATATGGAATATCTTCTCTAGTAAAGCGTTCAAGAGAGTGTACCTCAATCATGGATGAAGGGGGAGTGATCTTGCATAAATCTTCTATGGGAGGTAAATTCTTCACATCTTCGGATTTAATACCCTTCTCTTTAAGAGATTTCTTGGCTTCCCTCATATCTTCATCATTTAATTTAATCATACCCCTCTTCTTCAATATTGGTGTCGGGGTTGGTTCAGGTGTAGACCAATCATCATGATTCCGGCCTATTCTTGCCAATAATTCTTCGAGCGTCGTCCGGAGTTCTTTTCCCGAAAACACAACCAGCACAACTATCCAGGTATGCCCTAGACTCAATGGTTAGTCCACTATAAAATATATCAAGTAAATCATGCTTTTCCAAATCATGTTCAGGCCGAGCTCTAATAAGAGAGCAAAATCTAGCCCAAGCCTCAGACAATTTCTCTCCATCTTCCTGATCAAAATTATAAATTCTCTACAAAGCAATATGTTGAGCACTAGCAGGAAAGTATTTTCGGAAGAAAACATCAAGCAATTCTTTTGGACTATTAATAGAATCAGGTGGCAAACTATTATACCAAGTTTTAGCATCATCCTTTAATGAGAAAGGGAAAATTTTAGCAACGAAATAAGTACGCTTCTTAACATCATCAGAAAACAAGCTACTAAGAGTAGACAGCTCGATCATGTGTTCTACAGCACTTTCTTTTTCAGTACCACAAAAAGGTGTTTTCTAAACAATAGATATATGAGACAAATCAAGAGAAAAATCATAATCCTTATCCTTAATGTTTATAGGAGATGTGGCAAATTTAGGATCAGGAGACAATTTATGTCTAACAGTATGTTGTGCAAGAGTAGTAGCATTGCATTTATCAATAAAATCATCATCAAGTTCTACATAATCTTCATCAAGATCATAACTAGAGTATTCAACAGACTCAGGTGAATTAACAGGTGTAGCAGCATTTTCATTAGGAGTTTCAGTACTTTAAATTTGTCTAGACCTAGCAATCGTAGCATCTAGAAAAGATCCCAATGAGCCACTATCCTCAAGCACAGCAGAAGCATCATCAATATTATAAGAATTTTCAGATCTAGCAGAAGTACCAGCATGTGAAGCATGTGGTGGTGAAACAAGTTTATCAATCACAGATGGTGAATCAAGAGCAGCAGAGGTACTCAGAGTTGTACCTTTTCTTGTAGTGGATGGTAATATGGCGACTTTAGGATCGCGAAGTTTACCCATGATGGAGAATTTGTTGTGAACAATATCAATCCAAGTGAACTTCCAAATAAAGCTATGCTCCCCGGCAACGGAGCCAGAAAATAGTCTTGATGACCCACAAGTATAGGGGATCGCAACAGTCTTCGAGGGAAGTAAAACCCAATTTATTGATTCGACACAAGGGGAGACAAAGAATACTTGAAAGCCTTAACAGCGGAGTTGTCAATTCAGCTGCACTGGAAACGAGACTTGCTCGCAAGAGTTTATCGATAGTAACGGTTTTACGAGCAGTAGCGGTAGTGAAATAACAGCAGCAGAGTAACAAAGACAGCAGTAGTGATTATAGTAAACAACAGGATTAAAATACTGTAGGCACAGGGATGGATGAACGGGCATTGCATGGATGAGAGAAACTCATGTAACAATCAAAGCAGGGCATTTGCAGATAATAATAAAACGGTATCCAAGTACTAATCAATCAATAGGCATGTGTTCCATATATAGTCGTACGTGCTCGCAATGAGAAACTTGCACAACATCTTTTGTCCTACCAGCCGGTGGCAGCCGGGCCTCTAGGGAATCTACTGGAAATTAAGGTGCTCCTTTTAATAGAGCACCGGAGCAAATCATTAACAATCCGTGAACACATGTGATCCTCATATCACCGCCTTCCCCCTCGGTTGTCCCAATTTCTGTCACTTTGGGGCCTTAGGTTCCGGACAACAATACGTGTATACAACTTGCAGGTAAGATCATAAAGCAATGAATATCATCATGAATCGATAACATGTTCAGATCTGAAATCATGGCACTCAGGCCCTAGTGACAAGCATTAAGCATAACAAGTTGCAACAATATCATAAAAGTACCAATTACGGACACTAGGCACTATGCCCTAACAATCTTATGCTATTACATGACCAATCTCATCCAATCCCTACCATCCCCTTCAGCCTACAGAGGGGGAATTACTCACACATGGATGGGGGAAACATGGCTGGTCGATGGAGAGGCGTCGGTGGTGATGATGGCGATGATCTCCTCCAATTCCTCGTCCCGGCGGAGTGCCAGAACGGAGTTTCTGGTCCCGAGACGGAGTTTCGCAACGGTGGCGGCGTACTGGATGGTTTCTGGCGATTTCTTCTAACCCCCCGTGCGTTTTTAGCTCGAAGGCATTAAGTAGTCCGAAGGAGGGCGTCGGGGGCCAGCCGAGGCGGCCACACAACAAGGCGGCGCGCCCCCCCTGGGCCGCGCCGGCCTAGTGTGTGGGGCCCTCGGGCCCCCACCTGGCTTGCCCTTCTGGCTCCGTCAATATTCTGGGAAAATAGGACCTTTCGCATAAATTCCGAGGATTTTCCTGAAAGTTGGATTTCTGCACAAAAACGAGACACCAGAGCAATTCTGCTGAAAATAGCATTAGTCCGTGTTAGTTGCATCCAAAATACACAAATTAGAGGCAAAACAATAGCAAAAGGGTTCGGGAAAGTAGATACGTTTTGGACGTATCAGCGACCCATCGTACCGATTCACAGGAGGGGCCTCGTCTTCTTCCTCCTGCGCATGGACGACACGGCGGAGGCGTGAGCCACTTCGCTGGCCACCTCCTCGTCGAGGATAAGGGCGTGCGGACGCCAAGGACCAAGCCTGAGGTGTCCATAACCTCTCTCGCGTCCACCGCATCCAAAATCATCAAGATTCGTATCCAGTAGCTCTGCCGACATCGTCGGAATATCCCGACCATCGGCAGCGAGTGGCCGTCGACCTGGAGCCTCTCTCGGGCTACAAAACTACCAGGAGGATCCCCAGAACCCTAGCTAACCGAAACACCATCCCATTTCCTCTCTCGCTCTCTTAATTCCTCACCCTAACCATCACCATCACCGGACAGTCTCCGGCGACCCATTGATTCCGACCACCCTAGCATCTGTGGCGTAGCTCAATCAACGCGCCTTACCGCATAGATCATCCTGGTAGAAGGAAACAAGAAACGATGCGCTCGGACAGACGAATTCGAGCGTTCCCTTTCGCCGGTGTTCACCGGAAATCAAGTCCGTGAGCTCGTCTCCGGCCACCACTGCCCACGGCAAGCCCTCTACAAACTCCACGGTGAGCTCGTGCGTCGATTGCACCCTTATATCCTCCCTAGCATGCACCATAGCTTGGTTTCGTGGTCACGCCGGTGATGTTCCGCCGCGGGCAAGCTTACCGGCGATGCTCCGATGACCTATTAGCGAAACCAACACTACCATCGTACTCAACGTGTCGCGGAGGTTCAGTAGAGCCTAGCCGCGCGTCCTGGGGCGCCAGAAATCGGCGGCGCCGCCGCACGCGGACTCGCCGGCGTTTAACCGCCGGTGGAGTCAAACACCCTGGTCAAAATTGACCAGTCTCCGCTCGCGTGGCAGCCTGCGTGGCACTGGCCCCACTGGTCAGTGTCTGGCGCTAAGGTCTGCCACGGTACAAAACGTTTTGTTATTTATCTTAAATTACAGAAAATTGTTGAATCTTTGCAAGAGTTTACAAAATTCATTTTAACTCGAAAAAATACATATGAGATATCAAAATGATCCTAAAATAAACTCGATCCAATAAAAATATAAAATGAAATTTTTATTTTTAATAAAAATTCAATTATTTAATACTTGTTATTTAAGCCTTTAATTTTAATTCTAAATTCAATTAAAATTCAATAATTAGTAAAAATTTCCAAAATTAAATAAAAACCAGTAAATAAAATAAAGAAAACATTAAAATTAATTTTCTTTATTTGTTATTTTGTTAAATCATTATTAGAGGGATTTAAACCCTTATTAATAATTACCCTAATTATTAATTGTTTAAAAATAATAAATGCCAAATTCAATATTATTTTTTTATTTAGAAGTTATTAATAACTTCAAATTCAAAATGAAGTTATTAATCATATAACTATATGGTAAATAGTAAACCCTAGTTCCATAAGGAAGAAAACTAGGAACTCATCATTTCATGTGTAATCCTAAACCCTAAATTCATTTAGAAACCTAGCTCTATTATTACATGAGAACCTTAACCTGCCTCTAACCTAAACCCTAGGTTAGAACATATGATCATGATACCTTGATTTCATTCATAGCTCCTTAGTAGCAACTAAACAAGTGCCATACCTGCATAAAATAATAGAGACCCATCTCTAATACATTGGTATTGCATGTGTTCATCTTCATCAGACTTAGATAATCAAGTAGGGTTAACCAAGTGTAAACCCTAGATCCTATTACCAAAACAATCATCCTTAACTATCCATTATTAGCATCACACCAATGTGATGAACCTCAGGAGCAACTATGCCAAACCTTGAGCATTACCTAACCATATTCCACTAAACCCTACTAGTGTTGGATACTTATCAACCATCCTATTTAGGAGCCAATTATTCCTTACTTAATAGAACCAACAGTAAAACCTAGACCACCTCAACCCTAATTGATATACTTCTTATTATTTAAGAAGTATGTTCTTCAAAAGTTATTCTTTTGAAGTAAATAAAGAATCATCATCAACCCTGCTTATAAGGACCTATAAACCCTAGCTAGCTATCACCAATAAGATAAACCAATCTTGATAGCAACCTTGTATGAATAATTGCTTAGAATGCCCAGGCTTAATTCAACCTTACAAGCTCTAGGTGTTGATGAATCCAACTAGAACCATACTTACTCCAGAAACCAATTAGAACCATAGAAAACCATAGAACCCCACAAACCTAATTAACATACTTGTTCTTCGTTAAAGAACATGTTCTTCAAAAGTTATTCTTTTGAATTATATAATAAGTAATCATCAACCATGCATTATAGGACTTAAAATTGACAACTGCTCTTTACGTATTATACAACTACTATTCCTGGGTGTGTATGATTGTTACTATTCATTTTACCACCTGCTTATGATTCTAAAACAACACAACCCTGCATAAGAACCTTGTTTGTGAATCATTCCAAAAGTGCAACACACCCAGAACTAATCATTACCACTTACTAATCCTAAATCATCGGGATTAGGTCACACTTAGAGCGATTGCATCTCATACTTATGCATTATTGCATCCTTGCCAATCTTTTAAACATCGTCCTTACCGGACGATGATGCTATTTCAGAATTTGGAGTTATTGCGTATCGAAGACCTTGTCTGCATAATCTTGCGATCAAGAAAGGCAAGTTCATCACTTGCTCATGTCATTTGAGTATTTTTACCAAATTACTTGCAAAGTACTATGTTAATCACTATTGCATAAAAAGCAAAACCACTATTTTCATAACTATGAATATGACTATGTGGTGGGCAATGGAACCATGGATTGTGTTGATATGGTGGAGGTTCCATTGCAAGGGTTTATATCCATCTAGGATTAAACAACAAATGTCGTCCAGTGATTCTTGTGCCGTAATACCCGTGTTAACCATAAGATCCGGAGTGGGACGGAGTAGTCAAGAGTGTTTCCACCTCTCGTTCATCAACGGATGCGCATTACTGTAAGCACTTGATCTCGAGAGACAAGTTGCAGGGGGGAACCCGTAGAAGTCCCCACGGTAATGTGGTCTATGATGGGTTGCAACTGCCGGCGAATGAATGTATGATAGAGCTCTGCATTGTCGTCGTGGTCGGGGTCCATCCTTAATTGGTGTAAGAGGACCGGCGAGGACCCAGGGTCAAATATTGCAACAAAGGGTGGGTGTTCGAGGTAGCGGAGGAACATGATTGGCTAGACCTTATACCGGGCCTCACACCAAAGGAAGTGTGGACAGGAATGTACACCTGGTTGGCACCAAGGTTAAGATCTCTTATGGGTAAAGCAACACACCTCTGCAGAGTGTAATGAACCGTGACCTGTCACTTCCTGTTCAGGGATATGGAACTGCGAACGCTGCCGGAAAGGAACTCCATGAAGTTCTAGTAAACCGGTGAAGGCTGACGGACATAGTTCTTCTGAATAAAAGCAACCTTTTGAAGAAATGGTTATGAAAACCTGCATTGGTATTAGACTTTCCGGTCTAATGTTGTAGCTAGTGCATTAAACACCTCTTTCCTATAATGAACTTGTTGAGTACACTCGTACTCATCCCACTCTTAAACCCCTGCTTAGATATGGAGGCATCGAAGGAGGATCTACAGTGCAACTCGAAGGCCGAGGAGTCAACAACTACTTCAAGAGACAGGACCCTGTCAGAGGAGTCAGATACCACATCCAACAAGAAGAAAACCTAGTTTAGCCATAGAAGGGAACTAGCTTCCTAATCCTAGCTCCTATTTAGCTAGAATTTATTCATAGCCTCAGTAGCTAGTTAAATACTCTACAAATAGAGTTCGTGTTAGGATTAGACCACGAATCGTTCTTCTGGAGTTTATTTGCAGATTTACATCATTGTAAAGTAGGAGGCTGTGATGATCTTATGTAACAGAGTCTGTGTGTAATTCTATAGACATGCCTTAGACCCGCATATGTTTCTGTTGTACCACTCTGAGCGATATAATACTAGTGGAACGGTGTTTCATTGGTGTTATATCAGACTTGCATACTACACCATGCAGTGGTATGCCGGGTCACCACAATCGTCCCCAGGGACGTAAAGTTCGTCCCCACGAGTGTCCTCCGAGCCATCGACGCCATCGCCGCCAAGCAAGCAAGAGGAGAAGAGAAGGGTCGAGAAGATTGTAAGGAAGTGGGGTAGATGAGCCTCTATTGCTGCCCTAGCCTCACCCCTTTTTACAGAAGTTAGAGGGGAACGGTCCACTTGGAGCAAGCCTTGTCCCCTCCCACATTTTTCTGTGTTTGCGAAGGATTCGAAGCAACTGCAATAAATAAGGACTCTCCGTGGAAGACGAGGCGAGGCACGTTGCCTGCGCTCGCACTCGAGTACTGGCGTTTGCACGGGCCGAATCTGAATAAGACTTGGCGCACCATCCCATCGCTTCGTGCCCCGGGACAGGCTAGGCCCGCACACCGCCGTAGGGAGAAGCCCGGCAACGAATCCTTCTGATGAAAACAAGATGAAGATCGATCGTGGGCTAATCCATGGCGTTGCCGGCCCTTGGCCGGGGGCTTTTGTCAGCGTAATGGGACGTAGGGTCCACACGATTACGCCGCGGTGCGCATGGGATCCAGCCCATGGCATCTCGGATGCAACCATGATCGGCCACCCAGGTATGACTCGTGGTAAAAATAGCCCAACTGCACTAAGATTCACCTTTTGACGTAGGCCACCTAGTGGAGAACAGGCGCTCCCAAACAAAGGCGAGTCTAGACGACAGACAGGACACGAAGATTAGGACAAACTGGGCAAGTAGCTGCCCTTGGCCTCCTCCCAGGAGCATCCCATGGAGAAAGGCCAAGGACCCAGAAGCGGGGCAACCAAGCCAAGGCATGGCTCGGACTACCCCGGGAAGGACTCAGGAGCCTCCTCTCCTTGGCCAGGTGAGGCCGGGAAGGGTTCAGACTGCTGGAATAGATTAGATGTGTCAAGACTTGCGTGGGAAACAGGCCAGGCGCCTGCACCCCCGCGCGCCATCATGGCGCAGACCGACAGAGGCCTACGCCGCGGACAGGAGTGATGACTCGCAGCCCGAGCTGTCACGCCATCATCACAAACATGAGCGCACCGTCTGTGGCCGTCCATTGGCCACGCACACCACCCACCTGCCCGTCGCCCGCGTGGCTCCATCTGATTGAGCCCGGGAACGCTCTTGGGCGGTGCTCGGGCGAGCTGTTGAGACCATCTCCGGAGGTATATACGCCAATGATCGGCTTGGAGGAAAGGGGTTCGGTTCGTTCGGTTCGTTTTGGTTCAAACAATTCATGGTCGGATAGTTCAGCTCAGTCAGATCAATCTCGGTTAGGTTCAGATTGGTTTGATCGAGAGAAGAGAAAGAGCTAGATCTTTGTTCTTGACAACATCAAGGCCAAGATTAAGTTGGAGAGAGTGAGTAAAAGAAAGAGAAATACCAGAAGGTGTAGGAGCTGATCAAAGCGTCCTCCCGGCACCAGAGAGTTCATCTCCTTTGTACTTTGTGCATCCCAGATAATTCACCAAAGCAGTACGTAGGGCTGTTAGCCGAAGGGCGGCCTGAACCTGGGTAAAAAACGACCGTGTGTGCTTTGTGTATGCTTTTCCTCCGCGTGGGAATGATCCTAAGGCGACGTTTGAGGCCGAAACTCCTTCGTTCCCACTAACCAACATAAATGGGGGTGTGCTCATCCCCGATGTCCGTGTAGACGAGACACGACAACCTCAGACACGGTGCGATCTTCGAAGCGATGAGGGGGAGAGTCACCAGTGGCCATACAATGAAAATCCCACGCGGGCACTAGGGACAGCACACGGAGCTATGGGAATCTGCTCGACGGCTCAAGAGTGGCGTCACATGAGATCCCTGCCTCGTCATCGTTTGCAGTGGTTTTCCAAAATCCGCCCAAACAACACGGTGTCGAGGGAGGGGTGTAGGTACGGGCGCAACGATGATGCGCGTCCGACGCAACCATAGGAGACAGAGCACATAGTCATGGGATGCCGCGCAACGACAAGGGAAAGGTGTGACGTGGGAGCTCCCGCCATCGCGGTCGTTCGCCATGGTTCCCAAGAGCACCCAGGATGGCACGGGGCTAAGGGAGCGATAGTGTGGCGGCTCGATCTTGATGACCACCTGAGCGGCTATATATGGCGGAGTAGAGCTCGATCGGCGGACCGGGTGGGCCAGACATCAACTATAGGCCAGTCAACCTGCGCGTGGGGAGGCAGATCGAGCTACGACGAGGCTCGATCCCCCTCTGTTTCGACCTCCTTCAGCCGAAATTGGCGGCGGCACCGATGGAATCGTGGTGAAGATAGCTAGTGTCTCACGTGCGGCCAGGTACAGGACGGAGGGCATAGAGTGTCGAAGAAGCCGTGTTGTTGGACTCTCAGTCGTCAACGATATATCATGCAAAGCAGACGCAGACGATAATAGAAACGTCGCAAGTAAGAATCAGAATCAAACAACACATGCATATAAAATGCTTGTCAGCGGTATACGTGTAGCCATGAAAACCGAGGAAAAACGCATGTCATTAGTTTACGAGAAGAATCGGCGATGAACAAGTTGTGCAACTTTTTGTCAATGATTTGTCCTACATTGTAACACCTGCAAATTGTTCATTGTCGCCAATTTTTTCATGCCCCAGGTTGGACCCCGATGCAACAATCAACGATGTATTTTTATTTAAGCTTCATTGGTAGAAGACGCGGAAACCAGAAAAGGACGTACCGGTGGCGGTTTTTCTTTTTTTTGCCCATCAGCGATACGGGTTACCGCCGACAGACCTTCGGTTTTGCATCATGAGTGCAATTGCGGCTATAAACATTTTCCAAATAGTGAGATGCGTCAAGCAGATTTTCATCTTGACATAAGAGGGATCCTAGGATCGCCACCTTTATTGAAACCAAGCTAGCAGCCTCCATGCTACCGGCCAGCAACCTGCAAGATCCGCCGCTTTCAAATTTAATGACGAGACAAGCAAAGACGATGCCTTCGATAAGGTCACGACGCAGGAAAATGATAACCATGGAATGAATTTATATCTTACCATACTAGTCAAGTCCACGTGGATTTAAGATAATCTTGATAATTTTGTTTCAATATTTGTCCTAAATTAGCTCCTTTAAATGTTTCCTATAAAAACGCTGCATAAATAGTATGTTTTAAATATCGTCCAGAATTAGTTCTTTATTCTTTAAATGGTTCCTTTCAAAAGCTACTTAAAGAAGGAAACATATAATTTATAAAGTTACGGGAATCATCCAAATAAATGCAAAAAAAAAATTTGCGGCTACATATTGTCAATATAAAGCCAAGCAACTCAGGTCTTGAAGAAACAACATTGGTACGAACATAATTTATTGTCAATGACTAGATCGAGAACCATGAAACCCCGCTTCTTCTTCCTCCACATCCAGCTACTAGCCATCACCCTCCAATGCATTGCCAGCAATGCAACACAACCTGTGTTCGACACAGAAGGAAGCCAACTAGATAGCAATCACAATTACTATATCCTCCCGGCCAAAGGTGGCGGCGGCCTCAAAGCCATCCCTACTGGTCTACGATGCCTTAACTTTGTGGTCCAGGAAAGTAACTCAAATCTCCTCGGCACCACCCTGCAATTTACCCCGCTACCACCGAACACTTCGGCCAGTGAGACGATCCATCTGTCCAGCGACATCTGGATTGAATTCCACGATCTTGAAAGCTTTTGCTCTGATAGGCTAGATTGGCACATTACGGAACGTTCTCCGGAGGCGGCAGATCGGCTGAAACATGTGGCCGCTGGCAATGAAGATGGTGTAAGGTCATTTGCGGTGTTCCGGATTGAGAGGCATGGTGCGGATGCGATGGGATATAAGATAATGTCATGTGTTGACAAGGGGCCATGCAAAGATCTGGGTTTGCATGTCTATAAGGATAAGACATGGCTTACGATCAGCGAGGAGCCTTTTATGGTGGTCTTTAGGAAAAAATAGATTTAGGTACTTTAAGTCTGTTTTAGTGGTATCGCTACTACCTGTGTTCATGTTATGATTGTGTCACATCATGTGCAATAATGCGATACTAATTACATTGGATGAGGCTGATTTGTTCTAGAAATTTCTATTTTTTCGATAATGTCTAGAAATTTCTATTGCAGATTGCCGACTCGCTCCTTTTGCCTCTCTCACTGCTCTTGTGTTTGTCTCCACGTGGGACAAGATTATCATCTCATGTAGTATTGGCATTGCATCGGACTAGATGGAATCGGCGCGTACCACGTGGTGCCTTTTTTGTTGATACTTCACGACTTTGTTTCTGGCTCGTTAAGTTTTGGCATTGTGTATAGTAGTATGAGCTGTGTTACGGTGATTGGGTAGTACTACTAAGTGCTACCAAGTACTACCGCTCTGATTAATTCTGACCGTGCGATCAGGCCAGTTAACTTTGCATTTTAAATTAATGTATTAGGGTTATTATTGTAAATTTGTAGGCAACCGCATGACCGCGTCGTGAGCTCCTCCCGATCTGAATCCCCCACTCCCCCAATCCTCTGCCTCCTGTGATCCTGCCTTGAGACGTGAACCCCGCCGCTGCGGCGACGACACCAGAGCTTGCTGATCCTCAGTTCCTTCTTCTCTACAGATCTCCTTTCCCGTGTGCTGAGCCCCTTTCACGCCGATGGCGGCGGTTCGTCGGTGTGGGAGTAGGTGTAGGTGCTGTCGGAGCGGCTCTACGGACTACGGTGACGGTGTTGGCGTCGTCGGTGTCGAAAGATCGGAGTGCAGCCACCGCGCATTGCCGGACGCACATTTCTGCACCGCATCCGCCTCGGCCGCCATTCTGATTACTTAACTTCCGGTATGATTAATGTCCTTGATTCTAATTTTCGCAAAAAAAAAGATCACCGTTCTGATTACTCTTTCGAACAAAAATTATCCATATGTTGAGTATCGTGTGCTGGAGTCTGTATATGAGCATACACTAGACTCCTTCACTTCTACACTTCTAGATCATAAAGACCACCGAGTCACACAGCTCTTCTGAGTAGTTTATTTATCAAGATGTGATTTCAGCATAAGATTCTCCACAAATCCTCATGCTATTTATCTAGGAATTGTCTTGTATGCACTGCTAAACACATTACGGTGCAGACTGTCTCACACGGCAATACGAAAGCAATTTTTCCTTTATACTCTTATTGGAGCCTGGCAACAGTTTCAGCTTTCTGATGCTGGCGGACAGTCTGCACCCAAAATATACAAAGAACAACTAATACCACGATTTGTGCCTTGATTCATGCTACTACTAAAATCTTCAGCTAACTTCACTTGTTACCTTACCTGAATTAGACCAAGAGACCCATCATTTATGGCTAGCATATGCACTGGACTGATGCTTTGTTTCTGAAGTGCAATTGTTTCAATTTCAACTTTAGTGATGTTCATTACTGCAGTATATTTCTTTAGTTAATAAGCTTACACTGAAGAACTCTGCCCAAATGCCATTAAGCATGCCACTAATGTTATTTATCTAGCTTGTTTGTTACAGTGTGGTTATTTATTTCGAAGTCAGTGTGCTAGCTTATTTGCTTGAGCTGCTCTCGCCACCCAGCTTGATTTTGTGTAGCTTAAATCTTTGATCTTATGGTGACTCTTGATCTTGCATACATCATATTAAGATTTCCTTTGTTACTTCCAGATTTATAAGTTTTATAATGCTCCCTCATTACTGGTCTACACTTGATTTTGTTTATACTGCTATAGTTGAATCTCTAATGATAAATAACAATATATGGTCCAAGTATGCGTGGCTGCTTTGTGGTTAGTAAACTTGGGCCGCATTTGACAGTTTATTTGACACAAAAATAATTCTAATTTTTATTTGACATGATATTTTTTATGCGAGGTTGATGGATTCGAGTTCTATAACAGTTATGCTCTTGAGAAAGATTTTAGTCTGTAGAAAAGCTATGTTGAGTGGAATGAAACCAAGCAGGAGATAATTCAGAGGAAACTGGTCTGTACTCGAGAAGAGAAGCACATGAAGAGAGAAGATAGGAACATGAAGCCACAGAATCTCACTCGTGTTGGATGTCGAGCCAAATTTGTTGTTGGAAGACTCAAAAAATGGGCCTATAGTTTGTGAAAGATTTTGTCGATGAACACACCCGTCCGTTTCGATAATACATAAAGTAGATTGCAAAGCTATTAGATGAAAGCTGACTTGTAATACACATTTTATGTTCTGCAAGAACAAAGAAAGAGCTAATTTAATAGCCTAGCTATACTGACGTGCTTGTAATATTATGCTGAATTTTTCCTTTTGCAAGAATGTCGCATTCAATCCGATAGAGTACGGGTTCTTTTACCTCGGCTGTTATCAACAGGGTGATGATATAATCATGTTGTTTGAAATTCCTAATAATATTACTGTTAGAGATTAATTGCACATATACACCAGCTACATGTATCCTTGAAACTATGTTGGAACAGTGATTTCCCCATGATGCCTGTAGGGTACCAATGCCGTTGCTGTTCATATGGTAAACCACACTTAATTGTTGGAGGTGGGTTAACATGTGAGATGTTTAAGAACTGCAATATCGCTCTGAGGGATGTGATATTTGTGAAGAAGCTCCTTCATAAGTATCATACCCCCCCCCCCGTAGCTGGAGGAGCCAGAGGAGGGACCGACCGGAGTGGAAGGCGCCGCCGGAGTACATCATGGTCGCCAACGACTTTAGGTGCCCCAGCGGCCCAAAGGATTTCCCGGGCCAACGTGTGGCCATCCGCGCCTCTCTGAAACCGCCACTACCGTCATCGGTGGAGGCTGGCCGATCCTAGTGGGTGAAGGAGGAACAGGCCTACCGTGCACACCGTGGCGGCGACGGCCTACGTTGTAGTCGCTGCGGCCATCTGTCCCCGCAGCGTGCGACATCACAGCCTCTGCGGATGCTACCACCACCGCCGCCTCGTAGGTTCGAGCCGCGCCCGGCAAGCGATGACCACGGCTCCTCCAACGACGGCGACTACGAGTACATGTACTATAGGCCTAGATATGAGTATGACTAGTCTTTCATTTATGTAATAGAATCAAAATAATTTTATTTAAAATATGCATACTTTGTATGGGGATCACGACTAGGGCCGACCGGCCCCCGAATTTTGGTTAGCCCGTCGGATCCCCCATATGGCCAGGCTGCGCCGGAGCCTATATGGGGGACGAGTGGAGATGCTCTAAGGCTACTTGATCTTCCTACAAAATGAACTCTTTTAATCTGATCCGTCAATTAGCTCCACTGTTTAATTTCTTTCGGCTCCAAGATTCTTTGGATCTCGACTGAATATTCAGCCAATCACTGGAATTGTGTGGTTCATTAGCCAATCGGTGCAATTCTTCATTCTTAAAACATAAGAATAAGAAAACGCAGGCGACATCAGTGCAGATAGACATGCCAAGTTGCCACCAATTCTTCCATTCCATCACACACGATAAGCACTATTGGACCTGTCCTTCGGCGACAGCAGCGCTGATAGCAGATAGCCCTCTGCATCATACTTTGGCTCACTCTTGACCTTCAGTCCATCCACCGCGCGCTTCACGCTGCTGGCCGGCACCTCCAAACGTAGACAACGATGGAATCCAGCCAGGTAACCCGCGACGCCCTCTCCCATCGTCAGGACTGGCTTGAGAGGATGGACTGCGTCGGAGCCGATCAAAAAGGCGCCCACCCGTGGACGACGTTCTCCCTCATGGATGGAGGCATGTAGCTTGAGAGGACAGAGGACACCCCGCCAGGCCCTCACCCATTCCCGGGTCTAGAGAGGATGGACTTTGTCTGCGCATCAGCAGCGGCTGGAAAGCGGATATCTTGTAGGGGCAATGGGATGACGGTGGTGAGAACGCTCGAACGGACGGCGAGGCCGAGGTGGGAGGCCGTCGAAGAACGCGTGGCGGTGGGAGGGGGCAAGAGGGCGCGGGCATCGAGGGCGGCGACGCGCAGAGGCGACAGGGCAACGACTGCCTCCACGGTGCGACTGTCGGTTCTGAACTTCTGATACAGAGTGAAGTCAAGGAGAGACAGACGAGGGACGCGAAATTACCGAACTACCCCTCCAGTAAATAAAAATAAATAAGTATTTCCAGTACTTTCCAATACTTTCCACCACTTATTTTCCAGTGCTACTCAGTACTAGTATTTTTTCCACCGTTGGATTTACTAGCTTGGACGGCTCCTAAAATCCCCAATCATGGTAAAACTTGTAATAGTAGTATAATGTGGCTTACATAATGCAATGAAAACTACATAATATAATTTGAAATTAAATCTATAATGTACTGTAATGAACAGATTCAGATTTGCTACAACCGATTTCATGATTTCTGCGCACGCTTCACCAAGCCGGATGGGATGAGCTCAATGCGTCTAATTTAAAACGTATGATAGCTTCTTCTTTGCCGTTACTAGTTTGGGAAAGAAGGTTTTTTCCCCTTTTCTTACAAAAAAGTGTCTTTGGCTATTGGGCATGAATTCTCCTGCCGTTTCAAAAAATGGAAAATCATAAATAATTGTTTCAAAAAAAAAATCTAAAGGCACTTCATTGAGGTTGCATGACCATTTCTTCATTTTTTCGATAAAGGCGCTTCATTACTCAAATATTTTTAAAAACCTTTCACCCAGCCAGCCGTTCAAAGTATCAAGACTGAAACAAAACGTAGTTATAAAGAAAGATAAATAGAGCCAACTAGACTAAGCTTCAATTGGCTTCGAGAAAATTGTGTATACCAGCAATCCTTGGGGCAGATTTTGCGCAAAACAGTGACTCAAGTTTAGTTTTCGCACAGACCAGCGACTCTAGTTCTAATCGTTGCAAGCAGCTGTAATGATCTGGTTATATGGTTAATATGATCGCTAGAGGGTTTTGGTTTAACGATGGGGACTTCCATCGGTTGCGTGTTAATTTATATGCCAACATCGGCAGAGGATGAGTACACGGAAGGTTACAACAAACAGAGAAAAGGAAGGGATGATCCTGATCTTATAGTTACGATCGGATCATCACAAATACATCTGAACTCCTATCTATCTCTATCTGAACTTCCGTCAGGGTTTAAACTGAACTTCCGTATCATAACAGATACTTCAACACCCCTCCTCAATCACAGCCTTCTTAAGGTTGAGGTTGTACTTAAATTCTTCAAACTGCCGAGCTGGTAAAGCTTTTGTGAAGCCATCTGCCACCTGATCTTTTGATGGAATGAATCTAATCTCAAGTTGCTTCTTTGCTACTCTTTCTCTTACAAAATGGAAATCAATTTCAATATGTTTAGTCCTAGCATGAAAGATAGGATTAGCTGAAAGATATGTGGCACCCATATTATCACACCATAAGCACGAGACTTTATTTCTTTGGATTCCCAGTTCTTTCAGTAAAGACTCAATCCAAATGACTTCTGCTGTAGCATTGGCCAGAGATTTGTATTCAGCTTCTGTACTTGATCTTGACACTGTTGCTTGTTTTCTAGCACTCCAAGAAATTAGGTTGGGTCCAAAGTATACAGCAGAAACCTCCTGTAGACCTCCTATCATCCACACACCCTGCCCAATCTGCATCTGAGAAGGCACTGACTAGTGTAGAAGAAGATCTCTTAAAGGTTAAGCCAAGACTCACTGTACCACTGACATATCTCAATATTCTCTTTACTGCTGTCCAATGTACAGTAGTGGGAGCATGAAGAAATTGGCATACCTTGTTGACAGAAAAAGCTATGTCTGGCCTGGTAAGAGTCAAATATTGTAATGCTCCAACAATACTTCTATACCTTGTGCTATCTTCTGGTCCTAGAAGTTCTCCTTCAGTGACAGAAAGCTTCTCTGATGCTGACAATGGAGTAGGTAATGTCTTGCACTCTTTTAATCCAACTCTGTTGAGCAAATCTGAAGCATATTTCTCTTGGGTTAATATAATACCCTGATTAATTTTCTTTACCTCAATACCCAAGAAGAAGTGTAAATCACCAAGATCCTTTAATGCAAATGCCGAGCTAAGATCTTGAAGGAGTGCATTGATCGCTTTGTTGGAAGAGCTAGTAACAATAATGTCATCAACATATACTAGCACAAACATAATAATGCCCGACTTATTATATATAAAAAGTGATGTATCTCGCCTTTGATGCTAGAAAACCAAGTTCTTGTAGTTTTGAACTTAACTTTGAGAACCATGCTCTTGGTGCTTGTTTCAACCCATAAAGTGACTTATCAAGTTTACACACATGATAGGGTGCATTGGGATTTTCATAACCAGGTGGCTGCTTCATATATACCTCTTCTTCCAGAACACCATGAAGAAACGCATTCTTCACATCTAGTTGCCTCAAGCTCCATCCTCTTGATACTGAAACAGCTAGAACAAGTCTAATAGTAGCAGCTTTAACAACAGGACTAAATGTATCTTCATAGTCTATGCCATATCGTTGTTTAAAACCTTTTGCTACCAATCTAGCCTTATATCTATCAATAGTACCATCAGCCTTTCCTTTTTATCCTATAGACCCATTTACGATCTATCAAATTTGTTCCCTTTTTATATGGTACTAAATGCCATGTTTTATTTTCTATTAAAGCCTTATACTCATCATTCATAGCTTCTCTCCATTTTTTATCAGCTAGTGCTAGTTGCAAAGTTTCGGGTTCATTTGTAGAACAAGATAAGCCATACCTCACAGTTCCATCAGTGTAAACTTTTGGTTTGGCATGACCAGTTTTGGACCTTGTTATCCGGGCTGGAGGTGCTGCTGACTGCGCTGCAGATCCACCATGCGCAGAAGATCTGGTCACTGGCACTTGATCCGAAGTTGCAGCAGGTCTTGATCCTGTTGGGGACGCGTTCCCGCGCGGTGGACTGGCCGCATGCCACGCGGCGTCGTTCTGGTGGTCGCCAGCGTGTGGCGACGCGACTGACAGCGACCGGCCTGTGCACGCGCTCGTGCGCATGCATGCGCCCGTGGGGCTCCGTGACGGGACCACGCGACGTGTCGTCCACGGAATGGCGTGCTGCCGCAGTACGCGCATTCTTCTCTGCTGTCCGAGGTTCCCGTGATCCGAGGAGAATCAGCCTCGTGTCTTGTGCGATTTTGGCTGGTTCCCAAATCTGCTCCGTTTGGCCGCGTTTCTGGTCTGTTTTGCATGGAATTTTCACCTGCATTTTGCTTTTCACCTGCATTTTGCTGTTCCTGCAGAGCACTTGCAACACCAGGAATCACTGAAACATTAGATGTTAGATCAGTGCAATGTTGTGCCCCCTCTTGAGCTAACATGGGTGAGTTTTGGAGAGATTCGGGTAGGAGGAGAATTTCTTGACGAAGGCGGCTACCAGCATTGGAGTGAAGGCTAGCAAAGGGAAACACTGTTTCATCAAAGACAACATCGCGTGAAATATAAACACGACCAGAAGCAATGTCTGGACATTTAACACCTTTGTGCATATGACTATAGCCAAGGAAGACACATTGTTGGGAACGAAAGGCTAATTTTCTTTGATTGAAGGGACGAAGATTAGGCCAGACATGCACAACCAAAAACGCGAAGAGAAGCATAATCCGGTGTTTTGTGGAGTAGTCGTTCCATGGGTGTTTCATGGTTAATGACCTTGCTCGGCAACATGTTAATGAGATGTGTGGCGGTTAGGAAGGCTTCATCCCAAAATTTGAGTGGCATGGATGCATCTGCAAGAAGGGCAAGGCCAACTTCAACAATGTGGCGATGCTTTCTCTCAGCAGAGCCATTTTGCTGATGTGCATGGGGACATGACACATGATGTTCAATGCCTATCTTTCGAAAGAAGGAATTTAATTTCTCATATTCACCACCCCAATCAGATTGGATAGCTAGAATTTTTCTGTCAAATTGGCGTTCAACAAGTTGCTGAAAATTATGAAACACTTGGAAGACATCAGATTTTTTCTTGAGAAGATAAATCCATGAAAATTTACTAAAATCATCGATGAAGCTTACATAGTACTCATATTTCCCTACAGACATAGGTGTTGGTCCCCATACATCGGAGAACACAAGTTGCAAGGGATATGTAGATGCACTAGTAGACCTCTCATAAGGGAGTTGGTGGCTTTTGGCTCTTTGGCAAGAGTCACAAACCGACTTAATGCTAGGTTTATTTGAATAGGGAAGTTCATAATTGCTAAGAACTTGTTGAACAATGCGAAAGGAAGGATGTCCTAAACGACTATGCCATCTCGACAGTCGAAGGCTTGGAGATGCTAAAGGCATGTTTATTCTTGATGGATGGTGAAGATATCAACGGGTAGAGGCCACGCACACATCGTCCTTTAAGAAGAATTTTCTTCGTTGCCTGATCCTTGACATAAAAATACCACGGGTGAAATTCAATAAACACTTGATTATCTCTAGTAAAGCGATGAACTGAGACAAGGTTTTTGGTGGTATGTGGAACATGAAGAACATTTTTTAGATGCAAGGATTTAGGGGGTTTTAACAATTGCATGACCAACATGACTAATGTTCATACCTTGTCCATTGGACGCATGAATCTGCTCACGGCCGGTGTATTTCTCCTTCATGGTGAGCTTGTTGAGCTCACCGGTGATGTGGTCGGTGGAGCCCGTGTCACCATACCAGTTGGTGTCCACGCCGTATGATGCAACGTTTGCGCCCTTCTCCTCTTCCTCTTCATCCTCGGAGTAGCGGTGCCAGCACTTCCAGGCCTCATGGCCCGGCTTACCACAGATTTGGCAGGTGACAAGGTCACGGTCCTTGTGGCCGCTCCTGCCTCTGATACGTCTCCGACGTATCGATAATTTCTTATGTTCCATGCCACATTATTGATGATATCTACATGTTTTATGCACACTTTATGTCATTATTATGCGTTTTCCGGAACTAACCTATTGACGAGATGCCGAAGGGCCAGTTCCTGTTTTCTGCTGTTTTTGGTTCCAGAAATCCTAGTAAGGAAATATTCTCGGAATCGGACGAAATCAAGACCCAGAGATCCTATTTTTCCACGAAGCTTCCGGAACACCCGGAAGGACCGGAGGGGGCCACAGGCCCACTGGACCATAGGCCGGCGCGGCCCGGGTGTGGCCCGCGCCACCCTATGGTGTCGCCGCCTCGTTGACCCTCCGACGCCGCCTCTTCGCCTATAAAAGGTCCCGGACCTAAAACATGATAAAAAAAGCCACGGTACGAGAAACCTTCCGGAGCCGCCGCCATCGCGAAGCCAAGATCCGGGGGACAGGAGTCTCCGTTCCGGCACGCCGCCGGGGCGGGGAAGTGCCCCTGGAAGGCTCCTCCATCGACACCACCGCCATCTCCATCAACGCTGCTGTCTCCCATGAGGAGGGAGTAGTTCTCCATCGAGGCTCGGGGCTGTACCGGTAGCTATGTGGTTCATCTCTCTCCTATGTACTTCAATACAATAGTCTCATGAGCTGCCTTACATGATTGAGATTCATATGATGATGCTTGTAATCTAGATGTCGTTATGCTAGTCAAGTGAATTTTACTTATGTGATCTCCGGAGACTCCTTGTCCCACGTGTGTAAAGGTGACAAGTGTGTGCACCGTGTGGGTCTCTTAGGCTATATTTCACGTAATACTTATTCACCGTTATGAATGGCGTAGTGAAGTGCTTATTTATATCTCTTTATGATTGCAATGTGTTTTGTATCACAATATATCTGTGTGCTACTCTAGTGATGTTATTAAAGTAGTTTATTCCTCCTGCACGGTGTAATGGTGACAGTGTGTGCATCCGTGTTAGTACTTGGCGTATGCTATGATCATGATCTCTTGTAGATTGTGAAGTTAACTATTGCTATGATAGTATTGATGTGATCTATTCCTCCTACATAGTGTGAAGGTGACAGTGTGCATGCTTTGTTAGTACTTGGTTTAGTCGTGTTGATCTTTCATGCACTCTAAGGTTATTTAAATATGAACATTGAATTGTGGAGCTTGTTAACTCCGGCATTGAGGGTTCGTGTAATCCTGCGCAATGTGTTCATCATACAACAAGAGTGTAGAGTATGTATTTATCTATTCTGTTATGTGATCAATGTTGAGAGTGTCCACTAGTGAAAGTGTAATCCCTAGGCCTTGTTCCTAAATACTGCTATCGCTGCTTGTTTACTCGTTTTCATCGCGTTACTACCGCTACCATATTACCACCATCAACTACACGCCAGGCAAGCTATTTTCTGGCGCCGTTACTATCGCTCATATTCATTCATACCACCTGTATTTCACTATCTCTTTGCCGAACTAGTGCACCTATTAGGTGTGTTGGGGACACAAGAGACTTCTTGCTTTGTGGTTGCAGTGGTTGCATGAGAGGGATATCTTTGACCTCTTCCTCCCCGAGTTCGATAAACCTTGGGTGATCCACTTAAGGGAAACTTGCTGCTCGTTCTACAAACCTCTGCTCTTGGAGGCCCAACACTGTCTACAAGAATAGAAGCACCCGTAGACATCAAGCACTTTTCTGGCGCCGTTGCCGGGGAGGAAAGGTAAAAGGTACTCACACTTCGGATCTCGGCTACTAAGCTATTTTCGCCGTTGTAAGTACTCAAAGCTATTTCCTTTAGATCCTGCAATTGCATCTTTTTGTTTCTTGTTTACACTAGTTTGGCATAATGAACAACAATGAGCTTCTTATTCTATTTCCTGATTTAAGACATGGATGGTTTGATGCGAAAATTAAAAAACCTATGGAATCATATTTGCATGCTGGTAGTAATATTAGTATGAACGCTTTGAACACCATTGTTGATAATGATATAGAAAGTTCTAAGCTTGGGGAAGCTAGTTTTCATGATATTTTTAGTCCCCCAAGCATTGAGGAGAAAATTTTCTTTGATGATACTTTGCCTCCCATATATGATGATTATAATGATAGTGGTCTTTTGGTGCCACCTACTATGGAGAGTAATTTTTATGATGATAATACTATGCCTCCTACACTTGATGAGAATAATAATGATAGCTACTTTGTTGAATTTGCTCCCACTATTACTAATAAAATTGATTATGCTTATGTGGAGAGTAATAATTTTATGCATGAGACTCATGATAAGAATGCTTTATGTGATAGTTATATTGTTGAGTTTGCTCATGATGCTACTGAAAGTTATTATGAGAGAGGAAAATATGGTTGTAGAAATTTTCATGTTACTAAAACACCTCTCTATGTGCTGAAATTTTTGAAGCTACACTTGTTTTATCTTTCTATGCTTGTTGCATTGTGCTTCTTGAACTTGTTTATTTACAAGATTCCTATGCATAGGAAGCATGTTAGACTTAAATGTGTTTTGAATTTTCCTCTTGATGCTCTCTTTTGCTTCAAATACTATTTCTTGCGAGTGCATCATTAAAACTGCTGCACCCATCTTAACGGCTATAAAGAAAGAACTTCTTGGGAGATAACCCATGTGTTATTTTGCTACAGTACTTTATTTTATATTTTTGTCTTGGAAGTTGTTTACTACTGTAGCAACCTCTCCTTATCTTAGTTTTGTGCTTTGTTGTGCCAAGTAAAGTCTTTGATAGTAAAGTGAATACTAGATTTGGATTACTGCGCAGTTTCAGATTTCTTTGCTGTCACGAATTTCGACCTGCCTCCCTGTAGGTAGCTCAGAAAATTAAGCCAATTTACGTGCGTGATCCTCAGATATGTACGCAACTTTCATTCAATTTGGACATTTTCATTTGAGCAAGTCTGGTGCCTCAATAAAATCCATCTTTACGGACTGTTCTGTTTTGACAGATTCTGCCTTTTATTTCGCATTGCCTCTTTTGCTATGTTGGATGAATTTCTTTGATACCCAATCCTAACTGAATCCTTCATGTCGCTGTATTCATTACCCTCTGCGAGGCGTTTTTGGGCATTGAGCCCCATTTTGGATTGTGGAAAAAGATCTTTTATGTAAAGAGGTACAACAGTAGTAATGGATCCTTTGTCACCGGAGGAGTGGGGTTTGTGGCTCGTTCGGAGGTTAATTATTTCAATTTCCCAATGAGAGAGTCTGTGCAAGGATGCAGACTGAAGTGGTTTTATGTCAAGGATTCCTTGTCACCCGAGTCCCAGCTTCCTCGCTTTGCCGACACCCTCGAAGCCAAGCCTAAGGATTCCTGGAAAAACATTCTCTCTCCCGATGAAAGGGCAGCAACCGACGAATTATTTGCCAAATTTCTTCGAATTAAAGAGGCCGACGGCCAAACTATGGTTGGCACAGAGGTGGCAGTGATATTCCTGAAACGTCGAGTCCAACCAGTCATGGCCAGAATTCGTCCGATGTGGTTGTATTCAGGTCCGAAGGATGAAACCAGGATTAATGCTGCCGAACTGTCGGAAAAGGGGTTGCTTGATGAAGTCCGTCGCCTTACTTTCTTTAGTCAGGAAGACTCGATCCCATTGATATCTTCTTACACTCCTCTCGATGCCGATCATCCGCCACCAGAGGTAACTTTCCTTTTCATATTCTCACTATGCTATTTCCACTTAGCCAACATAATTACTATTATTCTTATTTGTTCTTCTTTTCGACAGATCCCCATAGTCTCTGGAAACTTGCACGATTCGCCAAATGATACTTCTGAGGGAAGAGGCTCCTCAGTACCTGTTGATTTTCACACTGTCGAGCACGCATGCCCAGAGAGCGAACATGATGATCCGATAGATTCCGAAACTGTTCACACCGATCTTCCTCCTTCATCCGATGACGCTTGCGACACAGAGGGATCAGTGCGTAATGATGATGCTGATCGTGATGCCTTTGTTAATGCAGCTGTGGAGGCGACCAGGGCTTCGCCTGTGAAGAGATCAACCGGTGGCTTTGCCGACGAAGACGATCTCTTCGACATGTAAGCACCTTCTTCCCTGATGCCATAGTTTGTCCCTTTATTTCTCGCATTCTTTTCATAACTCCTGTCGATGATTTCCTTTTTGTAGTGATGAAGGTTTCACTGAGCCTCCGTCTAAGAAGGCCAAATCTGGCGCTGCTCCGCCGGTTGTTGCGGCTTCCGAAGCTTCGGCTCCTAAGGCAGCCCCCGCGGCTCAGGCATCGACTGCTTCTTCCCTTTCCAAGGGGAAAGATGTTCCTGTCGCCACCACGACTCCTCCTTCTGTAAGTCCCTTTTGAATACAACGCAAATTTCTTGAAATGTGCCTTGTCTAACGATTCTTTGTAAAACATCCTTTTTTCCTTAAGGATCTACGAGGTGTTATTTCCTCTTTGGAGACCTTCGCTTCCCAGTTCACTTCTCTGGAGGCAGACAAAGTTCGATTGCAGAGAGAAGTCGAATCTTCTTCCTCGAAGTTGGACGGCGCAGTCAAGATAGCTGCCGGAGCTCGCCAAGAAATCGATTCCCTGAAAGAGGAACTCGGGCAAGCTGAAGGAAAAGCTGAAGGAGGAAGAGGCGTCAAGGCTGGCAGCCGAAGCTCGAGCAGCCGAAAAGATGAACTCCTTCGCCAATCTTCGCTAGCTTTGCTTGGTAATCTCTTCTATACTTCTCTCGTCGATTATCGTACTTTACGAATTCGATCTTCTGTTAATGATCTTTTCCATTCTTTTCTTTTGCAGAAGCCGCCAACATCCCCGTCAGTGCCTTGGACAAGGTTCCAAATAACTCTCCCGCAAATGGTGTATCGATGAATCTCGCCTCCCACCAGCTTACGCGGGAGCTTCTCGAAAAGGGGAAAGGTGCCATGGCGCGGATGCACTCGATGATCTTCCCCAAGATCAAGCAAGACAAGAATCTGGGGCCGATGCCTTCGCGGTTGACACCAAGGAGGTTATCGAGGTATTCAAACGCACCTCGCGTACCTATGGCGCCCTCCTTGCCTTCCAACTTATGATGGGTCACGACTTTAAGGCTGACATCGAAGAAATGACTAAGGAGCTGCCGAAAGAGCAAGATGGGCAGTTCGTTGATTTAAGCGCCTTTAAAACGTCTGCCCTTAATTGTGCTCGCCAGCTCCTTGAACTAGTTTCGTCGAGGAAGACGTCGGCTGGTCCCAGTTTATCGACTCAGACCCAAGCCCCTTGATTTTTGTAACAAACTTATCTTCGAGTTGATGTGAAACATTGTTCCGTTGCAAAACTTGTGTTTGTAATAAACTCCGTGCTAGCAATGTTGCTAGTACACCTTTGTTATGATATTTTTACTTGCACTTCTCCCGATGGGAGTTACTTCGGCTGCTCGAATTGACCCGATCCGTCATCCTTTTTAACGCTGTTTCTTGCAGGTTTTCCCAGTGCCTTCATTTGTCGACGACTCTTCGGGTGCTCTTCCTGAAGGTGATCGAATCCAGCGTATGAAGGATCGGATCACTCAGATGGAAAAAGATCTACGCAGCACTTATGCCTTAGCTGCTATTGTCAATAAGAAGAGCGAGATTGCAGCCGAAGTGGAGCGGTACGCTCTTACTGAACTGCATAAAGCTACCGAGAGTTTCAACTGTAAGTTTCTTGAGCCTTGCGCTTTTTTATCAACAACGCCTTGTCTGATCCTCTATTTGATTCCTTTGCCAGTCATAGCCCTGAACCGTGCGGAAGAGAACAAACGAATTCACGAGCGTGTGCACGCTTTAACCCAGCTCGTCATCAGCCGAAGAGATTTTCTGGCGGGAACACTCGAAGGCTTCGGCTGTCGCACAATTTCAGGATCGGGTTCAGCAAGTCCACCATTTCTTCGACAAGTGCTACAAAGCCATGAGGGTAGTTTGGAAGATGATTTTCCCTTTAAACGCGATTCCCCCTACGCTGCTGACTTTGATGTCTGAGTTTGGGAATGCCAAGAAGATTCGAGACTTGGTGCGAGCTCAGGTTTTCGCAGGGGCCAGGTTTACACTTGCCCTTGTGCTTGCACGTTACCCCTCAGCGAATCTGCTTGCTATCGCCAACGCGGTTGGTGACTTAGAGACTTTATATCCGAAGGTATTGCTTCCTGCCAATATAATTGTCGACAAGCTTGAGGAGTATTCGAAGGTACCTGAGGAAAGAGAAACTCCGCAAGGGTGATTTCATGGATTAGGGTTGTTTTGTAAATAGGTTATTTTGGCTACTTCATCCAAGTGTTAGGATTGTTTAGCCGAATTTTTTTATTCGGTAGATACATGTATATGTACTTTTACCGTGTTGATGCCGTTGGCAATTTTTGAGGGAGCAAATCTTAATTGTCCGTTTAAGAGTTTTTCGTATTCGTTGGTCAGCAAACGTTTGAGTGATCAGCTCGTGTTGCAGGTCTTGCTAAACCCGTTGTATGTGCAACTTTGCTTTCAACCGATGTATGTTTCGACAGTCACTCCCGAATATTTCAGGTGCAATGATTCTGCCGATGAGCCCGTTGTTCTTTGATATTTCCATAAGTGAAATATCGAGTGTGGGTTGTGTTATGTGTATTTCCAAACTATTGCTACTTTCGGCGCTCGTAGAGGCATCTATAGCAGAGGGAAAGGTCATCATCCTTTTTTTTTTGCATCCTTTAGCGCTCGTAGAGGCTTTTTCGGAACACAATCTTTTGCCGCGTACTTCATTGCACCATTGTTCACCGAGGGGTGTAAGCAAAGGTTATGATGATGCGGATTAAGTGCTCCAAATTACTGCATGCTTATCAAGGGATCAAAACTGAAGTTCTCATTAATAAGGTAAGCACGAGACTAGAGGGCGAAAAAAGGAAGGTCATGTTTATATAAAGGAAAAAATTAAACGCTAATAAATTGCTTAAGCAAGGAAAGGGTTCTTCTCATCTTCTGGCTTTTTCACCACGTTAGTGGTTGCTGCAGCGTTGTTGATTTCATCAGGGGTCTGGTCAATGGTTGCCAGCGTCTTGCTGTCTCCTATGTCTTCTGTGTCATCGGCTGCCGAACCTTTTGCTGCCGACCCGGTTAGCCAATTTTTAGATTCTCAAAATTCCAAATGAAAATACGAAAGCAGGAAGATTTTAGTTTTTGCTATAAATTATGGATTTTATATTTTTTAAATTTTTCAAAAAAATAAAATTAATAATTGCATCCAGCATAAAGATTACTATTACTTTTACCCAAATTTTGGATTTTCAAATTTTTAGGTTTTGGCAAAAAAAAAATTTAAAAATTTTAAAAAAAAAATAAAATAAAATTGAAAAGTTAATGTTTATTTATTTATTCACGATTATTATTACATCATTATTTTTGTTTATGAAAAAAATTATTTGAAATTCAAACAATAAAAAAATGTGACATCGACCAACATGTTAATAGGATTGATATGATACTAGTATCACATACATGTGCGCGTAGCACTTGGATGCGGGATGGAATGGAACTCGGAAGTTAAGCGTGCTAGAGGTGGAGTAGTGGGAGGATGGGTGACCGCGCGGAAAGTTTGACCACGAGTAAGTAATTTGACTAGAGATAAGTGTAGTTAGAGATAGAGACTAAGGTATGCAAATAACTGAAATAATAGAAATTCTGAAAAAAATAGAAAAAAAATGGAGTGAAAAAAAATTAGAAACCCAAATGAATTAATTTTTTTTAACGAAATAGCCTTTAGTCGCGGTTGGGGACACCAACCGCGACTAAAGGTCCTTCGCCCAGGCGCACGCTAGCCGCCCACGTGGACGGGCCTTTAGTCGCGGTTCGTAAGCAACCGCGACTAAAGGGGGGGCCTTTAGTCGCGCTTAATTGGTCGCAGTTACGCAACCGCGACTAATGGCAGTTGCGAACCGCAACTAAAGGCCATTTTTCTACCAGTGCGAGTCATTTTGGTGTATTCTCTTATCAACTCTTTGTTGAATAATAAAATGCAAATAGAAACCGTACGGACGAGGTTATCCTCGAAATAGGCTTTCACCCCGCTATATTAATATAGCAACCAACCGATACAAGATAGCAAGCAACGCTGGAGCAAACAGCACATCAAGCCCAAAAGAAAGAAGAAAGAAAATATATAAGAAACTAATGCCGACACCGATAGATTGACGAAAAACGAAGATAGCCCGCAATCGCTGCGCCCTCCGGGAAGTCCCACCGCTTCCTAGCACAACGAGTCATCGCATACGAAGCAACACCTTCAACAAGGAGGCGACGATGACGCCGCTGTTGCCCGGACTCGTCCTAGGGTTTCCCCCCGTATGTGGAGAGGATAGGGTAGGGGTACCCCCGACGCCCTTCAGGAAGGAAAGACGACACCCGTAGGCGTTGCCGTGTCGGCGTCGAACAAGCCGACAGGGATTTCTCCCGATCCCCAAACCACCATCACCTCAGACAACTCGAAGCGCTCCACCCAACTGCCACCAACCAGCATGCGCCACCACGATCAAGAAGCCATCCTCGCCGTCGCACTGTGGTCCCAGACACGAGGCCTCGAGGGAAGAAGGGGCACAACAGGGCCAGGGGAAGCGGCACCGCCGCCGCGCGGGAGGGAACATCCTCCACCGCCATCGCGGTAGCAGACCGGACGTGCCAGCAGAAACACACCGAGCCCCTACTGGCCTGGCCGGGCCCGCCTGGCCCGTAAAGTTTCCGCCGCCACGCTGCAGCTGGCCGGCGAGCAACGCCGCCACCACCCATCCCCGCCGACGCCCCACTTCCACCTCCAGGGAGCAGCACCCGGACCTGAGGCAGCCCACCCCAACCCAGATGGGGCCCAGAGGGCCCAGATCTGGGCCGGGAGGGCCCGGCAGCTAGCTGCCCGCCTGCGACCTCGCTGCCCCGCCGCCAGGCCACCTCGCTGCCCCGCCGCCAAGGAGCAGCGCCTCCGCCTCGAGAGCCACCCGGCTGCGCCGGACCAGTACCTAGCCTAGGGACACCGCCGCGGGCGCCGAGCGCCGCGCCTCCTTGCCACGCGCGCGGAAATGGCCGGCCGCCGCCGCGGCACCGCACACGAGCAACGCCCGGCGGCACGCGCCGGCGGCGGCGGAGGGGAGGGGGAGGCGAAGGGAAGGCGGGCGGCGGCGCTAGGGTTTGCTCCCTCTCGCCCGCGCGGGGGGCGAGAGCGAGCCGAGCGAAACATTTTTCGTCAGTGCAAGCTGCGGACGAGGTTATCAGCAGCAACAACATATATCTACAGACTACATCTACAGGTTTTGGTTGCAAATGAAGTGAGAGTTCCTCCTCTTCACACCACGACTGATCACTCTAACATTAGACCCTTTTATCGCGGTATCACCAAAACTTTTTAACGAAAAACATAAGCGTGACCTGTATTTTTCCCGAAAATCGATCAATCATCGTAGACGTTTCTTGGTGTCAATATTTTATTTTCTATATTATTACGTCATATACTCTTTATTCCTCAATTTTATTTTGTTTAACCAATGTATCAGTGTTTTCACTAATTAAAGTTTGATGAAGCGGGTAATTAGTAGAACTTGCACATAAATAAAGATTTTTTTAATGTATGTGAGTCCTTGATCGTTTCTTCTTCGCCCTATTCCTAGAAATCGCGAGGCCTTCATAAGCTAAAAATAATTGATGGAGTGGAGGATGTTATTGTACCTCTTTGGAAGTTGTTGTGTGCTGCTCTTCATTTGAGAAGCCAGGTAGTGCCGTAGTGGCAGGTGGTAGGCGGCGTCCCTGCGTTGGCGAGCGGTGGATTACCTCTGTCTCATGCTCTTCGTTGGCCAGCTGCTCTCCCCGCATTGTTTGGCTTGACAATCTCCTCCCTATCCGCGTCTGCTTCGCCGCGACGCGCCCCAACTCTCCTCAATGAGCAAGAATGGTCATACAGCGGTTACAGCGCAGCCGGCGACGACGACCAACATCGCAGGGAGAGTCGGTTGGTATGATCGAGAGAGCGTTGGCATCACATTTAGCCGCTACTGGCGAAGGGAACTTCCCGTCCTCGTTGATCGGCATGCAGCTTCAGCAGTCGTTTCGATTTCTCGGCGTCCACGGAAATCCCGGGAGCTTCCCAGTGTGGACCGTGAGGTATCCGTTTCGCTCGTAGTGCCACGCCCAGCTTTCATCAAACCGACGTGAGCTCAGCGGAATTCTGCAAATGGCCTCCACGTCCATGGGGAGGAAAAAATCCTCGAGAGCATGCTTGTTCCACGACAATGAAGACACGTTAATAAAGTCACTGACCCTGATCGGAGGGTCATCTTTCTTGCATGCCAAAGGGCGGAGCATAAAATCCCGCGGGATCCAATTCTGATTCCATGCATGCGTGCTTTCTCTGGTGCTAATTCATCGAATAAGACCTTGCTTCATTGCGTCCCTTCCCTCGATCATGGCACGTAAAACTTGTGAAGGGTGAGACCCACAACTTGCTCCTAAGAAATTTGTCTCTGGAAAATAGATAGCTTTAAGATCCCTGCACTCACCGACTCTGGGTTCTGAAGGAGCCACCATGCCTGACGTGCTAGCACTGCAAGATTGAAGACATCGATGTCACGAAAGCCGAGGCCTCCAGAGTACTTCGGCGAGCACATGACCTCCCATGACACCCAGTGTGTCTTCCTTCTCCCTCTCTTCCCCACCAAAAGTTTCTGCTGAGAGAATTGATATGAAGACATAAACCTCGGGGTAATTTGAAGCATGACATCGAAAATGTTGGAATGGCACGCGCAATAGATTTTATCAATACCTATTTACCGCCCACACATAACAAATGTTCCAACCATCCTTGAACTCTCTTCCATAACCTATCTCTCAAGTACTTGAAGGAAACATTAAGAGACCGACCGACATCATAGGGCATTCCGAGATACTTTTCATTTAGAGTTTCATTAGGGACTTGCAAAAACCCTTTGACCACACCCCTAGTGTGCTCCGGACATCCTTTACTAAAAAACATCAAGGACTTGACCAAATTGACACGTTGGCCCGAAGCCGCACAGTATTAATCCAACAGACTTTTAACATCTCTTGCTCCCTCTTCGTTTGCTTTAACAAACAACAAGTTGTCATCGGCGAAAAGCAAGTGGTTAACTGCTGGGGCAGTAGGCGCCACCTGAATTCCTTGGAGATGCGATGACTGACCACTCTTATTTAGGAGGCCTGAAAGGCCCTCTGCTGCAATCAAAAACAAATAGGGGCAGATTGGATCACCGTGTCGGACCCCTCGAGATGGACGAAACTCCTCAAGTGGTGCTCCATTGAACAACATTTTTGAGACTTACCTCTTATGGACTTTTCTCATGTGTGTAACTAGAAGCCCAATAAACAAGCCTATGGACAAAACAACTACAAGCAAGTTGTTATCATGAAAAAATCAAATATAAAGGAGGTTGCATATAAAGTTTAAAATTGTGTGTGTATATGTAATTACACATCTATGTGCAGTTGCATGCACGGGTGCAATTGCACAACTATATGAAATTGCGCACTTATGTATAATACACATACATGTGTAAACACACATCTATGCATGACGACTTTTCAATTGCACAGATATATGCAATCGCACGTCTACATAATTGCGCTTAAGAAGATTTTTTTCAGCTACACGCGTATATGTAATTGCGCAACTATATGCAATTGCAAAAACAAGTCCAAAATAGATGCTCCCCTCCGGCTTTAAATACTTGCCACGCATTTAGGAAAAATATAGATTATATATGTCTAGATTAATTAAACATGAGACAAGTATTTAGAGTCGGAGAAAGTAGAGAAAAAATTAGGAAGTGCTAGCTCCCGAGCGAATGGGAATTACTTTAGTTCTCAATCGAAATCCTCCACGGTCGACCAAAGTCCTTATAGTGTTTTCCTCTTTTTTTTTTCTCTTTGAGACTTACCTTTTATGGACTTCTCTCATGTCTGTAACTAGAAGCCCAATAAACAAGCCTATGGACAAAACAACTACAAGCCCAGTTGTAAGTTGTTATCATGAAAAATCAAATATAAAAGGAGGTTGCATATAAAGTTTAAAATTGTGTATGTATATGTAATTACACGTCTATGTGCAGTTGCATACACGGATGCAATTGCACAACTATATGAAATTGCGCACTTATGTATATTACACATACATGTGTAAACACACATCTATGCATGACAAGACTTTTGAATTGCACACATATATGCAATCGCACATCTATGTATAATTGCGCATAAGAAGATTTTTTTCAGCTACACGCGTATATGTAATTGCGCAACTATATGCAATTGCAAAAACAAGTCCAAATTAGGTACTGCCCTCCGGCTTTAAATACTTGCCACGCATTTAGGCAAAATATAGATTATATATGTCTAGATTAATTAAACATGAGACAAGTATTTAGACTCGGAGAAAGTAGAGAAAAAAAATAGGAAGTGGCTAGCTCCCGGTCGACTGGGAATTACTTTAGTTCTCGATCGAAATCCTCCAGGGTCGACCAGAGTCCTTATAGCGTTTTCCTCTTTTTTTCTCTCTTTGAGACTTACCTCTTATGGACTTCTTGTTTCAAAAAAAAAAACCTCTTATGGACTTCTCTCATGTATGTAACTAGAAGCCCAATAAACAAACCTATGGACAAAACAACTACAAGCCTAGTTGTAAGTTGTTATCATGAAAAAATCAAATATAAAAGGAGGTTGCATATAAAGTTTAAAATTGTGTACGTATATGTAATTACACATATATGTGCAATTGCATATACGGGTGCAATTGCACGCCTATATGAAATTGCGCACTTATGTATATTACACATACATGTGTAAACACACATCTATGCATGACAAGACTTTTCAACTGCACACGTATATGCAATCGCACATCTACGTATAATTGCGCATGAGAAGATTTTTTTCAGTTACACACATATATGTATATATGCGCAAATATACGCAATTGCACATACACAAAAACAAGTCCAAAATAGGTACTCCCCTCCGGATTTAAATACTTGCCGCGCATTTAGGCAAAATATTGATTAAATATGTCTAGATTAATTAAACATGAGACAAGTATTTAGAGTCGGAGAAAGTAGAAAAAATTACACCTAAAAATGTGCGATTTTACATGAATATGCAATTGCATGCACCTGCGGAAAAAAAGCTACGTAAAAGAAAACGTAAAACAATTCATGCAGGATTCCAAATTAGTTGCAGAGCCCACAAAAAGACAACGAAAACCAGGCCCACCAACACTCAAGCTTATAATTTAACAATAAATAGAAGTACAAGCGGCAGCACAACAGAAAATTTTGGGTTAGCATAATCTGATAACTAGGTGATGCCCTGCGCGTTCCTGCGGAAATTCATACTAATATATAGTAATGAACTTCATGTTGTAAAATAGAGTATTTGGACTCACAATATGATTGGTGAAAGAGTATGGGATATATCTAAGTTTCATATACCTTGATGTACTGTAAAATAGTTTATTGTGTGACTGTAAATATGGTATAGTTTATTGTGTGACTGTAAATATGGTATGAAAAGATGTAGTAGTAGCTGTAAGGAATGTTCCAATGTTTTAAACGTATCAGGTTAAAACACAGAAAACATAAAAATACCATCCTCATTATTGGATTATGTACCAGCAGCCAGATCTCTTTCCTCTCCTATCTCGAACATCATGCATCAAATGCCATGTTCTATATATGTATGTCCTTTATTCTCAGTGCTCGCCTCATTCTTCTGATCTTCCTTGATCAATTTATCAAGGCTACTTCTTTAGATGAAAGAGGAAAATAAAGTGTGATATAATATAGCCAAACTTTTCCTAACCGAGAAAATTAAGTCAAAGCTCCCACCATACTGTCTAACAGGAAGCAATCTCGAGAAATAAATGGACGGTGACGGAAACACCCACACCCATGCGTGAGTGTACAAAAGTATTTCCGATCTATAAGCAATGAAGTAAATAACTATACACACACACCTTAAAGCCATAACTTTCTTAGGAATAACCATGAGTAATTAACTGCAAGTCTGGATAGGAATATCGTTGATGTAATTGTTAACATTGAGCCAATTGTAACATTCACAACAACCATGAGTAATCAGGTGCAGAAACTTACCTGGACCGCAATGAGCAATAGAACCGAGAATTCCATACAAAATGGACTGCTGCACCAGTAGTCATTTTCAGATATATTTGAAAGACATGAAGGATTACAAAAGTATACCATACGAACATTTCATCAAGCATTGAGCGGACAATGTGGCAACCTTGAATATGTATAGGAGTTTATTCTCAGTTGCTAATTACAAAACAAACATTGAGATCCAAATGGCGCCCTCTCAATTTCCATCCATACCCAGGGTGCCTAGTGAATCAAGTAAGAAATAACCCACATAAAAATCTATTGTCAGATAAAACATCAAGCTCTCATGCCGTGGTGGAGTGAAGCGGGGCATCTGCAGGCGTTCTGTCTGACTGGTGAATCACCTGCTGCCGCCATTTGAGTGGTGTTGGTACAGGGCCGCCATCAAGAAGGCCAGGGTATTTTGTATGCTAGTATAAGAGAATGGAAAATCAGTAGACCAAGATGAATACGTGAAAGCAATAACGACAGTAAGCAGGATACATATGTGCAGCGAGTAGGTGCACAGCAGTACCTCGATCTGGTGATGGTGTTGTAGATCTGATCTGAGTATGAAAACAAATAGAAAATAATCAAAGAGAGGGCAGAGAATCAGAGAAAAATAGGCCCGTAATGTGTCCAACAAATTTAAGCCCTCGCCACCTACAGAATGTTAGCATGGATAGAATGTTGTAGCATGGATAGAATCACTGAGATAGGACTTCATAAGCCTGTACCGCATATATCTAATAGGAGGAGGGCGACGTTGAAGGCTGCATCTGCCAGTCCTCCACAGAGCGCGTCTGCATCCGCCAGTTTGGATCGGAATTCTCTAGTGCGGGGAGATGATGAAGATTCAGTATGAAGGCTGGAAGCAAAGAGGCGGATGGTCGAAGAAAAGAGATAATGAGGGCGTTTCATTGAGAAGGGGAAGCGCTAACTAGTCACAATGGGAAGTATCATGCACATGATACTAGTTTATGATACTACTCCCACAATATCATAAGATAGTATCATAGTATCATCATATTTAATGTTTTGTAGAATCTCAATACAAATTTGTGTACATGATGTGTTTGCCGTTAAGTTTTCTAGTTTTACGTGCTATGATACGGTATCATCTTATGATACCACCCCCATCTCTCACCTCATTAATTGGTGCGCCACATCATATTTTTACCAACATGGCATGCATGATACTTATGATGCTCCCATTGTGACTAGTATTATCATTTAAAAGTATCATGTGTATGATACTACTACATGTTACTATTTCTACAATGCAAGGTAGTCTCCTTATATTAATTGATTTATTGAATCTCAATGGAAATATATGTACAAGATTTACTTGACATTAAATTTTTCTAGTAGTATGTGTTATGTAGTATCTACATATGATACTAGTATCCTCTCTCTCATCCTTAATTGCACTGCCACATCAACATTTTGCATGCATGA
Source organism: Lolium rigidum (assembly GCF_022539505.1). Taxonomy (NCBI): domain Eukaryota; kingdom Viridiplantae; phylum Streptophyta; class Magnoliopsida; order Poales; family Poaceae; genus Lolium; species Lolium rigidum. The sequence goes on along the minus strand of NC_061511.1, from coordinate 237,223,675 downwards.
AATACATGATACTACCTATGATACTCCCATTGTGGGTAGTCTAAGACTAGTCAGAATGCATAGTATCATTTAGAAGTATCATGCGTATGATACTACTACATGTTACTATTTTTACAATGCAGGGTATCATATACTAGTATCATAGTCTCCTTATATTAATTGATTTATAGAATCTCAATGCAAATATATGTACAAGATTTACTTGACATTAAATTTTTCTAGGAGTATGTGCTATGATACGGTATCTGCACATAAATGGTTTTCTTCAAAAGCTACTTTAAAAAAGGAAACATTTTAATTTATAAAATTGCGAGAATCATCCACATAAATGGAGAAAATAAATTGTTGCTACATATTGTCAATATAAAGCCAAGCAACTCAGATCTCGAAGAAACAACATTGGTACAAACATATTGTCAAAAAAAAAAAAAAACATTGGTACAAACATATTTTATTGTCAAGGACTAGATCAAGAACCATGAAGCCCCAGTTCTTCTTCCTCCTCATCCAGCTACTAGCCATCACCCTCCATTGCATTGCCAACAATCCAACACAACCTGTGTACGACACAGAAGGCAGCCAACTAGATAACAATCACAATTACTATATCCTCCCAGCCAAAGGTGGAGGCGGCCTCAAAGCGATCCCTACTGGTCTACGATGCCTTAACTTTGTGGCCCAGGAAAGTAACTCAAATCTCCTTGGCACCACCCTGCGATTTACCCCGCTACCGCCGAACACTTCGGCCAGTGAGACGATCCATCTGTCCAGCGACATCTGGATTGAATTCCACGATCTTGAAAGCTTTTGCTCTGATAGGCTAGATTGGCACATTACGGAACGTTCTCCGGAGGCGGCAGATCGGCTGAAACATGTGGCCGCTGGCAATGAAGATGGTGTAAGGTCATTTGCGGTGTTCCGGATTGAGAGGCATGGTGCGGATGCGATGGGATATAAGATAATGTCATGTGTTGACAAGGGGCCATGCAAAGATCTGGGTTTGCATGTCTATAAGGATAAGACATGGCTTACGATCAGCGATGAGCCTTTTATGGTGGTCTTTAGGAAAAAATAGATTTAGGTACTTTAAGTCTGTTTTAGTGGTATCGCTACTACCTGTGTTCATGTTATGATTGTGTCACATCATGTGCAATAATGCGATACTAATTACATTGGATGAGGCTGATTTGTTCTAGAAATTTCTATTTTTTCGATAATGTCTAGAAATTTCTATTGCAGATTGCCGACTCGCTCCTTTTGCCTCTCTCACTGCTCTTGTGTTTGTCTCCACGTGGGACAAGATTATCATCTCATGTAGTATTGGCATTGCATCGGACTAGATGGAACCGGCGCGTACCACGTGGTGCCTTTTTTGTTGATACTTCACGACTTTGTTTCTGGCTCGTTAAGTTTTGGCATTGTGTATAGTAGTATGAGCTGTGTTACGGTGATTGGGTAGTACTACTAAGTGCTACCAAGTACTACCGCTCTGATTAATTCTGACCGTGCGATCAGGCCAGTTAACTTTGCATTTTAAATTAATGTATTAGGGTTATTATTGTAAATTTGTAGGCAACCGCATGACCGCGTCGTGAGCTCCTCCCGATCTGAATCCCCCACTCCCCCAATCCTCTGCCTCCTGTGATCCTGCCTTGAGACGTGACCCCCGCCGCTGCGGCGACGACACCAGAGCTTGCTGATCCTCAGTTCCTTCTTCTCTACAGATCTCCTTTCCCGTGTGCTGAGCCCCTTTCACGCCGACGGCGGCGGTTCGTCGGTGTGGGAGTAGGTGTAGGTGCTGTCGGAGCGGCTCTACGGACTACGGTGACGGTGTTGGCGTCGTCGGTGTCGAAAGATCGGAGTGCAGCCACCGCGCATTGCCGGACGCACATTTCTGCACCGCATCCGCCTCGGCCGCCATTCTGATTACTTAACTTCCGGTATGATTAATGTCCTTGATTCTAATTTTCGCAAAAAAAAATATCACCGTTCTGATTACTCTTTCGAATAAAAATTATCCATATGTTGAGTATCGTGTGCTGGAGTCTGTATATGAGCATACACTAGACTCCTTCACTTCTACACTTCTAGATCATAAAGACCACCGAATCACACAGCTCTTCTGAGTAGTTTATTTATCAAGATGTGATTTCAGCATAAGATTCTCCACAAATCCTCATGCTATTTATCTAGGAATTGTCTTGTATGCACTGCTAAACACATTACGGTGCAGACTGTCTCACACGGCAATACGAAAGCAATTTTTCCTTTATACTCTTATTGGAGCCTGGCAACAGTTTCAGCTTTCTGATGCTGGCAGACAGTCTGCACCCAAAATATACAAAGAACAACTAATACCACGATTTGTGCCTTGATTCATGCTACTACTAAAATCTTCAGCTAACTTCACTTGTTACCTTACCTGAATTAGACCAAGAGACCCATCATTTATGGCTAGCATATGCACTGGACTGATGCTTTGTTTCTGAAGTGCAATTGTTTCAATTTCAACTTTAGTGATGTTCATTACTGCAGTATATTTCTTTAGTTAATAAGCTTACACTGAAGAACTCTGCCCAAATGCCATTAAGCATGCCACTAATGTTATTTATCTAGCTTGTTTGTTACAGTGTGGTTATTTATTTCGAAGTCAGTGTGCTAGCTTATTTGCTTGAGCTGCTCTCGCCACCCAGCTTGATTTTGTGTAGCTTAAATCTTTGATCTTATGGTGACTCTTGATCTTGCATACATCATATTAAGATTTCCTTTGTTACTTCCAGATTTATAAGTTTTATAATGCTCCCTCATTACTGGTCTACACTTGATTTTGTTTATACTGCTATAGATGAATCTCTAATGATAAATAACAATATATGGTCCAAGTATGCGTGGCTGCTTTGTGGTTAGTAAACTTGGGCCGCATTTGACAGTTTATTTGACACAAAAATAATTCTAATTTTTATTTGACATGATATTTTTTATGCGAGGTTGATGGATTCGAGTTCTATAACAGTTATGCTCTTGAGAAAGATTTTAGTCTGTAGAAAAGCTATGTTGAGTGGAATGAAACCAAGCAGGAGATAATTCAGAGGAAACTGGTCTGTACTCGAGAAGAGAAGCACATGAAGAGAGAAGATAGGAACATGAAGCCACAGAATCTCACTCGTGTTGGATGTCGAGCCAAATTTGTTGTTGGAAGACTCAAAAAATGGGCCTATAGTTTGTGAAAGATTTTGTCGATGAACACACCCGTCCGTTTCGATAATACATAAAGTAGATTGCAAAGCTATTAGATGAAAGCTGACTTGTAATACACATTTTATGTTCTGCAAGAACAAAGAAAGAGCTAATTTAATAGCCTAGCTATACTGACGTGCTTGTAATATTATGCTGAATTTTTCCTTTTGCAAGAATGTCGCATTCAATCCGATAGAGTACGGGTTCTTTTACCTCGGCTGTTATCAACAGGGTGATGATATAATCATGTTGTTTGAAATTCCTAATAATATTACTGTTAGAGATTAATTGCACATATACACCAGCTACATGTATCCTTGAAACTATGTTGGAACAGTGATTTCCCCATGATGCCTGTAGGGTACCAATGCCTTTGCTGTTCATATGGTAAACCACACTTAATTGTTGGAGGTGGGTTAACATGTGAGATGTTTAAGAACTGCAATATTTCTGTTAGATCGCTGTGATATTTGTGAAGAAGCTCCTTCATAAGTATCATACCCCCCCCCCCCCCGTAGCTGGAGGAGCCAGAGGAGGGACCGGAGTGGAAGGCGCCGCCGGAGTACACCATGGTCGCCAACGACTTTAGGTGCCCCAGCGGCCCAAAGGATTTCCCGGGCCAACGTGTGGCCATCCGCGCCTCTCTGAAACCGCCACTACCGTCATCGGTGGAGGCTCGCCGATCCAAGTGGGTGAAGGAGGAACAGGCCTACCGTGCACACCGTGGCGGCGACGGCCTACGTTGTAGTCGCTGTGGCCATCTGTCCCCGCAGCGTGCGACATCACAGCCTCTGCGGATGCTACAACCACCGCCGCCTCGTAGGTTCGAGCCGCGCCCGGCAAGCGATGACCACGGCTCCTCCAACGACGGCGACTACGAGTACATGTACTATAGGCCTAGATATGAGTATGACTAGTCTTTCATTTATGTAATAGAATCAAAATAATTTTATTTAAAATATGCATACTTTGTATGGGGATCACGACTAGGGCCGACCGGCCCCCAAATTTTGGTTAGCCCGTCGGATCCCCCATATGGCCAGGCTGCGCCGGAGCCTATATGGGGGACGAGTGGAGATGCTCTAAGGCTACTTGATCTTCCTACAAAATGAACTCTTTTAATCTGATCCGTCAATTAGCTCCACTGTTTAATTTCTTTCGGCTCCAAGATCCTTTGGATCTCGACTGAATATTCAGCCAATCACTGGAATTGTGTGGTTCATTAGCCAATCGGTGCAATTCTTCATTCTTAAAACATAAGAATAAGAAAACGCAGGCGACATCAGTGCAGATAGACATGCCAAGTTGCCACCAATTCTTCCATTCCATCACACACGATAAGCACTATTGGACCTGTCCTTCGGCGACAGCAGCGCTGATAGCAGATAGCCCTCTGCATCATACTTTGGCTCACTCTTGACCTTCAGTCCATCCACCGCGCGCTTCACGCTGCTGGCCGGCACCTCCAAACGTAGACAACGATGGAATCCAGCCAGGTAACCCGCGACGCCCTCTCCCATCGTCAGGACTGGCTTGAGAGGATGGACTGCGTCGGAGCCGATCAAAAAGGCGCCCACCCGTGGACGACGTTCTCCCTCATGGATGGAGGCATGTAGCTTGAGAGGACAGAGGACACCCCGCCAGGCCCTCACCCATTCCCGGGTCTAGAGAGGATGGACTTTGTCTGCGCATCAGCAGCGGCTGGAAAGCGGATATCTTGTAGGGGCAATGGGATGACGGTGGTGAGAACGCTCGAACGGACGGCGAGGCCGAGGTGGGAGGCCGTCGAAGAACGCGTGGCGGTGGGAGGGGGCAAGAGGGCGCGGGCATCGAGGGCGGCGACGGGCGGAGGCGACAGGGCAACGACTGCCTCCACGGTGCGACTGTCGGTTCTGAACTTCTGATACAGAGTGAAGTCAAGGAGAGACAGACAAGGGACGCGAAATTACCGAACTACCCCTCCAGTAAATAAAAATAAATAAGTATTTCCAGTACTTTCCAATACTTTCCACCACTTATTTTCCAGTGCTACTCAGTACTACTATTTTTTCCACCGTTGGATTTACTAGCTTGGACGGCTCCTAAAATCCCCAATCATGGTAAAACTTGTAATAGTAGTATAATGTGGCTTACATAATGCAATGAAAACTACATAATATAATTTGAAATTAAATCTATAATGTACTGTAATGAACAGATTCAGATTTGCTACAACCGATTTCGTGATTTCTGCGCACGCTTCACCAAGCCGGATGGGATGAGCTCAATGTGTCTAATTTAAAACGTATGATAGCTTCTTCTTTGCCGTTACTAGTTTGGGAAAGAAGGTTTTTTCCCCTTTCTTACAAAAAAGTGTCTTTGGCTATTGGGCATGAATTCTCCTGCCGTTTCAAAAAATGGAAAATCATAAATAATTGTTTCAAAAAAAAAATCTAAAGGCACTTCATTGAGGTTGCATGACCATTGCTTCATTTTTTCGATAAAGGCGCTTCATTACCCAAATATTTTTAAAAACCTTTCACCCAGGCAGCCGTTCAAAGTATCAAGACTGAAACAAAACGTAGTTATAATGAAAGATAAATAGAGCCAACTAGACTAAGCTTCAATTGGCTTCGAGAAAATTGCGTATACCAGCAATCCTTGGGGCAGATTTTGCGCAAACCAGTGACTCAAGTTTAGTTTTCGCACAGACCAGCGACTCTAGTTCTAATCGTTGCAAGCAGATGTAATGATCTGGTTATATGGTTAATATGATCGCTAGAGAGTTTTGGTTTAACGATGGGGACTTCCATCGGTTGCGTGTTAATTTATATGCCAACATCGGCAGAGGATGAGTACACGGAAGGTTACAACAAACAGAGAAAAGGAAGGGATGATCCTGATCTTATAGTTACGATCGGATCATCACAAATACATCTGAACTCCTATCTATCTCTATCTGAACTTCCGTCAGGGTTTAAACTGAACTTCCGTATCATAACAGATACTTCAACACCCCTCCTCAACCACAGCCTTCTTAAGGTTGAGGTTGTACTTAAATTCTTCAAACTGCCGAGCTGGTAAAGCTTTTGTGAAGCCATCTGCCACCTGATCTTTTGATGGAATGAATCTAATCTCAAGTTGCTTCTTTGCTACTCTTTCTCTTACAAAATGGAAATCAATTTCAATATGTTTAGTCCTAGCATGAAAGATAGGATTAGCTGAAAGATATGTGGCACCCATATTATCACACCATAAGCACGAGACTTCATTTCTTTGGATTCCCAGTTCTTTCAGTAAAGACTCAATCCAAATGACTTCTGCTGTAGCATTGGCCAGAGATTTGTATTCAGCTTCTGTACTTGATCTTGACACTGTTGCTTGTTTTCTAGCACTCCAAGAAATTAGGTTGGGTCCAAAGTATACAGCAAAACCTCCTGTAGACCTCCTATCATCCACACACCCTGCCCAATCTGCATCTGAGAAGGCACTGACTAGTGTAGAAGAAGATCTCTTCAAGGTTAAGCCAAGACTCACTGTACCACTGACATATCTCAATATTCTCTTTACTGCTGTCCAATGTACAGTAGTGGGAGCATGAAGAAATTGGCATACCTTGTTGACAGAAAAAGCTATGTCTGGCCCGGTAAGAGTCAAATATTGTAATGCTCCAACAATACTTCTATACCTTGTGCTATCTTCTCGGTCCTAGAAGTTCTCCTTCAGATGACGAAAGCTTCTCCGATGCCGACAATGGAGTAGGTAATGTCTTGCACTCTTTTAATCCAACTCGTTGAGCAAATCGAAGCATATTTCTTTTGGGTAATATAATACCCTGATTAATTTTCTTTACCTCAATACCCAAGAAGAAGTGTAAATCACCAAGATCCTTTAATGCAAATGCCGAGCTAAGATCTTGAAGGAGTGCATTGACTGCTTTGTTGGAAGAGCTAGTAACAACAATGTCATCAACATATACTAGCACAAACATAATAATGCCTGACTTATTATATATAAAAAGTGATGTATCTGCCTTTGATGCTAGAAAACCAAGTTCTTGTAGTTTTGAACTTAACTTTGAGAACCATGCTCTTGGTGCTTGTTTCAACCCATAAAGTGACTTATCAAGTTTACACACATGATAGGGTGCATTGGGATTTTCATAACCAGGTGGCTGCTTCATATATACCTCTTCTTCCAGAACACCATGAAGAAACGCATTCTTCACATCTAGTTGCCTCAAGCTACATCCTCTTGATACTGGAAACAGACTAGAACAAGTCTAATAGTAGCAGCTTTAACAACAGGACTAAATGTATCTTCATAGTCTATGCCATATCGTTGTTTAAAACCTTTTGCTACCAATCTAGCCTTATATCTATCAATAGTACCATCAGCCTTTCCTTTTTATCCTATAGACCCATTTACAAGCCTATCAAATTTGTTCCCTTTTTATATGGTACTAAATTCCATGTTTTATTTTCTATTAAAGCCTTATACTCATCATTCATAGCTTCTCTCCATTTTTTATCAGCTAGTGCTAGTTGCAAAGTTGCAGGTTCATTTGTAGAACAAGATAAGCCATACCTCACAGTTCCATCAGTGTAAACTTTTGGTTTGGCATGACCAGTTTTGGACCTTGTTATCCGGGCTGGAGGTGTTGCTGACTGCGCTGCAGATCCACCATGCGCAGAAGATCCGGTCACTGGCACTTGATCCGAAGTTGCAGCAGGTCTTGATCCTGTTGGGGACGCGTTCCCGCGCGATGGACTGGCCGCATGCCACGCGGCGTCGTTCTGGTGGTCGCCAGCGTGTGGCGACGCGACTGACGGCGACCGGCCTGTGCACGCGTCAGGCGCATGCATGCGCCTGTGGGGCTCCGTGACGGGACCACGCGACGTGTCGTCCGCGGAATGGCGTGCTGCCGCAGACGCAGATTCTTCTCTGCTGTCCGAGGTTCCCGTGATCCGAGGCGAATCAGCCTCGTGTCTTGTGCGATTTTGGCTGGTTCCCAAATCTGCTCCGTTTGGCCGCGTTTCTGGTCTGTTTTGCATGGAATTTTCACCTGCATTTTTCTTTTCACCTGCATTTTGCTGTTCCTGCAGAGCACTTGCAACACCAGGAATTACTGAAACATTAGATGTTAGATCAGTGCAATGTTGTGCCCCCTCTTGAGCTAACATGGGTGAGTTTTGGAGAGATTCGGGTAGGAGGAGAATTTCTTGACGAAGGCGGCTACCAGCATTGGAGTGAAGGCTAGCAAAGGGTAACACTGTTTCATCAAAGACAACATCGCGTGAAATATAAACACGACCAGAAGCAATGTCTAGACATTTAACACCTTTGTGCATATGACTATAGCCAAGGAAGACACATTGTTGGGAACGAAAGGCTAATTTTCTTTGATTGAAGGGACGAAGATTAGGCCAGCATGCACAACCAAAAACGCGAAGAGAAGCATAATCTGGTGTTTTGTGGAGTAGTCGTTCCATGGGTGTTTCATGGTTAATGACCTTGCTCGGCAACATGTTAATGAGATGTGTGGCGGTTAGGAAGGCTTCATCCCAAAATTTGAGTGGCATGGATGCATCTCGCAAGAAGGGCAAGGCCAACTTCAACAATGTGGCGATGCTTTCTCTCAGCAGAGCCATTTTGCTGATGTGCATGGGGACATGACACATGATGTTCAATGCCTATCTTTCGAAAGAAGGAATTTAATTTCTCATATTCACCACCCCAATCAGATTGGATAGCTAGAATTTTTCTGTCAAATTGGCGTTCAACAAGTTGCTGAAAATTATGAAACACTTGGAAGACATCAGATTTTTTCTTGAGAAGATAAATCCATGAAAATTTACTAAAATCATCGATGAAGCTTACATAGTACTCATATTTCCCTACAGACATAGGTGATGGTCCCCATACATCGGAGAACACAAGTTGCAAGGGATATGTAGATGCACTAGTAGACCTCTCATAAGGGAGTTGGTGGCTTTTGGCTCTTTGGCAAGAGTCACAAACCAACTTAATGCTAGGTTTATTTGAATAGGGAAGTTCATAATTGCTAAGAACTTGTTCAACAATGCGAAAGGAAGGATGTCCTAAACGACTATGCCATCTGACAGCTGAAGGCTTGGAGATGCTAAAGGCATGTTTATTCTTGATGGATGGTGAAGATATCAACGGGTAGAGGCCACGCACACATCGTCCTTTAAGAAGAATTTTCTTCGTTGCCTGATCCTTGACATAAAAATACCACGGGTGAAATTCAATAAACACTTGATTATCTCTAGTAAAGCGATGAACTGAGACAAGGTTTTTGGTGGTATGTGGAACATGAAGAACATTTTTAGATGCAAGGATTTAGAGGGGGTTTTAACAATTGCATGACCAACATGACTAATGTTCATACCTTGTCCATTGGCCGCATGAATCTGCTCACGGCCGGTGTATTTCTCCTTCATGGTGAGCTTGTTGAGCTCACCGGTGATGTGGTCGGTGGCGCCCGTGTCACCATACCAGTTGGTGTCCACGCCGTATGATGCAACGTTGGCGCCCTTCTCCTCTTCTTCTTCATCCTCGGAGTAGCGGTGCCAGCACTTCCAGGCCTCATGGCCCGGCTTACCACAGATTTGGCAGGTGACAAGGTCACGGTCCTTGTGGCCGCTCCTGCCTCTGATACGTCTCCGACGTATCGATAATTTCTTATGTTCCATGCCACATTATTGATGATATCTACATGTTTTATGCACACTTTATGTCATTATTATGCGTTTTCCGGAACTAACCTATTGACGAGATGCCGAAGGGCCAGTTCCTGTTTTCTCGCTGTTTTTGGTTCCGTAAATCCTAGTAAGGAAATATTCTCGGAATCGGACGAAATCAAGACCCAGCGTCCTATTTTTCCACGAAGCTTCCAGAACACCCGGGAAGGACAAGAGGGGGGCCACAGGCCCACCAGACCATAGGCCGGCGCGGCCTGGGTGTGGCCCGCGCCACCCTATGGTGTCGCCGCCTCGTTGACCCTCTGACGCCGCCTCTTCGCCTATAAAAAGGTCCCATACCTAAAACACGATAAAAAAGCCACGGTACGAGAAACCTTCCGCAGCCGCCGCCATCGCGAAGCCAAGATCCGGGGGACAGAGTCTCCGTTCCGGCACGCCGCCGGGCGGGGAAGTGCCCCCGGAAGGCTCCTCCATCGACACCACCGCCATCTCCATCAACGCTGCTGTCTCCCATGAGGAGAGAGTAGTTCTCCATCGAGGCTCGGGGCTGTACCGGTAGCTATGTGGTTCATCTCTCTCCTATGTACTTCAATACAATAGTCTCATGAGCTGCCTTACATGATTTAGATTCATATGATGATGCTTGTAATCTAGATGTCGTTATGCTAGTCAAGTGGGTTTTACTTATGTGATCTCCGGAGACTCCTTGTCCCACGTGTGTAAAGGTGACAAGGTGTGCACCGTGTGGGTCTCTTAGGCTATATTTCACGTAATACTTATTCACCGTTATGAATGGCGTAGTGAAGTGCTTATTTATATCTCTTTATGATTGCAATGTGTTTTGTATCACAATATATCCGTGTGCTACTCTAGTGATGTTATTAAAGTAGTTTATTCCTCCCGCACGGTGTAATGGTGACAGATGTGTGCATCCGTGTTAGTACTTGGCGTATGCTATGATCATGATCTCTTGTAGATTGTGAAGTTAACTATTGCTATGATAGTATTGATGTGATCTATTCCTCCTACATAGTGTGAAGGTGACAGTGTGCATGCTTTGTTAGTACTTGGTTTAGTCCTGTTGATCTTTCATGCACTCTAAGGTTATTTAAATATGAACATTGAATTGTGGAGCTTGTTAACTCCGGCATTGAGGGTTCGTGTAATCCTACGCAATGTGTTCATCATCCAACAAGAGTGTAGAGTATGTATTTATCTATTCTGTTATGTGATCAATGTTGAGAGTGTCCACTAGTGAAAGTGTAATCCCTAGGCCTTGTTCCTAAATACTGCTATCGCTGCTTGTTTACTGTTTTACTGCGTTACTACCGCTACCATATTACCACCATCAACTACACGCCAGCAAACTATTTTCTGGCGCCGTTACTACTGCTCATATTCATTCATACCACCTGTATTTCACTATCTCTTCGCCGAACTAGTGCACCTATTAGGTGTGTTGGGGACACAAGAGACTTCTTTCTTTGTGGTTGCAGGGTTGCATGAGAGGGATATCTTTGACCTCTTCCTCCCTGAGTTCGATAAACCTTGGGTGATCCACTTAAGGGAAACTTGCCGTTGTTCTACAAACCTCTGCTCTTGGAGGCCCAACACTGTCTACAAGAATAGAAGCACCCGTAGACATCAAGCACTTTTCTGGCGCCGTTGTCGGGGAGGAAAGGTAAAAGGTACTCACACTCCGGATCTCGGCTACTAAGCTATTTTCGCCGTTGTAAGTACTCAAAGCTATTTCCTTTAGATCCCGCAATTGCATCTTTTTGTTTCTTGTTTACACTAGTTTGGCATAATGAACAACAATGAGCTTCTTATTCTATTTCCTGATTTAAGACATGGATGGTTTGATGCGAAAATTAAAAAACCTATGGAATCATATTTGCATGCCGGTAGTAATATTAGTATGAACGCTTTGAACACCATTGTTGATAATGATATAGAAAGTTCTAAGCTTGGGGAAGCTAGTTTTCATGATATTTTTAGTCCCCCAAGCATTGAGGAGAAAATTTTCTTTGATGATACTTTGCCTCCCATATATGATGATTATAATGATAGCGGTCTTTTGGTGCCACCTACTATGGAGAGTAATTTTTATGATGATAATACTATGCCTCCTACACTTGATGAGAATAATAATGATAGCTACTTTGTTGAATTTGCTCCCACTATTACTAATAAAATTGATTATGCTTATGTGGAGAGTAATAATTTTATGCATGAGACTCATGATAAGAATGCTTTATGTGATAGTTATATTGTTGAGTTTGCTCATGATGCTACTGAAAGTTATTATGAGAGAGGAAAATATGGTTGTAGAAATTTTCATGTTACTAAAACACCTCTCTATGTGCTGAAATTTTTGAAGCTACACTTGTTTTATCTTTCTATGCTTGTTGCATTGTGCTTCTTGAACTCGTTTATTTACAAGATTCCTATGCATAGGAAGCATGTTAGACTTAAATGTGTTTTGAATTTGCCTCTTGATGCTCTCTTTTGCTTCAAATACTATTTCTTGCGAGTGCATCATTAAAACTCGCTGCAGCCCATCTTAACGGCTATAAAGAAAGAACTTCTTGGGAGATAACCCATGTGTTATTTTGCTACAGTACTTTATTTTATATTTGTGTCTTGGAAGTTGTTTACTACTGTAGCAACCTCTCCTTATCTTAGTTTTGTGCTTTGTTGTGCCAAGTAAAGTCTTTGATAGTAAAGTGAATACTAGATTTGGATTATCGCGCAGTTTCAGATTTCTTTGCTTTCACGAATTTCGACCTGCCTCCCCGTAGGTAGCTCAGAAAATTAAGCCAATTTACGTGCGTGATCCTCGGATATGTACGCAACTTTCATTCAATTTGGACATTTTCATTTGAGCAAGTCTGGTGCCTCAATAAAATCCATCTTTACGGACTGTTCTGTTTTGACAGATTCTGCCTTTTATTTCGCATTGCCTCTTTTGCTATGTTGGATGAATTTCTTTGATCCATTAATGTCCAGTAACTTTATGAAATGTCCAGAAGTGTTACGAATGATTGTGTCACCTCTGAACATGTTAATTTTTATTGTCCACTAACCCTCTAATGAGTTGTTTCGAGTTTGGTGTGGAGGAAGTTTTCAAGGATCAAGAGAGGAGTATGATACAATATGATCAAGGAGAGTGAAAGCTCTAAGCTTGGGGATGCCCCGGTGGTTCACCCCTGCATATTCTAAGAAGACTCAAGCGTCTAAGCTTGGGGATGCCCAAGGCATCCCCTTCTTCATCGACAACATTATCAGGTTCCTCCCCTGAAACTATATTTTTATTCCGTCACATCTTATGTACTTTGCTTGGAGCGTCGGTTTGTTTTTGTTTTTGTTTGAATAAATGGATCCTAGCATTCATTGTGTGGGAGAGAGACACGCTCCGCTGGTTCGTATGAACACATGTGTTCTTAGCTTTTAATTTTCATGGCGAAGGTTGAAACTTCTTCGTTAATTGTTATATGGTTGGAAACGGAAAATGCTACATGTAGTAATTGGTATGATGTATTAAATAATGTGATACTTGGCAATTGTTGTGCTCATGTTTAAGCTCTTGCATCATATACTTTGCACCCATTAATGAAGAAATACATAGAGCTTGCTAAAATTTGGTTTGCATAATTGGTCTCTCTAAGGTCTAGATAATTTCTAGTAAAGAGTTTGAACAACAAGGAAGACGGTGTAGAGTCTTATAATGTTTACAATATGTCTTTTATGTGAGTTTTGCTGCACCGGTTCATCCTTGTGTTTGTTTCAAACAACCTTGCTAGCCTAAACCTTGTATCGAGAGGGAATACTTCTCATGCATCCAAAATCCTTGAGCCAACCACTATGCCATTTGTGTCCACCATATCTACCTACTACATGGTATTTCTCCGCCATTCCAAAGTAAATTGCTTGAGTGCTACCTTTAAAAGTCCATCATTCGCCTTTACAATATATAGCTCATGGGACAAATAGCTTAAAAACTATTGTGGTATTGAATATGTACTTATGCATTTTATCTCTTATTAAGTTGCTTGTTGTGCGATAACCATGTTTCTGGGGACGCCATCAACTCTTTGTTGAATATCATGTGAGTTGCTATGCATGTCCGTCTTGTCTGAAGTAAGAGAGATCTACCACCTTAATGGTTGGAGCATGCATATTGTTAGAGAAGAACATTGGGCCGCTAACTAAAGCCATGAATCATGGTGGAAGTTTCAGTTTTGGACATATATCCTCAATCTCATATGAGAACACTAATTGTTGCCACATGCTTATGCATTAAAGAGGAGTCCATTATCTCGTTGTCCATGTTGTCCCGGTATGGATGTCTAAGTTGAGAATAATCAAAAGCGAGAAATCCTAAATGCGAGCTTTCTCCTTAGACCTTTGTACAGAGCGGCATGGAGGTACCCCATTGTGACACTTGGTTAAAACATGTGTATTGCGATGATCCGGTAGTCCAAGCTAATTAGGACAAGGTGCGGGCACTATTAGTATACTATGCATGAGGCTTGCAACTTATGAGATATAATTTACATGATACATATGCTTTATTACTACCGTTGACAAAATTGTTTCATGTTTTCAAAACCAAAGCTCTAGCACAAATATAGCAATCGATGCTTTCCTCTTTGAAGGACCTTTCTTTTACTTTTATGTTGAGTCAGTTCACCTATTTCTCTCCACCTCAAGAAGCAAACACTTGTGTGAACTGTGCATTGATTCTTACATACTTGCTTATTGCACTTGTTATATTGCTTTGCATTGACAATTATCCATGAGATATACATGTTACAAGTGGAAAGCAACCGCTGAAACTTAATATTCCATTGTGTTGCTTCAATGCCTCTACTTTAAATTATTGCTTTATGAGTTAACTCTTATGCAAGACTTATTGATGCCTGTCTTGAAAGTGCTATTCATGAAAAGTCATTGCTTTATGATTCAGCTTGTTTACTCATGTCATTACCATTGTTTTGATCGCTGCATTCATTACATATGTTTACAATATGATCAAGTTTATGATGGCATGTCACTCCAGTAAATTATCTTTGTTTATCGTTTACTCGCTCGGGACGAGCAGAACCTAAGCTTGGGGATGCCGATACGTCTCCGACGTATCGATAATTTCTTATGTTCCATGCCACATTATTGATGATATCTACATGTTTTATGCACACTTTATGTCATTATTATGCGTTTTCCGGAACTAACCTATTGACGAGATGCCGAAGGGCCAGTCTCCTGTTTTCTCGCTGTTTTTTGTTCCGTAAATCCTAGTAAGGAAATATTCTCGAATCGGACGAAATCAAGACCCAAGCATCCTATTTTTCCACGAAGCTTCCGTAACACCCGGAAGGACCGGAGGGGGCCACAGGCCCACCAGACCATAGGCCGGCGCGGCCTGGGTGTGGCCCGCGCCACCCTATGGTGTCGCCGCCTCGTTGACCCTCTGACGCCGCCTCTTCGCCTATAAAAAGGTCCCATACCTAAAACACGATAAAAAAAGCCACGGTACGAGAAACCTTCCAGAGCCGCCGCCATCGCGAAGCCAAGATCTGGGGGACAGGAGTCTCTGTTCCGGCACGCCGCCGGGGCGGGGAAGTGCCCCCGAAGGCTCCTCCATCGACACCACCGCCATCTCCATCAACGCTGCCGTCTCCCATGAGGAGGGAGTAGTTCTCCATCGAGGCTCGGGGCTGTACCGGTAGCTATGTGGTTCATCTCTCTCCTATGTACTTCAATACAATAGTCTCATGAGCTGCCTTACATGATTGAGATTCATATGATGATGCTTGTAATCTAGATGTCGTTATGCTAGTCAAGTGAATTTTACTTATGTGATCTCCGGAGACTCCTTGTCCCACGTGTGTAAAGGTGACAAGTGTGTGCACCGTGTGGGTCTCTTAGGCTATATTTCACGTAATACTTATTCACCGTTATGAATGGCGTAGTGAAGTGCTTATTTATATCTCTTTATGATTGCAATGTGTTTTGTATCACAATATATCCGTGTGCTACTCTAGTGATGTTATTAAAGTAGTTTATTCCTCCCGCACGGTGTAATGGTGACAAGTGTGTGCATCCGTGTTAGTACTTGGCGTATGCTATGATCATGATCTCTTGTAGATTGTGAAGTTAACTATTGCTATGATAGTATTGATGTGATCTATTCCTCCTACATAGTGTGAAGGTGACAAGTGTGCATGCTTTGTTAGTACTTGGTTTAGTCCCGTTGATCTTTCATGCACTCTAAGGTTATTTAAATATGAACATTGAATTGTGGAGCTTGTTAACTCCGGCATTGAGGGTTCGTGTAATCCTACGCAATGTGTTCATCATCCAACAAGAGTGTAGAGTATGTATTTATCTATTCTCGTTATGTGATCAATGTTGAGAGTGTCCACTAGTGAAAGTGTAATCCCTAGGTCTTGTTCCTAAATATCGCTATCGCCGCTTGTTTACTCGTTTTATCGCGTTACTACCGCTACCATATTACCACCATCAACTACACGCCAGCAAGCTATTTTCTGGCGCCATTACTACTGCTCATATTTATTCATACCACCTGTATTTCACTATCTCTTCGCCGAACTAGTGCACCTATTAGGTGTGTTGGGGACACAAGAGACTTCTTGCTTTGTGGTTGCAGGGTTGCATGAGAGGGATATCTTTGACCTCTTCCTCCCCGAGTTCGATAAACCTTGGGTGATCCACTTAAGGGAAACTTGCTGTTGTTCTACAAACCTCTGCTCTTGGAGGCCCAACACTGTCTACAAGAATAGAAGCACCCGTAGACATCAAGCACTTTTCTGGCGCCGTTGCCAGGGAGGAAAGGTAAAAGGTACTCACACTTCGGATCTCGGCTACTAAGCTATTTTCGCCGTTGTAAGTACTCAAAGATATTTCCTTTAGATCCTGCAATTGCATCTTTTTGTTTCTTGTTTACACTAGTTTGGCATAATGAACAACAATGAGCTTCTTATTCTATTTCCTGATTTAAGACATGGATGGTTTGATGCGAAAATTAAAAAACCTATGGAATCATATTTGCATGCTGGTAGTAATATTAGTATGAACGCTTTGAACACCATTGTTGATAATGATATAGAAAGTTCTAAGCTTGGGGAAGCTAGTTTTCATGATATTTTTAGTCCCCCAAGCATTGAGGAGAAAATTTTCTTTGATGATACTTTGCCTCCCATATATGATGATTATAATGATAGTGGTCTTTTGGTGCCACCTACTATGGAGAGTAATTTTTATGATGATAATACTATGCCTCCTACACTTGATGAGAATAATAATGATAGATACTTTGTTGAATTTGCTCCCACTATTACTAATAAAATTGATTATGCTTATGTGGAGAGTAATAATTTTATGCATGAGACTCATGATAAGAATGCTTTATGTGATAGTTATATTGTTGAGTTTGCTCATGATGCTACTGAAAGTTATTATGAGAGAGGAAAATATGGTTGTAGAAATTTTCATGTTACTAAAACACCTCTCTATGTGCTGAAATTTTTGAAGCTACACTTGTTTTATCTTTCTATGCTTGTTGCATTGTGCTTCTTGAACTTGTTTATTTACAAGATTCCTATGCATAGGAAGCATGTTAGACTTAAATGTGTTTTGAATTTGCCTCTTGATGCTCTCTTTTGCTTCAAATACTATTTCTTGCGAGTGCATCATTAAAACTGCTGCACCCATCTTAACGGCTATAAAGAAAGAACTTCTTGGGAGATAACCCATGTGTTATTTTGCTACAGTACTTTATTTTATATTTGTGTCTTGGAAGTTGTTTACTACTGTAGCAACCTCTCCTTATCTTAGTTTTGTGCTTTGTTGTGCCAAGTAAAGTCTTTGATAGTAAAGTGAATACTAGATTTGGATTACTACGCAGTTTCAGATTTCTTTGCTGTCACGAATTTCGACCTGCCTCCCTGTAGGTAGCTCAGAAAATTAAGCCAATTTACGTGCGTGATCCTCAGATATGTACGCAACTTTCATTCAATTTGGACATTTTCAGTTGAGCAAGTCTGGTGCCTCAATAAAATCCATCTTTACGGACTGTTCTGTTTTGACAGATTCTGCCTTTTATTTCGCATTGCCTCTTTTGCTATGTTGGATGAATTTCTTTGATCCATTAATGTCCAGTAACTTTATGCAATGTCCAGAAGTGTTAAGAATGATTGTGTCACCTCTGAACATGTTAATTTTTATTGTCCACTAACCCTCTAATGAGTTGTTTCGAGTTTGGTGTGGAGGAAGTTTTCAAGGATCAAGAGAGGAGTATGATACAATATGATCAAGGAGAGTGAAAGCTCTAAGCTTGGGGATGCCCCGGTGGTTCACCCCTGCATATTCTAAGAAGACTCAAGCGTCTAAGCTTGGGGATGCCCAAGGCATCCCCTTCTTCATCGACAACATTATCAGGTTCCTCCCTCGAAACTATATTTTTATTCCGTCACATCTTATGTACTTTGCTTGGAGCGTCGGTTTGTTTTTGTTTTTGTTTGAATAAATGGATCCTAGCATTCATTGTGTGGGAGAGAGACACGCTCCGCTGGTTCGTATGAACACATGTGTTCTTAGCTTTTAATTTTCATGGCGAAGGTTGAAACTGCTTCGTTAATTGTTATATGGTTGGAAACGGAAAATGCTACATGTAGTAATTGGTATGATGTATTAAATAATGTGATACTTGGCAATTGTTGTGCTCATGTTTAAGCTCTTGCATCATATACTTTGCACCCATTAATGAAGAAATACATAGAGCTTGATAAAATTTGGTTTGCATAATTGGTCTCTCTAAGGTCTAGATAATTTCTAGTAAAGAGTTTGAACAACAAGGAAGACGGTGTAGAGTCTTATAATGTTTACAATATGTCTTTTATGTGAGTTTTGCTGCACCGGTTCATCCTTGTGTTTGTTTCAAACAACCTTGCTAGCCTAAACCTTGTATCGAGAGGGAATACTTCTCATGCATCCAAAATCCTTGAGCCAACCACTATGCCATTTGTGTCCACCATATCTACCTACTACATGGTATTTCTCCGCCATTCCAAAGTAAATTGCTTGAGTGCTACCTTTAAAAGTCCATCATTCGCCTTTACAATATATAGCTCATGGGACAAATAGCTTAAAAACTATTGTGGTATTGAATATGTACTTATGCATTTTATCTCTTATTAAGTTGCTTGTTGTGCGATAACCATGTTTCGGGGACGCCATCAACTCTTTGTTGAATATCATGTGAGTTGCTATGCATGTCCGTCTTGTCCGAAGTAAGAGAGATCTACCACCTTAATGGTTGGAGCATGCATATTGTTAGAGAAGAACATTGGGCCGCTAACTAAAGCCATGAATCATGGTGGAAGTTTCAGTTTTGGACATATATCCTCAATCTCATATGAGAACACTAATTGTTGCCACATGCTTATGCATTAAAGAGGAGTCCATTATCTCGTTGTCCATGTTGTCCCGGTTTGGATGTCTAAGTTGAGAATAATCAAAAGCGAGAAATCCAAAATGCGAGCTTTCTCCTTAGACCTTTGTACAGGCGGCATGGAGGTACCCCATTGTGACACTTGGTTAAAACATGTGTATTGCGATGATCCGGTAGTCCAAGCTAATTAGGACAAGGTGCGGGCACTATTAGTATACTATGCATGAGGCTTGCAACTTATAAGATATAATTTACATGATACATATGCTTTATTACTACCGTTGACAAAATTGTTTCATGTTTTCAAAACCAAAGCTCTAGCACAAATATAGCAATCGATGCTTTCCTCTTTGAAGGACCTTTCTTTTACTTTTATGTTGAGTCAGTTCACCTATTTCTCTCCACCTCAAGAAGCAAACACTTGTGTGAACTGTGCATTGATTCTTACATACTTGCTTATTGCACTTGTTATATTGCTTTGCATTGACAATTATCCATGAGATATACATGTTACAAGTGGAAAGCAACCGCTGAAACTTAATCTTCCATTGTGTTGCTTCAATGCCTCTACTTTAAATTATTGCTTTATGAGTTAACTCTTATGCAAGACTTATTGATGCCTGTCTTGAAAGTGCTATTCATGAAAAGTCATTGCTTTATGATTCAGTTGTTTACTCATGTCATTACCATTGTTTTGATCGCTGCATTCATTACATATGTTTACAATATGATCAAGTTTATGATGGCATGTCACTCCAGAAATTATCTTTGTTTATCGTTTACTCGCTCGGGACGAGCGAGAACTAAGCTTGGGGATGCTGATACGTCTCCGACGTATCGATAATTTCTTATGTTCCATGCCACATTATTGATGATATCTACATGTTTTATGCACACTTTATGTCATTATTATGCGTTTTCCGGAACTAACCTATTGACGAGATGCCGAAGGGCCGGCTCTCGTTTTCTCGCTGTTTTTTGGTTCCGAAATCCTAGTAAGGAAATATTCTCGGAATCGGACGAAATCAAGACCCAGCATCCTATTTTTCCACGAAGCTTCCAGAACACCCGGGAAGGACCAGAGGGGGGCCACAGGCCCACCAGACCATAGGCCGGCGCGGCCTGGGTGTGGCCCGCGCCACCCTATGGTGTCGCCGCCTCGTTGACCCTCTGACGCCGCCTCTTCGCCTATAAAAAGGTCCCAGACCTAAAACACGATAAAAAAAAAGCCACGGTACGAGAAACCTTCCAGAGCCGCCGCCATCGCGAAGCCAAGATCTGGGGGACAGGAGTCTCTGTTCCGGCACGCCGCCGGGGCGGGGAAGTGCCCCCGGAAGGCTCCTCCATCGACACCACCGCCATCTCCATCAACGCTGCTCGTCTCCCATGAGGAGGGAGTAGTTCTCCATCGAGGCTCGGGGCTGTACCGGTAGCTATGTGGTTCATCTCTCTCCTATGTACTTCAATACAATAGTCTCATGAGCTGCCTTACATGATTGAGATTCATATGATGATGCTTGTAATCTAGATGTCGTTATGCTAGTCAAGTGAATTTTACTTATGTGATCTCCGGAGACTCCTTGTCCCACGTGTGTAAAGGTGACAAGTGTGTGCACCGTGTGGGTCTCTTAGGCTATATTTCACGGAATACTTATTCACTGTTATGAATGGCGTAGTGAAGTGCTTATTTATATCTCTTTATGATTGCAATGTGTTTTGTATCACAATATATCCGTGTGCTACTCTAGTGATGTTATTAAAGTAGTTTATTCCTCCCGCACGGTGTAATGGTGACAAGTGTGTGCATCTCGTGTTAGTACTTGGCGTATGCTATGATCATGATCTCTTGTAGATTGTGAAGTTAACTATTGCTATGATAGTATTGATGTGATCTATTCCTCCTACATAGTGTGAAGGTGACGAGTGTGCATGCTTTGTTAGTACTTGGTTTAGTCGTGTTGATCTTTCATGCACTCTAAGGTTATTTAAATATGAACATTGAATTGTGGAGCTTGTTAACTCTGGCATTGAGGGTTCGTGTAATCCTACGCAATGTGTTCATCAGCCAACAAGAGTGTAGAGTATGTATTTATCTATTCTGTTATGTGATCAATGTTGAGAGTGTCCACTAGTGAAAGTGTAATCCCTAGGCCTTGTTCCTAAATATCGCTATCGCTGCTTGTTTACTTGTTTTACTTGCGTTACTACCGCTACCATATTACCACCATCAACTACACGCCAGCAAGCTATTTTCCGGCGCCGTTACTACTCGCTCATATTCATTCATACCACCCGTATTTCACTATCTCTTCGCCGAACTAGTGCACCTATTAGGTGTGTTGGGGACACAAGAGACTTCTTGTTTTGTGGTTGCGGGGTTGCATGAGAGGGATATCTTTGACCTCTTCCTCCCTGAGTTCGATAAACCTTGGGTGATCCACTTAAGGGAAACTTGCTGCTGTTCTACAAACCTCTGCTCTTGGAGGCCCAACACTGTCTACAAGAATAGAAGCACCCGTAGACATCAGCCTCCTCCACGACGACCACCATTGCCGCCGCGCTGCTGACGGCCATGGCCACGGCTGCTGTAGCCCCGGCCTCCTCTGCGTCCACCACGTCCACGCGGTCCGCCATGTCTGCGCTGCGCCGAGTTGACGGAGGAACCTTCGCTGGTGTCACCACCAAGCAGCTCGATGCGGCTGTCGTAGGCGCAGACCTGGGCGTACAGGTCGCCCACGGTGAGATCTTCTGCTCCATTGACCCCAATGGCGGCGAAGACAGGGTTGTAGGATTCGTCGAGGCCGGCAAGGAGATACTCGACGAGCTCTTCTTCATCGATTGGCCGGCCCGCTGCGGCGAGCTCATCAGCGAAGCCCTTCATCTTGGTGAAGAACTGGGCCGTGGTCATGTTCTCCTTTTTTGTTTTGGCCAGTGCGACGCGCAGATTGGAGATGCGTGTTCGGGACTATGAGGCGAACATGGACTTGATCGCGCTCCAGACATCTGCCGCTGTTTCCATCCCAATAACAGAGATGAGAATATCAGGTGAGAGAGTATTTAGCAGGAACGATAGAACCTCGCCGATCCGTCGCCACCCATGCGTCGTAGGCTGGGTTGGCCTCCTGGGACGGCTTGCCGTCTTTTTCGACGGTGATGGTTTCCAGCGGAGCATCCGTCTTGGTGTCGAGGAAGCTCGTCAGACGGGCTCCACGGATCGGCGGAAGAACCTGTGACTGCTAGAGAAGGTAGTTGGATCTGGTCAGCTTCTCGCTCACGGCTAGACCGGCTAAGGGGTTCGTCATGGCGACGGTGGTGAAGCGGCGAGGCTGTAGATGTGTTTTAGGAAGTCGGCTCTGATACCATATGATCGCTAGAGGGTTTTGGTTTAACGATGGGGACTTCCATCGGTTGCGTGTTAATTTATATGCCAACATCGGCGAGAGGATGAGTACACGGAAGGTTACAACAAACGAGAGAAAAGGAAGGGATGATCCTGATCTTATAGTTACGATCGGATCATCACAAATACATCTGAACTCCTATCTATCTCTATCTGAACTTCCGTCAGGGTTTAAACTGAACTTCCGTATCATAACAGATACTTCAACAGTTAATACAGTATATAATAAGAAAGGCCTATCTTATTAGGACATGGTGCTTTTGCTCCTGATGCATATGATTCCATTATTTAAAATGCATTTCAAACATATTTAAAAATATAAAAAAAATCAAAACAAAATGTTGCGCATACGTCTCCACATCGTACGTGTTCACGAAGTCATTTCAGGAAAAAATGGATTGTTATGTGGCTTGTGCAAAAATGACAAACAAATGCCACAAAAAATATCATTTTACTATGGAACCGTAAGAGAGGACATAGAATGTAGAGATATATAAGCTAAAAAAATCTCCAAACTTTTTAATATTTTTTAATTCTTTTTTTACGTAAAGGGAGCATATGCACCTGGGATCAAAAGTGCATTTCTATATCTTATTAGGTCATCTCTAATAGCCACTACATAACGGACCGCTTTTTGGATTGTTTGGGTCTGGATGGAGCGGTTTGCGGACAGGAAATAGGCCGCGGTCCGTTTGCGGGCGGCAGAAACCCCAGCGGCTAAAATCGCAAAAAAAAACTAGATTAATTTAAAACATAATTGCATATATATGGGTCCACAAAGGGCCAGTTTTACAACAGGAAAAAACAGAAATATAAATCCAATGGGCGTATACCTAGGCATTTTTCAGCCGGGCCGAGCTTGAGGCCAGGCCAAAAAAAAAAACCCTATGCTAAAAGTCTAGCCCGGAGCATGATCGTCGGACCAAGAATTCAGGCCCGAGCCCATCCTGAAGCCTGAAAAATCCTAGCGGTGGCTTCTAGCCCTCCTCGCCGAGGTCAATGAAGACCTGCGGCAACGACACATTTGCCACCGGAGGAGGAGGAGGCAGCAACTCAACTGTTGGCGGTGGAGGTGGCGGCGCTGGGCGACCGCCTGCTGTGGGAGCTGGATGGCCTCCTCGAGGCCAAACCATTTGGCCTGCTCCTCCGCCTCGGAGACGAGCATGGCACAACGGATGGCCTCATCTTCCGTGAGGTCGTCTTCCCTCGGCTGGCCATCCTCGTCCTTCAGCGGGTCTTCGACGGACCTGCCTAGTAGTACGCCTCCTCCTACGCCTCGTAGTCCACGTCGTCATCGTCGAGGTCCTCAAGGTTTGCCTCAATGCTAGCACACCGCTCCTTGTATTCGGTCTCGAACCACCTCGCCCACAGTGGCGAGTCCACGACGTAGGCTGGGTATGTGTCGTCGATGGAGTCCGTGTCGAGCTCCACCTTCACTGGGAGCGGCTAGGGCCTCCCATGGCGGCGGACGCAAGGACTGCATCGTTATGACGGCGAAAGCATGAGCAGTCCCAGTTTAGACGGTTGTAGGATATATACCATTGGGTATGTCCCAATTTATTTTGCAATTCATAAAACTCATGAATTTTTTTATCTCTTTAAATAAAGCGAGCATGGGAGTTTTAGAATAAATAATCCCTACCCTATTAGGATTAGGTTCACGTTAGGTCATCCGATTAAGCGAAACCGAATAATTGGATGTCCTGTTAAGTGGTCATTAGAGCTCTCTGCAATATTGCGCAACAAAAAAATTAAGTGACTTGTTTGTGCAACATCCTCCCCAAGAGTTGCTGGTCCTTGGAATTTCCTTATTGGCTTCGATCCGTCTATTATGCATCCATCCATGTTGGGAAATAAACTCTTTAGCGTATTCTTCAACCGTGTAGACACCTCCGTAAAGAGGTCTCGGTCCTCCAATCGTTGAAGTGGCGACCATGAATGGAGCAAAGCCGTACATCGGTAGATAACCTGCACAAGAGAAGAATTTTTATCATTGAAAACTTTGTCATTTCTACATAGCCAAAGCGACTATACCACAGCAATCGCGCCCACTTTTGTAAGTGTTTTATACCTAGGATCCACCCATCTAGCCAATCGCCAAAAATATTTGCAACACTACGAGGTGGGTATAAGATAGAACCCATCGGAATGATTGACCATATAGATCTAGCAACCCGATAGTAGAAGAAAAGGTGTTTTATTTGTCTCATCTTCATGACAAAAACATATTTCTTACAGTCCTTACAGTTGCGTTTTACAAGGTTGTCTTTAGTAAGAATCACACCCCGACGAAAATACCACGCAAAGACTTTTGTTTTTAGGGGTATCTTCATTTTCCAGATGGGTTTATTGTTGACAATTGGTTGACTGGGAATACTAAGAGCCTTATACATGGAGTTAACCGAGAAATCACCGTCCTTGATTAGGCTCCATCGGAATTCATTAGTCCCCTAAACTAGTTCTATTGAAGCTAACCTTTGTAGCAATTCATTCCAACTATTTATACGGGGGCCAATAAGATCATGCATGAACTTCATAGAGGGTGGTGTAGTTTCCATGACCTTCTGTAAGGTATCTCCCTTATGACGAACAATATTGTACAAGGTCAGATATTGTTCGCGGAGAGTGGTTATTCCCAACCATCTATCCCAGAACCTAATCTCCGCACCATTCCTAATGGAGAAAGAACCATATGGGAAAAGGTGCTTCTTAGTCGCCATAATGCCAGCCCAAAAGTGTGAATCCTCCGGTTTCCAAATAACCTGAGATATTGCTTTTGAACATACATACTTTTTACGTAATAGTTGCTGCCAGATACCATACTCAATTAACAACCTAGCCAGCCATTTTCCTAGCAAGGCCCTGTCCTTAACTTCAAGATCATGAACTCCAAGTCCACCTTGATCTTTTGGACGACGAACGACACTCCATTTTGTCAACCAATATGTTTTCTTCTCACTATCCCCTTGCCAAAAGAATCTTGATCGGAGATAATCCAATCGATGTCAGACTCCTTTAGGTAAGTGGAAGAAAGAAATCATATATAATATCATATTCGTAAGTAATGTTATGAGAACTAATCTTCCCCTTACAGATAGTAATTTACCTTCCAACTACTAAGACATTTATGTAGTATTTCCTCAACAAGTTTCCATTCAGCCATAGTCAGTCTCCGATAATGAATCGGAATACCGAGATAACTAATCGGAAAACGACCAAACCCACATCCGAACAACTAGACATATAGGTTAACATCGTCTTTGGCCTCACCGAAACAGAATAATTAATTTTTATGGAAATTTATCTTAAGACCTGACAACTGCTCGAATGATGTAAGAATTAACTTCAGGTTTCGTGCTTTTTCCAAGTCATGATCCATGAATAGAATTGTATCATCGGCATACTGAAGAATAGATAATCCCATGTCCACCAGATGAGGAACTACCCCTTCAGTCTGGCCATCAACCTTCGCACGCTCAATTATAATAGCAAGCATATCCCCCTTGCCTCAAACCTTTGTTTGTCTCGAAGTATCGTCATCGTTGATTTTAATGGCAACACTTCCACCGAAAACAAAGTTATTTATAAGAGTGCGCCATTCATCTGAAAAGCCTTTCATTCTAAGTATTTGTTGAAGAAAATACCATTTAACTTTATCATAAGCTTTTTTAAAGTCGATTATGAGAATAACCCATTCAGTTTTTTCGATGCACTGTTTCATGCAAAGTGACAACACCATGTAGAATGTGTCTGCCTTGCATGAACGTAGTCTGAGATAGGCGGACCACATGATATGCCACTGAATTGAGTCTAATAGTAACCACTTTGGTAAATATTTTAAAACAGACGTTAAGTAGACAAATTGATCTATACTGTTGAATTCTTTCCGCATTGATCAGTGACTTTTGGTAATAGGATAATTTCACCAAAATTGATGCGGAATAAATCCAATAGACCCGCATGGAGTTCCCTGAAGAGCTCCAACAAATCATGCTTAATTATATCCAGAAAACTGTCGTATTTATTACTGACACCACATCTGGTTGCAAAACACAACAAGGGACGGTAGCCTGTGTGCCGAGTACGTTGGATACATCTGTTGTCTGTTGACAAAATAGGATGGCACGCTGCAGGGCTTTGGGTTGCTCAAGGTGTGAGCTGACCATCATGCTTGGACACCTTCCTTCAGTTTGTGTGTGTGTGTACTAATCTGCTCCCCCGTGACCGCGCTGGTCCGCTAGCCGCCTCTGCTATCGCTCCCGTCGAGAAAAGCTTGGTTAGGACTTAGCAATATAAAGATTAATAAACGTGAGGTTTCTCATCTGAGTGTTAGACATACCCTATGTATCACGTTGTACGGTATGGAGTAGTACTCCACCCGTATATACGCCTTATATATTGTCACGGTAGAGGCTCTTTCTACCCTATATAAACACGGAGCACGAGCCATGGAGAGGTATCGTTTCCGCCAAACTAACATGGTATCAGAGCTACCTCTTCCAACCCTAGCCGCCGAACACGATCCCTAGACAAAAAAAATCCGTCGCCGCCGCCTCTTCTGGCCGCCGCCGCTGCCTACGATCACGCTCACGAACCGCCGCCGCCGTGCTGTGCACCGCCGCTGCTACGACCCAAAACCCACGACCTGCTGCTGCCTAGTCCTATCTACGGCCGCCGCCACGATCCAAAACCCACGATCTGCCGCCGCCGTGCCGTGCACCGCCGCCGCCTGCTGCT
Source organism: Lolium rigidum (assembly GCF_022539505.1). Classification (NCBI taxonomy): domain Eukaryota; kingdom Viridiplantae; phylum Streptophyta; class Magnoliopsida; order Poales; family Poaceae; genus Lolium; species Lolium rigidum. The sequence continues at coordinate 237,196,122 of NC_061511.1, read as the reverse complement.
GCCTAGTCTCATCTACGGCCGCTGCCACGACCCAAAACCTACGATCTTGCCGCCGACCTAGCTTCGCTACGGCCGCCGCCTTACATCCACGACCTAGCCGCCGCCTCAGCTGATTCCAAGGCCGCCGCTCCCCCGCCCTGATGGCTTCCTCCTCAATGGTTTCCATCGGCGCCATGCTTGGCGCTCCGCCGACAACAAAGCTCACCCGCTCGAACTTCCTCTTCTAGTCTTCTGGAAGACGCTGGTGTTTCCCGCCATCCGCGGCGCCATGGTCATGGGCCTCCTCGACGGCACCGACTGCGCCCCCGCCAAGATGCTATCCTCCAAGGACTCCGACGGCAAGGAGGTCTCCATCACCAACCCGGCCTACGCTGCCTGGATTGCGCGTGATCAGGCTGTTGCTAGCTACTTGCTCAACTCCCTGTCGCCTGAGCTCCTCCCTCATGTCTTCGGCCTGGAGACCACCGCGGCCATCTGGTCCGCCATCACCAGGATGTTCTCCACTGCCTCGCCATCCAAGTTCAATGCACTCCGTGGTGCTCTGAATAACACCAAGAAGAACTCCCTCACCATGGCTCAATACTTTGCCAAGATGAAGGGTTTTGGTGCTGAGCTCGTTGCACTTGGCAAGACCATCGATGAGAGTGAACTTGTCAACTCTATTCTCAATGGCCTTGATGGCTCCTACAACGACGCCGTGGCCTCTGCCAGTGGCCATCCCGGCCTCACCATTGATGCTCTCTATGACCAGCTGCTTGCACATGATCAGCGCCACAGCATGCTGCACGATACTGGTGACACCTTCACCTCCTCTGTGAACATTGCTCGCCGAGGACGCGGTGACTCTCGCCCGCGAGGTCGTGCTGATGATGATGATCGCGCCCCACGTGGCCATGGTGACGGCAACCGCCGTGACGATGACCGCGGCCCTCGCCGCACGCGGCTACCGTCGCGATGATGACCGCGGTCCTCGTGACCGTGGTGACGATGGCCCTCGACGTCGTCGTGATGATGGCAATGGCCGGCGTGATGGTCGCCGTCGCCAGAACCGTGCTCCTACACCATTTGTTGAAGTCGAGTGCCAAATCTGCAAGATCTATGGGCATCCTGCCAATGAGTGCTGGTGGCGCTACCAGGACAAAGATCGTGACGATTCCGATGACGATAGTGATCGCAAGGAAAAATCTGCTCATGTTGCCTCCTATGGAGTTGACACCAACTGGTACCCGGACACTGGTGCCACGGATCATATCACTGCTGAGTTGAACAAGCTCACTACACAGGACAAGTACAAGGGCCGCGAACAAGTTCACACCGCCAATGGTCATGGTATGCAAATCTCTCATATTGGTCATTCAGTTTTGCATACCCCACATAGTACTTTGCATCTTAACAATGTGCTACATGTTCCTGCTGCATCCAAAAATCTTCTTTCAGTTCATAGACTTACCCTTGATAACGGCGTTTACATTGAGTTTCATCCTTTCTTCTTTTTGATCAAGGACCAGGCAACAAGGACGGTTCTGTTTAAAGGGCCGTGTATTGGTGGTCTGTACCCGCTAGTTCCTGTTCCTAGTGGGGCGCACAAGGAAGTCTTCGTTACAATAAAGCCATCCTCCTCCACATGGCATCGTCGTTTAGGTCATCCGTCATCTTTTGTGGTGCAGCAAATACTTAGGAAAAATGAACTCTCTTATTCTCCAGAAATAAATCCATATGTCTGTGATGCATGTCAACTAGCTAAGAGTCACCAGTTGCCATACCCCATCTCTACTAGTGTCTCCACTGTTCCTTTGGAACAAGTATTCTCTGATGTATGGGGACCAACACCTGTTTCTGCTGGCAAACATGAGTACTATGTGAGCTTTATTGATGATTATAGCAAGTTCACTTGGATTTACTTGCTTAAGAACCGTTCTGAAGTGTTCCAAGTCTTTCTCAATTTTCGGAAATTTGTTGAAAGAAAATTTGAAAGAAAGATTAAAACCATGCAAACTGATTGGGGTGGTGAATATGTAAAACTCAACATTTTCTTACAAAAATGTGGCATTGTCTATCATGTTTCTTGTCCACACGCTCATCAACAAAATGGCTCCGCTGAACGCAAACATCTCCATATAGTTGAAGTTGGCTTGTCCCTTCTTGCCAATGCATCCATGCCATTAAAATTCTGGGATGAGGCTTTTCTTACCGCTACCTTTTTGATTAACCTCTTACCCAGCAAAGTCATCAATTTTGACACTCCTGTTGAACGACTTATGCACTCCAAACCCAACTATGACTTTCTTCGTTTTTTTGGTTGCGCCTGTTGGCCCAATCTTCGACCTTACAACAAGCGCAAACTCGCCTTCCGCTCCACCAAATGTGTCTTCTTGGGCTATAGTCCCCTTCATAAGGGTGTCAAATGTCTAGATGTCTCCACGGGACGTGTTTACATATCTCGTGATGTGGTCTTTGATGAGCGTATTTTCCCTTTCGCTGACTTGCATCCTAATGCAGGTCGTCGTCTTCGTAATGACATTCTTTTGCTTCCCCATGATACACCTACTAATGTTGGGGATGCACAAACTGATGACCACATGCCTTTGCCTATTATACCTGTGATGACTAACCTTGGCCAGGAACCTCAAGATATTCCACACTCAGATGATAGTACTCTTGCTACCAATCAGTCTGATCCAAATTTTGTTGAAAATGGTGAAGAAATGGACTTGGGAGAGTCCTTTGAAGTTCCACCGCCGTCGCCACTACGTGCCAATGCGCCGCCAGAATCCACCTCGGATCGCTCGCCCACCGCACCTGGTCGCCGCGTCGCTGCTGCTCCCGAGGGCGGGAGAATCTCTCCCTTGGCCACGCCCCGGACTCCCTCCAGTCCGGCCACGCCACGCGCCTCGCCTGACCCGTCTGGGTCCCCTGCTGTCGCCTCCACCGACAGCAGCCGCAGCACGGCCCCAACTCCAGACCAACCGGAGCCCGCCACACCCTCCTCTGCCGCCACTGTCTCCGACACTGACGCCAGCAGCGACAGCGCGGCCTCGTCACCCCCGCCGGGATCCTCTACGATCTCTACTCCTGTGGCTCCGCCACAACTGGGAGTGCGCACTCGCCTCCAACAAGGTATTGTACTGTTCGCTATGGTCTTCTAACATCCACAGGGGAGCCTCGCACTACTTCTGAGGCTCTTGATCATCCTCAATGGTGTCATGCTATGGAAGAAGAATATGGTGCTCTCATAAATAATCATACATGTCATCTTGTTCCCCGTGGCTCTCACAGAAATATCATAGATTGCAAGTGGGTATATCGCATCAAGCGACGCTCTGATGGTTCTATTGACCGCTATAAGGCTCGCCTCGTCGCCAAAGGGTTCAAGCAACGTTTTGGTATTGATTATGAAGACACCTTCAGCCCAGTTGTTAAAGCAGCTACTATTCGCACTGTTTTAGCCCTGTCTGTCTCTCGAGGCTGGAGTCTTCGGCAGCTAGATGTAAAGAACGCGTTTCTACATGGTGTTCTGGAAGAGGATGTGTATATGAAGATGATGACCCACAAGTATAGGGGGTGTATCGTAGTACTTTCGATAAATAAGAGTGTCGAACCCAACGAGGAGCAGAAGGTGTTGACAAGCAGTTTTGATGAAGGATTCACTGTAATGCTCACAGACAAGTATTCGGGGGGTTTTGATGTAACAGATGAATAAAGTACAAGTAAGTAAAATGCGAGAGAAATAATTGCAGCGAGTGGCCCAATCCTTTTTAGCACAAAGGACAAGCCGGTTTGTTTACTTATAATGACCAAACGTTCTCGAGGACACACGGGATTTTAGTCTAGTGCTTTCGCTACATGCAGCTAATTAATCTTCATTGTTTTGATAAGTGTTGTGTGGGTGAACCTATGCTAATGTACCGCCCTTCCTAGGACTAATACATACTTGTGATTATACCCCTTACAAGCATCCACAACTACAAGAAAGTAATTAAGATAAATCTAACCACAGCCTTAAACTCTGAGATCCTGCGATCCCTCCTGCATCGATATACCAACGGGGGTTTAGGTTTCTCATCACTCCGGCAACCCCGCAATTAGCAAACGAGTACAAGATGCATTCCCCTAGGCCCATAAATGGTGAAGTGTCGTGTAGTCGACGTTCACACGACACCACTAGAAGAATAACACCACAACTTAAATATCATAACATTGAATATTACTCAACCATAATTCACTACTAACATTTAGACTTCACCCATGTCCTCAAGAACTAAACGAACTACTCACGAGACATCATATGGAACATGATCAGAGGTGATATGATGATGAATAACAATCTGAACATAAACCTTGGTTCAATGGTTTCACTCAATAGCATCAATAACAAGTAGAAATCAATACCGGGAGAGTTTTGTAGGTTAACGTTGCATAGAAAACAAAAAATTTCCTACCGCGAACACGCAATCCAAGCCAAGATGCAATCTAGAAGACGGTAGCAACGAGGGGGTATCGAGTCTCACCCTTGAAGAGATTCCAAAGCCTACAAGATGAGGCTCTTGTTGCTGCGGTAGACGTTCACTTGCCGCTTGCAAAAGCGCGTAGAAGATCTTGATCACGATCGCTTCCGGCGCCACGAACGGGCAGCTCCTCCGTACTCGGTCACACGTTGGTTGTTGATGAAGATGACGTCCACCTCCCCGTTCCAGCGGGCAGCGGAAGTAGTAGCTCCTCTTGAATCCGACAGCACGACGGCGTGGTGTCGGTGGTGGTGGAGAAATCCGGCGGAGCTTCGCTTAAGCGTGCGGGATGTGGTGGAGGAGAGAGACCGCTAGGGTTTGGGGAGAGAGAGGGGTTGGGCACCGGCCCTCTAAGGGGTGCGGCCAAGGCTGAGGCTTGAAGTGGCCAGCCCCCTCTCCTATGCCCCTCATTATATAGGTGGAAGCCCCAAGAGTTCTAGTCCAAGTCTTCGAATAAGACCCCAACACTAAAACCTCCCATATGTGGGAAACCTACTCAAGGAGGAGTCCTACCCAAGGTGGGACTCCCACCTTTCCTTGAGGTGGGTTGGCCGGCCACCCTAGAGGAGTCCACCTTGGACTCCTCCCCTTTAGGGTTGGCTGGCCATGCAAGGTGGAGTCCCTCCGGGACTCTACTTTCCATGGTGATTTCTTCCGGACTTTTCTAGAACCTTCTAGAACCTGCCATAAATGCACCGGATCATTTCCAAACTTGGAATATGACTTCCTATATATGAATCTTATTCTCCGGACCATTTAGGAACTCCTCGTGATGTCCGGGATCTCATCCGGGACTCCGAACAAATATTCGAACTCCATTCCATATTCAAGTTCTACCATTTCAACATCCAACTTTAAGTGTGTCACCCTACGGTTCGTGAACTATGCGGACATGGTTGAGTACTCACTCCGACCAATAACCAATAGCGGGATCGGGAGATCCATAATGGCTCCCACATATTCAACGATGACTTCAGTGATCGAATGAACCATTCACATACGATACCAATTCCCTTTGTCACGCGATATTTTACTTGTCCGAGGTTTGATCATCGGTATCACTCTATACCTTGTTCAACCTCGTCTCCCGACAAGTACTCTTTACTCGTACCATGGTATGTGGTTG
>NC_061511.1:237072782-237190391 GCF_022539505.1 Lolium rigidum | reverse complement strand
ATCTGCTTGTATGGTTCATGTTGGCATATTTAGCTCACATTGTCTCCTATGTTCTATTTACAGTGCTGGGATAACCGAAGGGTTTTCTATGTGCGCTGGAGATTTTGTGGAGGTCTACAGTGAAAAAAGCCAAGAATGTAAGATCACTCACTTCTCCTACACATGGAATTTTTACTAAACAAAGCAGGAGTCAAGATGATTTAAAATTTCTGGGGCCTTTTGACTTATGATGCAAATATTTGAACCGATTGCGGTGCACATATTTGTTACCTGCACTATTGGGACTTAACTTTCTTCCATGGATCAAGAAAGCTTCTAGTTTTAAGTGCATTATTGATGAAAAATTGTATCCTTACATGATTTTCGAAACTAAAGACGTATGTGCTGTTTCAGAATCAGCTTAACTGTGTTTTCTGCTTTCTACAATCCTAGCACGTGCCCGTTGAGTAGTTTCTGTCCAGAAGTGGGCATGCAACTGCAGGAGGCTGAAATTAGGTGGTTAGATTGTTAGAAGCAGTGTGGTTACCTATTTACTGAAAGATGGACACTCCTGCATTAGGATCAGTCCATCCCCTCATCTTGTCTAAGCATATAAACATGTTAATAATTGCACAGCAGCATCTTGCCAGAAGAAATTTATTCTTGTGGTATCCTAAAATGAGATGAAAGTTTGTGCTGATTTTGTTTGTCAGGTTGTCTGATTTTTAAATTACGGTCAGCAAAGGAAAGGATGATTTATTCTACTGGGTGAAAGAACCAGATCATAATCTGTTGTGTTCTTGTTACTAGTACATGTGAAGTATGCTTTTGTGGGAAGCATATTTAATATTGTTTTATTCTGCACCTTGTTTGTTTTGGTTTCCACTCACATAATAAATAAATTGCATTACGAGTTGTGCATAAACCGATAGAAACATCTCAAAACAATATTTTACTAGTGAACAATGATGAGGAAATCTTTAAGAGGTAACTGCTTGGTCGGCTGGGAAGTAGAGAGTAATCGGCCGATTAACTGGTTTAGTCGACCGACACTAAACGACCAGTTAACTAGGACCAAACCAACATATAACAAATTAGTTTTTGTGTAAATCCCTTGATCCCTGGAGATGGGCTCGAGCTCCTGGAGCAGGGGATGTCAGCAGAGAGCAGCTCCAGGTGGTGGAGCTTGTGCTCAGGGAGGGTGGCTATGTGGAGAGCAAGCGATGGTGGGCGAGGACTGGGAGCTGGCGCCAAGAATCTGCGCAGTGGCAGGGAACACCGGTTAATTGGGAATCTCTTGGTTTATCGGCGTGTCTGATCCGACTAATTGCCCTGGCCAACTAGCTCAATGTACAGATGTATTCGACATGGTGACCCTATGAGCAGCGATAAACTGACCAAATAAAAGTTGTGTCGGCCGATATTTTGAACATTGCTAGTGTAGTGGGTGTCTGGGTGGTTGCAAAACAAGCCTTACTTTGCTTTGCATTTAACCCTAGTAACTTTGATAGCACTGAAGCACATCCCATACGAAATCATGTAGGCTATTAATGCATGCTATTACTTTACTCATGGATGAAATTAAGTCGAAGTCTTTTTTGGAGTTCAATATTCTTGCATTTCTCTGTTCACTGTTTCATTTTGTAGTATGTACTTGCGTAATGGATAACTTCTGTCTTGGCATTCTTACAATTTTATCTGTTCTTCCAGCTGCATGGGATGCTGTTGTAACTTGCTTCTTCCTGGATACGGCACACAATATTGTTGAATACATTGAGATTATATCAAAACTTCTCAAGGATGGTGGGGTGAGGTCTCTTGTTCTAAGATTCTAATTACAATAGCTTGTTCTTCATGAGAACAAGTACTACCTGTGTTATTTTGTGAGCTGATTTGTAGGGAAGTTCATTATTTAGTAAAGTTGTTTCTCCAGTGCCATTATATCTGTTTCTCTATCTACTGTAAGCACTAAGTAATTGTGTCAATTTGAATCAACAGGTCTGGGTAAACATGGGTCCACTTCTGTATCACTTTGCTGATTCCTATGGACCAGATGATGTAATTACTCATTTGTTGATCCTCATTAGTTTTAGTTATACTGACTGAAGGTGGCATTATCATTGACTTGATATAATTTGTCTCCTTGCACTCAGGATATGTCTATCGAACTAAGTTTGGAAGACGTGAAAAGGGTGGCTTACCATTATGGATTTGTGCTGGAGGTGAGGGCTTATGCACTATAGATGGACTCTCACTGTTTCCACATATTTTATTGACATGCAATTTACAGGTGGAGAGAATGATAGATACCACTTACACAGCAAATATGGCATCAATGATGCAGGTAAACTTATATTAATCCCATTTGAATTCAGTTTATGTGTGGCAACCAATCTTATTTGTACTACGTTGAGCTGCAGAATCGATACCGCGCAGCATTTTGGACAATGAGGAAGGACGCATCTCGATCAAAAGCAAAAAAGTGCCAGTGAGGTGGAGATCCTTCAGTGTGATTCGCATCCAAGTTGTTTAAATCTAGAGGAAGACGGAGCTGTGGTCAGTCAATTGGGGATATTTATCCAGAGGCTGGAAGCCTCCTAGGTAGGACAAATAAAGAGGATCGTTTCATGCCACCATTTCTTAGCATGATACTCAAACCTTATAGCAAATCGTGAATCCTGTGATAGAATCTGTGTGCCATTACTTAGCAAGTGGTGATGTACCGATGACTATATACCCCGGGGCCATCTGCGTGCTATAAGAAGAAAAAGAGATGTAACTGTATTTTTTCTTTTATAGCAAGAGATGTACTGTACTGTTTGTACAATGGTGGCATAATGTCTGGACTGCGTTGTTTTTGTCCGCCATCCGCATTCGACTACTGTGGCTACCATGTTTAGATGTTAACAGAGGATATGAAACTCCATTCTTGTGGTAGTTCATGAGAAGATCCAAGTCCGCTTAGCCGGCAGGAAGTCTCCTTGTCCGCCGTTGGCTTCCACCAAGCTCACAGTGGGTGTGCGCCATGGCTGGAGAAGTCAGTCTCCAGGAACGTGAGCGCCCATTGTTTCAGCACACTCTGGGACTCGTGTCAGCCAAATAAGAACACATGTAATGGAGGCAAGCCTTGATTGTCCTTTTTTATATAGAAAAAACGTTGGGCACGACGCAGAGACAGTCACAATGTACATGCGAGCGACACGCTTCGCTATGCTCGTCCAAAAGCTCACTGTCTGCTCGACCTCGTGCCGTTAATGACCGACAAAAAAAAAGGACAAAAATCGAACGCCGTTGCCGGGGATCGAACCCGGGTCACCCGCGTGACAGGCGGGAATACTTACCACTATACTACAACGACTTGGATGAAGACAAAACGAAAAGAACGTTTATGTTAGCCATATCTGTGCCGTGCGCGGTGTGTCCATAATCTTCTCGTGCTTTAATAAGGAGTACTACACGGCACGCTTCGAGCATCAGCGCTCAGAGAAGAAAGGACATTTGTGCTTCTGTTTTTTTTGTTACTTACTAGAATTGATGTTTTATGAGGTGAGGAAAGGGATGACGGGTGGTTGGGCCAGAGAAATATTTTGTACCCCCTCCGATCCGATCCATGAAGCATTGGAGCTTTTGCTAAACTTAAACTAAAACCCTGACGTTTATTATAGATTGGACAGAGTACCTTCTGCAGCTTTTATCAGAGGTGAAATCACGTTTGTTTGTAAAATCAAAAGTATACTATAAGATCAGATAGTCTTGAGACATTTGTGATGCATATAATTTAGACGTATAAAACTATCACGTTAGTGTACCCATGTTTATTACTTGGTAGAAATACAGGGTTGATTTGGTGGCTTATCTCACGTTGAAAGGCAAGGACCTGAGTCCCTCTCACGCACGAGTTCTTAAAAATTCACGTGACTATATTTAAGTGCACGGTGCACACACCTCCACCTCTACTTCTATAAAATAAAACTTGATCATATTTATATCCTTACAAAAGTATAATCATGTTACTGTGTGTGAGTCAAATATTCATCGACCAGTGTGGCCGGTCAGTGGATAGTGGACACCATGATCCAGGCTGAGTCGCCCACTTATTAACCAAAACTACACACATCAATTTGATCCTCATCTCTCTCAAAAAGTTAATTCTCATTATTATAATTGTTTTCACCAGTAGATCCATAATTTATGGTTACAATTTAGAAAATTGACTTACTATTAATCTCTTTTAATTGGTCCAGGGCTATAGATCTAAATTGATGTGACATAGCTATCCTTTGATGCCAACTTAATCATCCTATGTTTGGGAGCACCATTATTGTTGTTGCTGATAGTATCATCGTGTTATACCTTCAATTCCTTCTTGGTTCTTTGAAGATGCACTAGGACCGCTTCATCCTTTGGCGATGATGTTGCACTGCAAAGATGGCCCACTAGCTCATTCCACCGACCTGCTCTCTGCTTTTTTCCTACGGCGAGCTTTTGTGCCACCATAGACAATAAGGGGCCACCGTGATGCAAGTCCAAACAAAGTAACATGTACATATTTCTCCTTACACCACTTCATCCATTGTACAATTAAACATACACATTTGTAGCACTTGTAATGTTTAACTTCTTTTGATGATTGTTTCATTGTGTGATCTTGTCAACCCCTTATTGGCGCTTTGGAGATGCGCTAGGACCACTGCATGCTCGCGATGATGTTGCACCGCAAAGATGACCCGCTAGCTCATGCCATCAACCTCCTCTTTGCTTCATCATAATGTGGGCTTATGTGCCACCACGGAAAATATGGGGTCACTAATGATGCGTCAAAGTCTGATAAAGTAACACGTACATATTTCAACTTGCATAACTACATCCATTGTACAATTTAAAAACATATTTGTCCATATCTTGCGTCACTTGTAATGTTTAACTTTTTTTTACGGTCTTATGTCCATTCGATGCTAACAACCTATGTGAGACTTTAATTATGTTTACCATATCATTTCTAATAGTCGTACAATTTTTTTTTCTTATCGCATAGAGAGAAATATTGTGATATCCACATAACTATGTTTTTATTCATCGAACACTTTCAACTAACTAAAGATGATGCCCTCGCATTTGCGAGGGCCTCCTTGCTAGTTGCATTAAAATAAAAAGACCACTTATTCAATCTCTTAGGCTTGTTCCTTTCCAAAGTTTTTCGAATGATATTGAAGTCGCCACCAAAAAGAAAAGGATAAGAATTACACCCTAATACTTCAACGAAATCAGCTAGGAATTTATCTTTATCCTTATTTTTCGATAAAGGGAATATATTAATATCAAAAGATACCAATTACACCCAGCCTCTGCAACAACGCCCCACCCTAATGGCAGTACAAATGCGCACAGCCAAAAAAGAGAAAAGAAAACTAAGAAATAAAAGTCTCGCTACAGCCTTTTAGACCTAGCAACAACAATACAACCACCACCGTGACAACACCTGAAGTTGTTATCACCAGAATTTGACCGGATCAGAGGTGGGCCGCGATCAAGATGGGTTTGAAGAATATACATGGAAGAAATACGTGAATCGGCCTTGTGTACCAAGTTTGGGCTAAATTGCCCCTGTATCTGTATTATAGTAGATCGCATCTTAATTTAGAAGTTAGGGTTTTACCCGTGCACGGTAGGTGCACGCCTCAATTAGAAAGTCCCCTGGACTATAAATATGTACCTAGGGTTTATGGAATAAACAACAACACAACGTTCACCCCAAAACAAACCAATCTCGGCGCATCGCCAACTCCTTCGTCTCGAGGGTTTCAATCAGGTAGCGACATGCTCGCCTAGATCGCATCTTGCGATCTAGGCAGCACAAGCTCCACGTTGTTCATGCGTTGCCCGTACTGAAGCGTCTTTGATGGCGGGCAACGTAGTTATCATAGATGTGTTAGGGTTAGCATTGTCCTTCGTATAAACATGCTTACGTAGTGCAACCCTTGCATATCTAGCCGTCCTCATGCCTATCTCAGGCATGGGGGCGGCACCCTGCTTGTTCATCGTTTAGTAGATCTGATCCGTTACGATTGCTCCTTGCTCTGCAAGGATTAGTTTAATATCTGCAATAGTTAGGCCTTACAAAGGGGGGGAGGATCCAGTGGCATGTAGGGTGGCGTTCGCAGGTCCTAAACAAGATGTTCCGTGGATCAACTACATTGTTGGTTCTTTGGCCTTGTTTAGGATCGGCTTATGAGCACCGTGCGTGGCCGCGAGGCCCAACTCCGGAGTAGGATGATCCGATTATGCGGTGAAAACCCTAAATCGTCGTAGATCTCATTAGCTTTATCTTGATCAAGCAGGATCACCAAGTATTCGTGCACCCCACACGGATCATGGGTGGATCGGCTCTTTGAGCCGATTCACAGGATAACCTGAGAGCCGATCGAGGCTCGTATTTAACGTTTACGTGTATGCCATGCAGGAACTAAGCGAGGCATTCCCCATCACCTTCCTGACCAGGTATAGGTCGGTGGCACGCCCTTGCACTTCGCATCGCCGCGTGTGACCGTAAGAGCATTGCGGGCCGTCGCTCGGAGGGGTCTCGGCCAGCCGCAGCTCTAGGCTCTTCCCGGCTCTACTAGTGCTGACCGTCGCTGCCCGGCGGTGGGTTTTGGCGGTCAACACATTCTGGCACGCCCGGTGGGACGATCTTCTACATCCACCGCATAGCCATCTACATCTGAGATGGCGGAAAGCACTCCGGTCAAGTACGAGGATCTGCCTGATGAGCTCAAGAAGAAACATGGCGAGATCAAGGCAGTCCTCGAAGCCGACCTCATCGGCTCTTTCTCGAAGACCCGTTCTCATGGCATCAGGTGGAACGGCTTTACAGCCAAGGGCGCCCTCGACCAAGTGGATCTGTCCACCCCTTCAGAAAAACGGACCAGAGCTCTGCGCCGGGAAGTTAACTACATGGTAGCTCATTCTGTTTACCGCCATGGCAAGGACGGAGAGGAGGCCGGTTCAAGCGATCGGCTTCGATATAATGATAAAAGGTACAACAATGAAGACGGTATAGAGTCTTATAATGCTTTCAATATGTCTTTTATGTGAGTTTTGCTGTACCGGTTCATACTTGTGTTTGCTTTAAACAACCTTGCTAGCCTAAACCTTGTATCAAGAGGGAATACTTCTCATGCGTCCAAAATCCTTGAGCCAAACACTATGCCACTTGTGTCCACCATATACACCTACTACATGGTATTTCTCTGCCATTCCAAGCAAATACTTCATGTGCTACCTTTAAACAATTCAAAAGCTATTATCTCTTATTTGTGTCAATGTTTTATAGCTCATGAGGAAGTATGTGGTGTTTTATCTTTCGATCTTGTCATTTACTTTTGACAGACTTTCACAATGGACTAGTGGCTTCATCCGCTTATCCAATAACTTTGCAAAAAGAGCTGGCAACGGGGTTCCCAGCCCCTATTAATTAACTTGCATTAATAATTCTCTTCACATGTTTTGCTTTGATTCATCAAGTAATCAACTTCATTTTGAAAATAGACACTCCTTCACGGTATGTGATTGTTGGAAGGCACCCGAGGATTCGGTTAGCCATGGCTTGAGAAAGCAAAGGTTGGGAGGAGTGTCATCTAAAAAAAAAACTAAACTAAAGTACATGTGTAGACAAAAGAGAAGAGGGATGATCTACCTTGCTGGTAGAGAGAACGTCCTTCATGAGAGCCGCTCTTGAAAGTCTGGTTGATGAGGTAGTTAGAGTACCCACTATCAGTCGTTGACAACAACAAACACCTCTCAAAACTTTACGTTTATACTCTCTATATGATTTCAAAACTTAAAAAGCTCTAGCACATGATTTAATCCCTGCTTCCCTCTGCGAAGGGCATTTCTTCTACTTCTATTGTTGAGTCAGTTTACCCATTTGCTTCTATCTAAAAAAAAACGCAAACACTTGTGTTAACTGTGCATTGATTCCTACATACTTGCATATTGCACTTGTTATATTACTTTATGTTGACAATATCCAGAAGATATACACAAGACTGCATTCGAGTACCAGGTTCAATGGGCTTGTTTGAATATATAGTCATGACATTTGGACTCGAAGAAACTCGGGGGCAGCTCACCCCGAAGGTCCTCTCCTCCGGAGAGCCGATTTCGTTCAAATCGGCTGGCTCGCATGATAGTGCCCTCGGACATGATCAAGCCCAGGTCCATTCGGCTAATTTGTGTATCCTCGTCTCCGTTGAGACTCGGGGGCAACCGACCCGGTAAATGTTCTCGTTTCTAGAAGCCAATTGGAGTATCATCGGCTGGTCCTGTGTAGCAACCTTCTTCGAGGATGGTGAATTTTGCAGAGGAGTGTCACCAGGTCTCAGAGTCATCAGTCGAAGAAGATGAAGGACAGATTATGAGAGACCAATGTGTTGCTATCGGCTCATTGGGCGTCGATCCAGCTAACAATCGGCGCTTTCGCTCTCCGCCACGACATGACCCGACGAGAAAAGCATAATGATTTTGGAAATGTCATTTCCAAAACCAGGGGGCATGTGTTATCACCAGAATTTGACCGGATCGGAGGTGGGCCGCGATCAAGATGGGTTTGAAGAATATACATGGAAGAAATACGTGAATCGGCCTTGTGTACCAAGTTTGGGCTAAATTGCCCCCGTATCCGTATTATAGTAGATCGCATCTTAATTTAGAAGTTAGGGTTTTACCCGTGCACGTGTAGGTGCACGCCTCAATTAGAAAGTCCCCTCGGACTATAAATATGTACCTAGGGTTTATGGAATAAACAACAACACAACGTTCACCCCAAAACAAACCAATCTCGGCGCATCGCCAACTCCTTCGTCTCGAGGGTTTCAATCGGGTAAGCGACATGTCGCCTAGATCGCATCTTGCGATCTAGGCAGCACAAGCTCCACGTTGTTCATGCGTTGCCCGTACTGAAGCGTCTTTGATGGCGGGCAACGTAGTTATCATAGATGTGTTAGGGTTAGCATTGTCCTTCGTATAAACATGCTTACGTAGTGCAACCCTTGCATATCTAGCCGTCCTCATGCCTATCTCAGGCATGGGGGCGGCACCCTGCTTGTTCATCGTTTAGTAGATCTGATCCGTTACGATTGCTCCTTGCTCTACAAGGATTATTTTAATATCTGCAATAGTTAGGCCTTACAAAGGGGGGGAGGATCCAGTGGCATGTAGGGTGGCGTTCGCAGGTCCTAAACAAGATGTTCCGTGGATCAACTACATTGTTGGTTCTTTGGCCTTGTTTAGGATCGGCTTATGAGCACCGTGCGTGGCCGCGAGGCCCAACCTGGAGTAGGATGATCCGATTATGCGGTGAAAACCCTAAATCGTCGTAGATCTCATTAGCTTTATCTTGATCAGCGAGGATCACCAAGTATTCGTGCACCCCGCACGGATCATGGGTGGATCGGCTCTTTGAGCCGATTCACGGGATAACCCGAGAGCCGATCGAGGCTCGTATTTAACGTTTACGTGTATGCCATGCAGAACTAAGCGAGGCATTCCCCATCACCTTCCCGACCAGTATAGGTCAGGTGGCACGCCTTGCACTTCGCATCGCCGCGTGTGACCAGAAGAGCATTGCGGGCCGTCGCTCGGAGGGGTCTCAGCCAGCCGCAGCTCTAGGCTCTTCCCGGCTCTACTAGTGCTGACTGTCGCTGCCCGGCGGTGGGTTTTGGCGGTCAACAGAAGTACAGACTCTCCAAAACCGACGTCTCCAAGAAGGAAAAAGTGCACCAGCGTCGTCGTCGCCCGACCAAAGATCTTAGGATTTCTCCCTGAAGATAGTCCCCACTCTCAAAACAATGCCTCCAACAAGAACATTGCCAGGCACAACCAGTTAAGGACAGACCTTGGGTTTTCACCCTGAGAGGTAAGACTCCGAACTTCCCCTGTGCTGCCGCCCCCACATGCTTAACACTGCTGCAAGCCCGGAACGCCAAGCAGATCCCTCAACATCATGTTGACTCGAACCTCCTTTAGTCAGTCCACCAATCCGGCATTCATGATATTCCTTCTTCTGACTTCACCATGGACCAAAAAGTCACCAGATGTCAACACAGAATATAGCTTCGCGGCGCTCCCTCCGGAACCAAACGGTTGGAATAAAAACATGGGTGCGCGCGACCGAATACCACCCGATCCAGCAAACCGCAGGCAAAATATGCACTCGTTCCATTCGCCAGCGGAGCTTTCCGAACTCATCTCTCCGACCAGCATCAAAGCAAACTGACCTCCAGTAGATCTTCATCTTCGCTTGCGAGAAACCCGAGAACCGCCACCAAAAACAAAGCAAGACCAGCAGCCCCCACGCCGCCAGTCCCTCCTGTCGGATCACCAGGGAGGAAGACGGCGGCGCGGATCATGCGTACCACCGTTGAACCGTCACCGGGGCGGAGGCCGCCACCGCTCCACCGAATCCTCCATGGCTACCGACGGAGAGCATCAAGCCCCGGCCAAGTAGCCGTGCCGCCCGGCTTCCTCCACCGGCGCTTCATCACCTCCCATGGAACGCCACCGTGGAAACCCTCTCCCCCCCTCGTCGTTCGACGGAAGGGGCGCCGCCACCGCCGCCGTGGCCGAGGCCGGGGCCGGGGCCGTGGCCGGACCGGGGCCGAGGCCGAGGCGATCCAGGGGTGGCTGCTCGGAGCGGGGCGGGTGCCGGGGAGGGGGGCGGGAGAGGAGGAGGCGGCGGCTAGGTTAACCAGGGATGCACACAGCCATTTGGCATGAGTACTAAGAGTTTTAATCTTGGTTAAGATTAAAGCATAGTCCTCAAGATAAATTGCGTGAGTACCAGGTCTAGCCTGGGCCTCAAGTATAAATAGGAACCTAAATTCGCGTCCGTGAGGATTTGAACTCAGATGCTGGGTTTGTACATTCACTCCCCCAACCAGTTGAGCTAGGCTCACTTCCCTACCTTTATCATTATACTTAGAGGCACAATAGACATGGAGAAGATTCCATTTAAAACCAGGAATCTTATCACATAGAACCATCCTAGTAAAGAATTTACTAGCATTATAAATATGAACATCAAGTTGTTCTTCGTTGACTCCCATAGGAGTCCACCCGACGCACCTCTAGACGGTTGGCACACAAAAAAACTTTTCTACCACTAACTCTATTTAACCATTCATCCGTAAATGAATATTTTTTAGTTTCTCGGATGCATACAAAATTTAAATCATACTCAGAGCTATTCTCTTTTATTGAATCTCCCTTTTTAGGTTCATTTAATCTCTACCATTCCAGAAGAGACCATACATTATAAATATAAACATATTTGATTATAAGTAGAACCTACATATCTACCAATTATGCAAGCTCAATTGTAAAACTTTACTTTTTTTAAAAAAATCATTTGTAATTCGGTCTATCAAGAATTTTTAATATCTCTTACTCGATGCACAAATTAGAATTGATGATCTTTGTTGCCGAGAAATCCCTTTCAGTTGTTTCCGTCACCACCGATGAAAGCAACGTCAATTCAATAAGGTAATAATGTCATCGAAGGAAACATGTCATGTCTTTCAAATATCAAGAAATCTCTATAAGATAAGCAATCTTTTTAACTTGGAAAATGAGTATATGTTTTTGGTACCTAGTTCATGTTTTTTTTCCGAAGCCGCTTTCACGCAGTGTTCACTAAAACAGGCACAACTTTCTCATATGAAATCCGTTTTCAACATATGAGCACTCAAAATGTTTAGAAAAAACATATACATATAAATGTAGTCAGCAAAAATTCAAGGTAGGACAGCCTCTGTACCTTGCCCTAGTGGGAGCTTTGCCCTTGAACGGAAGTACAGGTGTGACTATTTTTTGATGGGCTGATGGAATGAGAACTAACTTCGTTCTTAGATGGTTCTTAGATGATGTTATTAAATCTCAGTTGCAATTTATATTACAACTGCTGACTAGCATAGATTAAAAAGCAAATCTAATGGTCAGAATAATTTTTCTCATTCACATTCCATTAGCACTGAAAAAATCTCAACTTCACTTGCAACTGAAAAAAATCTAGTTGTAATCCAACTTAGCTCATATACACGAATCACATTAGAATTCAAAAAAGTGAGACTTAAGTGAGCATAAACTTTGTTCTCACCTAGTTGAACTAGCAAATCTCTATATATAAAGGCAATGTTCATATATATCAGTTGAAATAAATATATAAGGCATCCTCTCCGGTGTTTGGGTTAGAAATTCAGTTGTGTCTTCCCCTTTACGCGGGCCAGGAAGACCCAACGGCCAAACCTATATTTTTCTCGAAAATGTTTGATGTATAATAAAATGTATTTTATATTGGGTGAATAAAGCGGAGTGTGGCATTTTGGAGACCGAGCGGCACGTAGCTATTTATATTCAAACGCTTAGAATTTGTAATTCAAAGTTTTAAAAAAAATCCAAACAAAATTCTGGAGGTATCCGATGATGTATGCTACGTCTACACGAAATTGACAAATCTGACAAATTTTAGTAGTCTTGAAATGTGCACTATTCACTATAAAATTGCTTGAGTTTGTTATTTTTATGTAGCCTAGAATATAAAGTAGTTTGTGCTAAGATTTTACACCACTATACTAGAATTTTGTTTCAGTTTTTTGTTAACTTTGAAATACAAATTTTCGGTGTTTGAATATAAATGGCTACATGTAGTTTGGCCTCCGTTTGAATTTTTTCGAATAAAACGGTAAAAACTTAAATAAAAATAAAATAAACCCTACCAAACTAGAGTTTGAGCCATTGGCGCCTAGTCCTCTTCGGCTGGGTCGATGATGACTGGCGGCTCCCACGACCATGGTTAGACTTGCGACGGAAGTGCAGTGGCCGGTGATGGCACTAGAGGAGGTGGTCCTAGCGCTAGCGCTTACTGGCGCGCCGGGGTTACCAAAGCTGTGGTTGTCTCCCCCGCGCCAACGCGTATCCCAGTAGTTGGACGGCGAGACCTTCCCACTTGGCCAGGTCCTCTAGCTTGCTCTCCTCAAGGGCCTCCTCATAGGTCAGCTTGGGCGGCTGGACCTCCGGCTTCACGGACGTCTCCTTTGGCTAATCGTCGTTGTTGTCGATCATTATGGCACGAGAACTAGGTGCTCCCAGATTCACGACGCACCACCGTGGGTTGAACTCCCCAGAGCCGAACGTGTTCCAGGCGTACGAGCCTGGCATGAAAGCAGAGTCACTCCATAGAAGGGCCAGCCGGTAGCGGATCTCATCGCTTAGTGCTCACCCTTCCTGTGGCACGCGTGGCAACCACCCTCCATGAGATTAGGTGCCAACACGTGGGCGGCTTGACGTCAGGCCACGGTGCGGTCGTCCCTGTCTCACACAGATGACAAGCCTCGTTGACGGGGACATAGCGTTGGTTCCGATTGACGTGTCGGCTGTCTTCGCACGAGGACCCGTCTCGTGATCATTTCAGCCCTTCCTCCATGGCCAGGCCGGACTTGCCCAACGAGCACGGTTGCCGGTTGTTGCCTGCGTTGTGGGGAAAATGTTTCTTTGAGTGTGGTAATTAATGGTGCCGGCGATTGACGCTCGGTCCGCGGCGTGCATTGGGAGCCTAAATTTAAGTTGGGAATGTATCTGTCTACGAGGTCGGTCCGTTCGGACCGTTGGATGAGTTTTCCATGTCCTCGTGTTCACATGAATCAAAAAGTTACCATCCTGGTCCATTTACGTTGGGCTCACGGTTTCGGAGCGAATCAGATAGTGACCGGTTACAGATAGGATTTTGCCTCTACCATAAGTTGGTGCATTTACCATAACGGATCGAACTGTTTGCACCAGCGGTTTCGAGGTAAAGACATGTCGAGGATTCCTTCTTATTTCCCACCTTGAAAATAGGGCTGGCTGAGCAGCTGTTATCATGAAAACAGAATCCTCTCTCTCGGCTTCAGTTGTTAAATGTTAAGCAGCATAGATGCACAGCCAGATCCGGTGTGGCACAATCTGCATGGTATTGTTGACACGTCAATTCTATGTACTCCTATGTAACGTTTGTGGCAACAACTAGTCCCTAGACTTTAGGATCAGAACCACTACGTGGTACTTGTAATCTCTGTAACCGAACAACCTGAATCAATCCATTCTATTCCACTATTCTGCTTGGTATCAGAGCAAACCCTCCTCTCCTCCCATGGCCGACGCCATCCACCCTTCTTCTTCGGCTCCGGCCACGGCGGCAGCCACAACCCCTCTCTCCTCTCACCTGGACACCGATCCCCACACACCCCTACCCGATCTCCAAAACTCCAGGCCCCGAGCACCACCCACTCCTCTCCATGGCGATGGCTCCGGCTTGTTCGGCGCCGATCTTCCTCCCTCCCTCCCCGTCATCCCCACCTCCGCTGCCCCCTCCCTCCCCACTCCGGCGTTCCACCACCCTGCCACTACCACCTCTTCTCTCAATATCCGGGATGTACACATCAAGGATCACATCGATTTCAAAGTCAACTCATCTGGCCAAAACCTCTCACGATGGCGTCAGATCTTCACCTTTCTCCTTACCATGTACAATGCTCTCGATCACATCATGGAGGGGGCTGCCCCGGCCTTTCCCGACGACGAGTGGCGCGCCGTCGACATACACATCTCGCTGTGGTTCATGGCCACCCTCGCGGATGACCTCCTCCGACTCGTCCAAGGCACTGACGGCCGCGCCTGTACCACCTGGACGCGTCTCCACAATTTCTTCTTTGCCAACCGCTCGTCGCGGTACGTCTACCTGAGCAAGAAGTTCCGGACCACGCCTCGCGGGGACCTGAGCATCTCCGCCTAGGCCGGCCGCCTCCAATCCATCGCCGACGACCTCGCCAACATCGGCTACCCCGTCGCCGATCCCGACCTCACGATGCAGCTCCTCGCTGGTCTCGGGAAGAAGTTCAAGCTCCCCTCCGCCTTGATCCAGCACTCTGACCCGCTCCCATCCTTCGAGAACGCCTGCTCCCGGCTCCTTCTTGCGGAGGCCTCCCTCGCTGAGGAGGAACATGACGAGGGAGCCCAGGTCATGGTCGTCCACGGCCCATCTCAGGGCGGCGGCGGGCGTGGCGGCGGCCAGCCCAGCGGTGGCACCCGCGGTGGGAACCAGCACGGCGGAGGTGATCGCGCCCAGTACGGTGGTGACCGCGCCCAGTACGGTGGTGACCGCGCCCAGAACGGCGGGGCGCGCGCGGCGGCGCTCCTCACGTCGGCTACCCGGGCGGTGTCAGCCCCAACTACAGGGGTAAGAACCTCATCCCCGGCTACCAGCCGGGCGGCGGCCACGGCGGGAACCAGCACGGCGGAGGTGGCCCGGCCGGCAACCAGCATGGTGGCCACGGCGGGAACCAATCCGGCGGACGTGGCAGCGGCCACCAAAACCTGTTCGGCGGTTTTCAGTACGGGGGGCAGGCGGCTCCTCCCAGCAGCCCTGGATGTGCTACTTTGCACCGTGGGGCACACCCTTCCCACCAGTGCGTGCTCCATGGGCGCCACCCAATGCTGCGGGTGTCCTCGGCCCCCGCCCGGGCGCGCCCTCGCAGGCGTACGCGGCCATCCACTACGGCGGCACCCCGCAGCCCTCACTCTCCTCCAGCGTTCCGCCCTACTCCTTCGACCATGCCGCCATGCTACATCAGGCCATGAGCAACCCCAACACCTCGTACCCGCATCAGCCACCGGAGTTGTTCATGGACTCCGGCGCCACCTCCCACGTCACCGGTAAGACGGGTAGCTTAACCACAACTCACTCCACTTTAGGTCATGCAAATTCTCAGCATATTGTTGTAGGCAACGGGTCCAAACTTCCCGTTCTCGCCGTAGGTTCTGTCCAAATTTCATCTCTCCCGCTCTACTTACAAAATGTCCTTGTTTCCCCTGACATAGTCACAAACCTTATATCTATTTGCCAATTTACCCGTGACAACTTTGTTTCAATTGAATTTGACCCATTTGGTTTTTCCGTGAAGGACCTCGCTACCCAGACCCTTCTTCTTCGCTGCAATAGTGACGGGGATCTCTATCCATTCCACGGCTCCACTCTATCGACACCGGCAGCACTCTCCACCACCGGCGGCGACCTCTGGCATCGACGGCTTGGGCACCCTAGCTCATCATATATTTCCCATTTTCCTTTGGATTTCCTCGCCACATGTAATAATAATAACTCCACTCGTAGCTCCTCCATTTGTGAGGCTTGCCAACTAGGTCGTGAAGCACGCCTCCCCTTCCCCACCTCCACCTCTCATACTTCCGCTGCATTTCAACTCATCCATTGTGACTTGTGGACATCTCGGATTACTAGTTTTTCAGGTTACAAATATTATTTAGTTGTCCTCGATGATTTCTCCCATTATTCTTGGACTTTTCCACTACGCAATAAATCTGATACTTGTGACACTCTTATGCGATTTTTCACTTATATTCACACTCAGTTTCATGTCACCATTCAATGCTTGCAGTGTGATAATGGCGGTGAATTCCTAACCACAAAGCTTCGCCAATACTTTGCTACTCATGGCATATGCTTTCGCCTTTCTTGCCCACACACTTCCCCTCAAAATGGCAAAGCCGAGCGCCTCCTCCGCACCACCAATGACATCGTCCGCACTCTCCTTCTCCAAGCCACCTTACCACCTCCGTTCTGGGTTGAAGCCCTCCACACCGCCACCTCCTCAACATTCGCCCTTCTCGCGCCATCAACCACCAAACACCCCACTTCCGTCTATACGGTTCCCATCCCACCTATGAGCACCTGCGCGTATTCGGTTGCCTTTGTTACCCCAATCTATACGCCACAACCGATCACAAACTTTCTCCGCGCTCCACCCGTTGCATTTTCTTAGGCTACCCCCGGGAACACAAAGGCTATCGTTGTTTTGATCTCGCCACCCGCCGTGTCATCGTTTCCAGGCACGTTATATTTGATGAGGCCTCCTTCCCATATTTTTCCGGTGAAAAATCACATGAAATCGCACCTGCTCCCTCCCAGCCGACCAACCCTGGCGCAGGTGCTGGCCCTCGGCGTCGGATCGCGCGCCTCACCGATCCCGGCGCCCCACCTACCTCGTCCGATCCCGACGCACCTCCGGTTTCCGCACCCCGCCCGGTACCCCCGTCTGGCAGCAACGCACCCACCACCCCAACCATCGACGCCCGCACCCACTCCCCACCTCCCAACCAATCACAGCCCACCACCCGTCCCCACCTCCCAACCTATCCCTGCCCTCCAGCGTCAGCTGCTCGCCCCGATCCGACACGACCTCTCCCTCAGCCCGCGACCAGCCCCACGCCCATCCCCATCGCCCCACCCCACTGTTGCTCCCCCCGATCCAACACGCCCAGACCCAGTCCCCACCTGACGCCCCCACACCGCCCAACCACAGCTCGCCACCTCAGCCTCCCCTGCCACCCAACGCTATTCCGGTAGAGCCACCCCACAATCCACACAGGATGATCACGAGAGGGAAATCCGGATTTTTTGTGCCTAAGCACCATTTTTCTCTCACCGCTGCCGCTATTTCTCCACTTCCTGCCACTTATCGCTCCGCTCTAAAGGACCCGGATTGGTACAATGCTATGCTAGAAGAATTTAATGCCCTAATGCGGAATGACACGTGGTCTTTAGTTGCTCGTCCTGCAGGTACAAATGTGGTGACCGGGAAGTGGATCTTTCGGCATAAATTCAACGCCGATGGCTCTCTTGCGCGGTACAAGGCCCGCTGGGTGGTGCGCGGCTTTACACAGCAGCACGGCGTGGACTATGATGAGACATTCAGTCCGGTGGTCAAGCCGGCCACCATTCGTCTCGTGCTTAGCATTGCCACCATGCACTCGTGGCCCATTCACCAGTTGGACGTCAAGAATGCCTTTCTTCATGGGCACCTTCATGAGACCGTCTTTTGTGAGCAACCCTCCGGCTTTCTTGACTCCTCACACCCCTCTCATGTTTTTCGTTTGCACAAATCGCTTTATGGCCTCAAATATGCGCCTCGTGCTTGGTTTCATCGCTTCACCACTTTTATCGCCTCCCTTGGTTTTTCGGCCTCCAAAAGTGATTCCTCTCTTTTTGTACTTCGACATGGCTCTTCCATTGCATATTTGTTGTTATACGTTGATGATATCATTCTCACCGCCAACACCACCACTCTCCTTAACTCCATCATCCACTCTCTCAACACCGAATTTTCCCTGAGTGATTTAGGATACATACACCATTTCCTTGGCATCAACGTCCACCGCACTCATGAGGGCTTATTCCTCTCCCAACAACAATATGCACTTGAAATTCTAGATCGAGCCCATATGCTACATTGCAACCCCATCTCCACACCCATCGACACACAATCCAAACTTTCAGCCACAGATGGTGCCCCTTGCCATGACCCGAGCCTCTATAGGAGTCTAGCCGGCGCACTCCAATACCTCACTCTCACTCGCCCGTATATTTCCTACGCCGTCCAACAAGTGTGTCTATTCATGCATGCCCCTCGTGACTCCCATTTTCAGCTCATTAAACGCATCTTGCGTTATGTCCGCGGCACCTCTCACTTTGGTTTGCAGCTTCACGCTCGCTCCTCACTTGATCTCATTGCCTATTCCGATGCCGATTGGGCGGGCTGTCCGGACACCCGGAAGTCTACCTCCGGGTTTTGTGTCTTCCTCGGCGACAATTTGATTTCTTGGTCTTCTCGACGGCAACCCACGGTGTCCCGTTCTAGCGCGGAGGCTGAATACCGTGCCGTTGCAAACTGCATCGCCGAATCTTGTTGGCTACGCCAACTTCTACAGGAGCTTCACCACTCGCCGACACGCGCCACGGTTGTTTATTGCGACAACGTGATCGCCTTGTACATGTCTGCCAACCCGGTTCAACACCAACGGACAAAGCATATCGAGATCGACCTGCATTTTGTGCGTGACCGGGTGGCACTCGGTGAAGCCAAGGTGCTCCATGTTCCCACGAGCTGTCAGTTTGCTGACATATTTACAAAGGGGCTGCCGACTAGAGTTTTTCATGAGTTTCGTTCCAGCCTGAACATCATCTCAAGTGTTGTTCCGACTGCGGGGGGTGTTGACACGTCAATTCTATGTACTCCTATGTAACGTTTGTGGCAACAACTAGTCCCTAGACTTTAGGATCAGAACCACTACGTGGTACTTGTAATCTCTGTAACCGAACAACCTGAATCAATCCATTCTATTCCACTATTCTGCTGGTATGGCCCTGCGGGCACAAGGAGGACACGGAAGACGCCTTGTAGACGTGCTTCAGCACCGGCAATGCAGATGCCTAAGCAGCACCGCCAATGCCCAACAAGAAGGTATCCTCGACAAGGCGCAAGACAATGCCACCACTCACCAGAAATTGTTGGCATGCTCGGGCATCCACACGCCCGAAGCAAGACAGGGAAAATAACAGGCACGCGTGCATCACGCAACATCCACCTTCAGTGTTGCAACATCTACATCACTGTCAATTCAACCTTCCTCAAAGAGGCTGAGCATCGGTTTTCTCATAAACATAATCTTGAGCTTCAGTTGTTAACTCAACACTCCTGCCTGACCCAGTCCAAAAACACAGGACCTCTTCAGGTTTCTTGTTCACAGATTCAGGGACATGGTTCTGTGAACAGCATAAATGCACAACATGTCGCCTGGAATACGTTAGTAACCCCAAACCAACTGATGTAAACCTTAATCTAGGTCAACATTTTCCCCTATGACAATCTAAGCAACCTTGGATTTGGAATACAATCTAAGCAACTTCGGTAAAAGCACGTCTTTGAGCAAGTACTGAAGAACTCCTAACTTTATGCAATCAGCACAGAAATGAGCAGTATATATATGACTAGATATTGTGAAACCGTTGAGTATATAAGGTATGAAATAACTTAAGTGATGCTCCACTGGAACATCAAAATAAGAACCACAAGAACTTTCTTGCGCAAGTATAGCCAACACCGGCCATTATTCAGTGCGATTGTGCTTGTGCATGGACCACAAGTAGCTTATTTTGAACATCAGAAGAGTCTGAGATAATACATGCTTAGAAGCACTACATACACGACAGCTAATGGGCAACTTTTGCCAAAACAGGAAACAAGAAAGGCAAGAGTATCTCTCTCCACAATCGCGAAAACCAATTCTTCAACATCCACAAGCGAATGGGTCGGTTGAATCCAAATCATCGAGATGCATGGTACCTGAAACTTCATGGTGACAGCCTGTTGTAAAGCAAAGCCGAGCACCTCTAGATGCCCTCTTCTCCATCTGGAGCATCTCATGTTGTTCTGCGAAAAAGTGCTCGTTGTAATTGCAGGATTCGACCTCGAGCCTCATTGACTTAAGCACTCTGGCGTTCAGCAGGAAGAATGTGGCGAAGTTAACTTGGAAGTAGGTTTTGCAATAACATCTAAGCACTATTGTCCTCAAACGGATGTCAAGAGATGTGAGAAGATTCCAGTCTTTACAGTTTGGTGGCTTTTGTTGTCGCTTTTGTTCGCATGACTCATTTATCTGAAAAGAGGCAAAGACAAGGGAAATCAACCACTCTAGGATAGCAAGTAAATCAAAAGAGCAGCTAAAAACACTGAACACTAAATACTCTATGAACTGTCAATGAAGAATTACCTCCTTCGCATACAACTTTTCCAACACTACGGGAAAAACTTTCTTTGCCGTGCAACTATTTGCACGGCAAAGGGCCTTATATGCACGGCAAAGCCTTTGCCGTGCGTTACCGCACGGCAAAGACCGCACGGTAAAGCAATCGACGGCAAAGGCTTCTTTGCCGTGCGTCTCACCAATGTTGCACGGTAAAGGTCTTTGCCGTGCGACGCCGCACGGCAAAGGTTGCTTCTTTGCCGTGTGCTAAATATGGTTTATCTAAAAAAAAGCTCCAAACTGATCGGTCTGGGATTCGAACCTAGGACGCAAAGTAGAGAAAGCGTGCAACCTTGCCACTGAGCTAAGCGTTCGTTTGTTGATAACTATACCACGCCACACCTTTTGAGCTGAGCAGAAAT
This sequence comes from Lolium rigidum, assembly GCF_022539505.1. Taxonomy (NCBI): domain Eukaryota; kingdom Viridiplantae; phylum Streptophyta; class Magnoliopsida; order Poales; family Poaceae; genus Lolium; species Lolium rigidum. The sequence continues at coordinate 237,169,362 of NC_061511.1, read as the reverse complement.
CCAGTTTTTACATCTTTGCCGTGCGCTTACACTAGGCAAAGGCTTGCTTTGCCGTGTGTTTGTTAAAAACACTAGGCAAAGACTTGCTTTGCCGTGCGTTTGTAAAAAACACTAGGCAAAGGCGTGCACGGCGATGCCTTTTGTGCTTTGCCGTGTGCCAGCGTCGTTGCCGTGTAGCCTATCTTTGCCGTGCGCCATGTTGGTCCTTTGCCGTGCAACTTTCTTTGCCGTGCGCTCTCTTCCGTCTTTGCCGTGAATCAAATCTTTGCCGTGCGCTCGTGTCTGTGTTTGCCGTGGCCAAAATCTTTGCCATGCGTTTTTCTACGTGCGCACGGCAAAGAAATCTTTGCCGTGCGGAAACACACGGCAAAGATGCAATGCACGGCAACTGCAGTTTTTCCCGTAGTGCAAGCACGGAAAGCATCTCATCAAGTCCATAACTATATCCTGATCATAAAATGGCATATGGATGGCCAAGATCTTGACAGTGCGCACAACCGTTGTCAGGTTATCAATGCGCGTCCCCTTAATCAAACATGGAACACAATATTAAAGCACGACTAAGTAGAGTCCATAAGTAACAAAGATGCAGCATATGAGAGAAGCCTTGTGGGAAAGGCAATAAGTAGAAAAGAAAAACATAGCTACCTGTATAACTGTGGAGCCAAACACGATTTTGGATCCGCTATATTCTTCAGGAATACAGCCCAGTGTCTCAAGTTTAGGCGCGGAGATAACCATAGTTTGCATCGTCTCATTCATTTCAGGGTAGAGCAGCCTTTCAAGCGACGGGGCATCCTCGATGATGAGTTCCTCTGAGCTAGAACAAAAGCCAATGCTTCTAAGGGTAGGGGAGTTGATCCGGTGACAACGAACGCCCGAAATGGTACTAAGCAGCAAGCACTCCAGGCCAGGACAACCCACAGAGATAATGGTGTGCAGTGAGACCTCCGAGATTTTGACATGTACGAGTGCAAGCCTCCTGAGCTGTTTGAAGCGAAGCGTTTCCACGTCGTCATCCGTGAGATAGCAGTTGCTGATAACTGCAACGCGGAGAGTGGACGAGAACCGGAAGATGGACTCCGGCGGCGGTAGCAGCAATTTTAGTACCAGATCCGGAGCGCGATACCTTCTGCCGTAGAAGTAGAACTCGAGCTCCTGGAGGTTGTCGAGGGCGGGAGACAGGAGCCAGGCGTCCACGGCATCGGCTCGGCACTGGAGGTGGCTACCTGGGAGGCAGAGGCGGCGGCCGGAGCCCAGGTGGGCGGCGAGGATGTCGCTCACGAGGACACAACGCGGCGAGGAGGCGGGGAGGCCACGGAAGTCGAGATTGAGAGGGGATTTGCGCCAGAGGTGGCGCCACTTGGACGAGAGAACCTGGGTACGGGCGCCTTCCTTGAGAGGGAGGAGGGAGATGATCTCACCGAGGATGTGGTCGGAGACGCTGCTGATGTGGTCCAGCAATTGTTCTTCATCTTTCTCCGCTCCGGGCGGCCGTTCTTGGTTCTTCTCCACGACCATGGGTTCCAGATCTGTCGCTTCTGCAGTGGCCGCCGCCGGCATCGGCGGCGGTGCCTCTTCGTGGATCCCAGGTGCAGCTAGGTTCATACGCATGGCCCTAGGACCGTCCGACCCCATCTCCATTGCTAGCCCTAGCGCCGCCGCCGCTCTGCGCTGTGGGCAGTGGAAAAGTGGAAGAGGAGTGACGGAGTGAGGCTGCCCTGCGCTGCGCACTACTATATCTATATGGCAGAGTCTTTTTGGGGTCAGAATCAGGTGGCCTCGATTGATGCGTGTCCTGTCGGCCGTCTGGGATTTTGTCCTTGACTCTAGACTGAACTTTCTACAGACACCTGGTCGGAAGCTGTCAGGTCCGGCATCATTTTTCATTTGGGAGAAAAAAACATCAACAATTTCTTTTTCGGTGAAAAGGCCAGGAATGGAGGAGGCTGCTAGTGTGTGAGGGGTATATAGTTCAGAGAATGAGAAATTCCATTGTGGGTGAAAGGATAGTCCGAGAAGTTGTGTGCAGTAATTGGTCGAAATTCCATTTTGTGTTTGTGGGATGTGAATTCGGATCCATTAATTTCTAGGATGGCAATTTTGTTTTTTTGAAGTCGTTAGAGGCGACACCGGTGGGAACATTTGGAATTCTTGTCTCCTTCTATTGCATATATTTAACTTCGCTTCTCAGTTTCCAAAAAGCAACTGGTTCACGGATCACACGTCGTAGGGCTTTGATGACCAATCGGAATGGTGAGTTCTAGTCGAGCCACGACTATGGATTCTTCAATGTGACCAAGGAACGAAATTACGAGTTTTGCATTTGATTCATGACCGCGTTGCGTCATCTGGCCACAACGCCATGGTCGAAACACAAGGTGCTTTTGAGCGCGGCAACGGCCCCGGAGGCGGCGTTCAAATCTTCCCAAACTCATCCGTCTTGTCCTCAACCCGGTCTGTATCCGATCATACCCCCCTTATCGTCTCGATCTCCAGTCACATCCCCCCGTCCCGCCACCTTTCGATTCGAAAATTCATGGGCCCTCAATTATGTTTGTGGGCCTCGGCCCGAAAAATTCAAACGCCGCTTCTGAGCTCATTGCCGCGCTCAAACGCTCATGCCTTTCGCTTCAACCATGGTGTTTTAGCCAGCTGGCGAAACACGACCGCGAATCAAATGCAAAACTCGTAATTTCCTTCCTTGATCACATTGAATAATCCAGAGTCCCAGCTCGACCAGAACTCACCCTTCATCGACTGGCCATCAAAACCCTACGACGTGTGATTCGTGAACGAGTTGCTTTTTGGAAAGAGAGAAGCAAAATAAAATAAAAATGCAATAGATGTAGACGGGAACTCCAAATATTTTCACATTGTCGCCTCTAACTACTTCAAAAAAAATGCCATCCTACAAATTCATGGATCTAAATTCACATCTCATTAACATAAAACGGAAATTTGGACCAGTTACTACAAACATCTTCTCGGACTATCCATTCACAGGCAATGGGATTTCTCATTCTCTGAACTATAGCCCTCACACACTAGCGGGACTATCCTCCATTGCTGATCCTTTCCCTCTCTGGATCTGACAGCTTCCGACCAGGTGTCTAGAGAAAGTTCTACTCCTGCCCAGACGGCCGACACGACAAGCATCAACCGAGCCCACCTAACACCGATCCCCAAAAAGCACCGCTATATAGAGTAGTACTAGTACGCAGCGCAGGGCAGCCTCACTCCATCGCTCCTCTTCCACTTTCAGACACTGCCCACAGCGCAGAGCGGCGGCGCTAGGGCTGGCCATGGAGATGGGGTCGGACGGCCCTAGGGCCAAGCGTATGCACCTAGCTGGACCGAGGATCCACGAAGAGGCGCCGCCGTCGCCGGCGGCGACTGCAGAAACGACAGATCTGGAACCCATGGTCGTGGAGAAGAGCAAAGAACCACCGCCCGGAGCCAAGAAAGATGAAGAACAATTGCTGGACCGCATCAGCAGCGTCTCCGACCATATCCTCGGTGAGATCATCTCCCTCCTCCCTCTCAAGGAAGGCGCCCGTACCCAGGTTCTCTCGTCCAAGTGGCGCCACCTCTGGCGCTCATCCCCTCTCAATCTCGACTTCCGTGGCCTCCGCTCCTCCGACAACGTGTTGTCGACGTCGCGATGTGTCCTCGTGAGCGAAATCCTCGCCGCCCACCTGGGCTCCGGCCGCCGCCTCTGCCTCCCCGGTAGCCACATCCAGTGCCGAGCCGATGCGCTGGACGCCTGGCTCCGGTCCCCCGCCCTCGACAACCTCCAGGAGCTCGAGTTCTACTTCTACGGCAGAAGATACTGCGCTCCGGATCTGGTGGTAAACCTGCTGCTGCCGCCGCCGGCGTCCATCTTCCGGTTCTCGTCCACTCTCCGCGTTGCAATTATCAGCAACTGCTATCTCACGGACGACGCCGTCGAGACGCTTCGCTTCAAACAGCTCAGGAGGCTCGCGCTCGTACATGTCAAGATCTCGGAGGTTTCACTGCACAAGATTATCTCTGTGGGCTGTCCTGGCCTGGAGTGCTTGCTGCTTAGTACCATTTCGGGCGTCCGCTGTCACCGGATCAACTCCCCTACCCTTAGAAGCATTGGCATTTGTTCTAGCTCAGATGAACTCATCATCGAGGACGCCCCGTCGCTTGAAAGGCTGCTCTATCCTGAAATGAATAAGCGGATGAAAACTACGGTTATCTCCGCGCCTAAACTTGAGACTCTGGGCTGCATTCCTGAAAAATATACCAAATCCAGAATCGTGTTTGGCTCCACAGTTATCCAGGTAGCTATGCTATTTTTCTTTTGCCTTTTCCACAAGGCTTCTCATAAGCTACATTTTTGTTACATATGGACTGTACTTAGTCATGGTTTAATACTGTGTTCCATGTTTGATGAAGGTGGGGTTGCGCATTGATAACCTGGCAACGGTGGTGCGCACTGTCAAGATCTTGGCCATCCATATGACATTTTCTGACCAGGATATGGTTATTGACTTGATGAGATGCTTTCCATGCTTGGAAAAGTTGTATGCCAAGGAGGTGATTCTTCAATTACAGTTCATATAGTATTTAGTGTTCAATGTTTTGAGATTCCATTTTGATTTACTTGCTGTCGTAGAGTGGTTGATTTCCCTTGTCTATGCCTCTTTTCAGACGAATGCGCCATGCGAACAAAGGAGACGGAACCGTAAAAATTGGAATCTTCTCACATCTCTCGATATCCGTTTGAGGACAATAGTGCTGAGATGTTACCGCAGAACCCACTTCCAAGTTAACTTCGCTGCATTCTTCGTGCAGAACGCGAGAATGCTTAAGTCAATGAGGCTCGAGGTTGAATCATGCAATTACAACGAGCACTTTTTCGCAGAACAACATGAGATTCTGCAGATGGAGAAGAGGGCATCTAGACATGCTCGGCTTCGCTTTACAACAGACTGTCACCATGAAGTTTCAGGTACCATGCATCTCGATGATTTGGACTCTGCCGACCCCTTCGCTTGTGGATGTTGAAGAATTGGTTTTCGCGATTGTGGAGCGAGATACTCTTGCCTTTCTTGTTTCCTGTTTTGGCGAAAGTTGCCCATTAGCTGTTGTGTATGTAGTGCTTCTAAGCATGTATTATCTCAGACTCTTCTGATGTTCAAAATAAGCTACTTGTGGTCCATGCACAAGCACAATCGCACTGAATAATGGCCGGTGTTAGCTATACTTGCACAAGAAACTTCTTGTGGTTCTTATTTTGATGTTCCAGTGGAGCATCACTTAAGTTATTTCATACCTTATATACTCAACGGTTTCACGGGAGTGATGTTTTGGCACATGGGAGCGTATGCTCCCTTTATTTTGAAATACATGTTAGACACATTTTAAAATATTAAAAAATTGAAACAAAAATTTCGCACGTACATCTTCAGGTGCTACACGCTCACAAAGTCGTTTCATGAAAAATCGACATGTCATGTGGCGTGTGTAAAAAAGACAAAATTCAGTGCTGAAACAAAGACTTGTCACAGGATAAATTTTCTCTTTTTCGCTTAGACTACTAAAAATATCATTTTTTCGTGAAACTTGACGAATACACATATATTATGGAGATGTACATGTAAATTTTTTTATCAAATTTTTTTAACACTTGGAAATATGTTTTTATGGTAGAGGGATCGTACGCACCCGGGAGCCAAATTGTGTTTCTGACGGTTTCACAATATCTAGTCATATATATACTGCTTATTTCTGTGCTGATTGCAGAAAGTTGGAAGAGAGGAGTTCTTCACTTGCTCAGAGACGTGCTTTTACCGAAGTTGCTTAGATTGTATTCCAAATCCAAAGTTGCTTAGATTGGCATAGGGGAAAATGTTGACCTAGATTAAGGTTTACATCAGTTGGTTTGGGGTTACTCTCGAAAAAAAAAGGACCATCACGCCCCCAATTTCATTTCCATGAAATCTGGTAGACCACCGTCTAGGCTTCGGCGTGTGGATAGATGTTCGTGCACGCCAACAACTTCTGGTCACATTCTCTGGCGCCTCGGCAGGGGTTTCTTCTTGTTGCGCGTTGGCGGTGCTGCTTAGGCATCTCATTGCCGGTGCTGAAGCACGTCAGAGTTGGCGGCTTCGACATCTCTGCACCATCTGCATCTTCCTTCCTTGTGCCCGCAGGGGCCATCTCCACCATGCAGATTGTGCCACACCGGACCTGGCTGTGCATCTATGTTGTTAATATAACCATGTTCCTGAATCTGTAAACTACTGCTGTGTTTTGAATCTGATCATCCTGTTTTCGTGAGAACCGCTGCCCAGCGCTATTTCAAGGTGTGAAACAAGAAGGAATCCTAGACATGTCTTTACCTCGAAACCACTGGTGTAAACGGTCGATCCGTTATGGTAAAGGCACCGAGGGCATCCGCCGAGGCTGGGATGAGTTCTCCCTGTCCTTGTGTCCGCGTGAATTAAAATGTACCATCTCGGTCCGCTGTGCACGGACGTGGCGCCGGCCGCTAGAGACCTGGCGTCTCTATTCGCTGATCGATGGAGGAGGAGACGAGTGGAGACTGTGGGCGGGGTTGTGGGATCGAGCCAAGCAGTTGGACTCGATCGCTAGTGCCTATCTCGGCCCTAAGAGCATCTCCGGTCGCGTCCGCTAAAGCGTCCCTCGAACCGCGCCAGATTAAGCGTTTGGGGGACGTGTTTCGTTCGTGCCGCGTTTCGGGGACGTCGCTTTCCAGCCGCGTCCCCCAAACGCCGCCCCCAAACATTAAAAATATTTTTTTTGGTATTTTTATTTCAATTTCCACAAACTAATACATAATTGGGAACGTGGTTTACAGGAAGACACAATTTGGAACATGATTTTCCACAAACTAATACATAGTTTGAACCATGGTGGACACAAATATAAAATTTTGCAAAAAAACTAAACCTAACTAGGCCGTGCATCGAAGGTTTTATGTGTTCGCTGCTAAGAAAGAACACTCGAGGGCACACCCAGGTCACCCAAACCGGAAAATCCAGCGGGAGGATGGTGCCCTTGTTGGTTCTACCGATGAGACGAACATCCAGAAACTTCCGTGCACGTATTCACTGCGAAGAAACAACACTCTTCATCATCAGTCGTCCTCCTCATTGGTGCTGTCGCCGTGGTAGTCCCGGCGGCAGCGCGTCTCGTCGAAGACCTTGATGCTCATGTCCCTATCGCCGAAGTAGGAGAACAGGAGGATGAAGCCGGCTTCGAGGCTGTGGTGGCACGCGAACTTCTCCTAGCCGATGTTGAGGTACATCTTGCCGCGCGCGTCGTAGATCACGTCGACGATCCACCGGTAGTAGCCGCACGAAGCCTCCCGCAGATGCATCATGCGCGGGCGGTCGTCGCCGGCGACGTACTCGGTGAAGGAGTCCGACAGCCTCTGGATGCCGCGTGGGTCGCCCTTGAGGACGAGGACGAACTCGAACAGCACGCCTGGCTCCACGTCCATATCCGCCGGTGAAGACAACGACGTGGCAGGTGACGGCGAGTGTGCCGCTCTGCCTCGGCCACGACCACGGCCACGACCACGCCCGCGAGCTCGGCCTCCACCTCTACCAGATATGGCGTCGACTCTTGTTGAGATGGTGGCGGCTAGGATTGGGGAGAGAGGCGCTACGGTTTGTGTGTGAGAGGGACGATGAGAGGCGACCCTTTTTATAGGCCGGAGGGAGGCGGGGGAGCCGGCACGCAGAGCTAGGCGCGACGAGACGCGTCGCTGCGCCTCTGCGGGAACTGCATTGTCGCTGCGGGAACTGCACCGTCGCTGCGTGCCAATAACTTACGTCGCGAGGTAGGCGACGGTTAGGTTAAAATTTATTGTGCCGCTGACGGGTCGGCCCCGCCACTCCCAGCCTCGCTTTTCGGTGTGTCCGGCGTCCCCGGTGCGTCCCCTGTGGGGCGGGGACGGGCTCGGGGCGCCAGACACCGTATCGGGGCGCGCCATACAAAATTGGGCTTTGGGGGACGCGGTTGGAACCGTTTTTTTGGTCCCGCGCGCCCCAAATTGCTTTGAGGGACGCTTTGGGAGACGCGACTGGAGATGCTCTTATTTTCCTTCGATAAAACGATCTATGATTGCCTGATTAGCTAGGTTCTAAAAATATTTTGCTAATCAGGTTCAGTATGGCGACACCGCTATGGAGGTCATGGGCACCGTTGAAGTGCACAATTTTCGGATGGTTGGCTCTGGACGTCTGATCCGAGACATAGACACGGTCTACAAGATAATACTGATCCATGTGCAGTATGCTTGCAGGGCGAAGACAATGTAGATCATGTGCTTGTCAGATGTACTTATACACGGCAAGTCTGGTTCCGAGGGCTGACAAGAGCTGGGCTGCTCCAGGAGCCGGGGCTAGAGAGTACCCTGGAATCATGGTGGTTGGAGGCCAGAGCAAGGGTGGTGAGAAAGGATAGGAGGGGCTTTGATTCGTTGGTCATCTCCACGGCCTGGCTAATCTGGAAGCAGCGTAACGCTAGGGTTTTTGGCAACGTCCGGGATCAGTGTGATGTTTCACAGCTGGTTGATAGGATTCATTACGAGTTCAAGCTCTGGATGAGTGTGAGGGAGGGAGTGGAAGAAACCCTAGAGCGAGAGTGAGGCCTAGGTGCTTAGGTGTGGAGTTTTTTGGTGGGTTACGCCGATTGTTTGTAATCGGTTGTAATCTCTTGTAAACTTACTTTTTATCTTCTATAAAAATATGGCATGCAATTTGTGCGCTCTCGAAAAAAAAATTCTGCTACGCATGGCTGGGCTGCAGGGTATGCCATGGTATAGCCTGTAGGTACGTCCGCCACTGCCAGCGTCCCGATGAAAACGGACCAAACGCTCACTGTCTGCTTGACGCCATGCCAACGGAAATACTTACCACTATACACCGACTCGGATGGTTTAACGAAAGGACAGTCCTTCGAGCATCAGCGCCCAAAGAAGAAAGAAAATTTGTGCTTCTTCTGTTTTTCTTTTCTAACTTAGACTTAGACACTTATTATGGATCCGCAACTTTTATCAGAAGTGATATCACATTTGCTTGTATCAAAACCCAAAGCAAAAGATAAGCTTTAGTTAGCTAGATGCTAATTTTGATAATATACGATAATGGTTGTTGTTTTAATGGACGCAAAGTCTTCTCAGTTAAGTGAAAAAAATAGTTACACGTGTTAACCAGTAGTTCCTCGCTTCTTGCGACGAAGATGGTAACAACATATTTCCATCCATCGGCAAAACACAATGTTTAGGAAAAATCAACCCATACTAGCGCCGTACTAGAGTACATGCACATTTTTGCTTTTTTTTTTCCTAAGCAAATTGTCTTTCTACAATTTTTGCTTCTGTTGAGTCAAACGCTACTCATTATCAAGATTTAAATTTGACCAAGAATTAAACTAGGAAAACAAGACGAGTTAATGAAACAATTGATAACTTTGCCCTTATTGAACTACCCCTCACCGATCCCCTTTTCACATGGTCAAGCAATCGAGATGAACCCACTCTACAAATAATCGACCATATGTTCGTAAACGACTCATGCAATCAAATCTTCCCAAACTCATCCTCTCTCGTCCTCAACCCGGTTTGTATCTGATCACACCCCCTTATCGTCTCGGTCTCCACTCACATCCCCCGTCCCGCCACCTTTCGATTCAAAAAGGGCCCTCAATCCTGCTTGGGCCTCAGCCCGACAAATTCAAACGTCGCTTCTGGGTCGTTGCCGCGCTTAAATGCTCATGCCTACCGCTTTGACCATGGCGTTGTGGTCAGCTGGCGCAGCACTACCGTGAATCAAATGCAAAAATCGTAATTTCCTTCCTTGGTCACATCGAATAATCCAGAGTCCTAGCTCGACCAGAACTCACCCTTGGTCGACTGGTCGTCAAAGCCCTACGACGCGTGATCCATGAAAGAGTTGCTTTTTGGGAAAATAGAAGCAAAATTAAATATGCAATAGATGGAGGAGGACAATAATTCCAAACATTTCCATGTTGTCGCCTCTAACTACTTCAATATTTTTTCCATCCTAGAAATTAATGGATCCGAATTCACATCTTGTGAACATAAAACGAAAATCTTGACCAATTACTACCAACAACTTCCCGGCCTATCCTTTCACCCTCAATGGAATTTCTCACTCTCTGAACTATACCCCTCACACATTAGCGGCCTATCCTCCATTGCTGATCCTTTCACCGAAAAAGAAATCGTTGATACTTTATTTTTGAAGAAAGTCCAATTCTCATCCTTGAACTCTTGGGAAAGTTCACTTTCAGTCCTAAAATTTATTGTTAGTCTAAAATGAACCTTGAACTCTCATAATAGTTTACTTTTCATCCCTTTGCATTTGAGTTGAGAAAATTAGTGGCGTGGAAACAAAAAATAGGGAACCAACCAAATTGGTTTAAAACCGGACCAAGCCCAAACTATCTGAGATGTTACACCAAACGTCACAATGCAAAAAAAAAAAAAACAACGAAACCCTTGGATCCCTGAACAGTATCTCGCTTGATTTCTCTCCCTTCTAATTCACGTGAAGCGTTGCGTCCCAGGCTGATGGGCGAGCCAACTCGGAGAGAAATTCAAGAAGCAAAAACAGAGTGAATCGTACTTTCCCTGCTATTCTTCACCAGAAATCGTGTCCCCCCACTCCTGAGCAGAAAGGCCTCGCAGAGCGTCACAAAGGTCTCCTTGTTTGAACATCGTCCCGCCTCTCTACCCTTGCACCGTTACCTTAAGTTTTTGGCCACCTATGGTAGATATTTGCCTACCTCAATCGGGGTAAGGACTAAAAGTGAATGATTCTAAGAGTTCAAGGTTTATTTTGAACCAGACGAAAGTTCTAGGACCAAAAGTGAACTTTCACTAGAATTGAAGGACTAAAAGTGGACTTTCTTCTTTATTTTTCCGACCAGGTTTTTTTTTTTTTTGAGGGGTTCCCGACCAGGTGTATATAGAAAGTTCTTCAGCCAGACGGCCCACACGACAAGCGTCAATCGAGCCCACCTAATAATTCTAATCCCCCAAAAGACTCTGCCAGGATATACTAGTGCGCATGGCAGCTTCACGCCCTCACTCCGTCACTCCTCTTCCACTTTCCACTACCCACAGCGCAGAGCGGCGGCGCTAGGGCTGGCAATGGAGATGGGGTCGGACCTCGGAGATGCCAAGCTTATGAACCTAGCTGCACCGGGGATCCACGAAGTGGCAGCGCCGATGCCGGAAGCGCCGACTCCAGAAGCGATAGATCTGGAAGCCATGGTCGTGGAGAAGAGCGCAGAACCGCCGCCCGGAGCGGAGAAAGATCAAGAACAGTTGCTGGACCACATCAGCTGCGCCTCCGACCACATCCTCGGTGAGATCATCTCTCTCCTCCCCCTCAAGGAAGGCGCCCGCACCCAGGTCCTCTCGTCCCGGTGGCGCCGTCTCTGGCGCCACTCCCCTCTCAATCTCGACTTCCGTGGCCTCCCCGCCTCCGACAACATGCTGTCGTCGCGATGTGTCCTCGTGAGCGACATGCTCGCTGCCCACAAGGGCTCCGGCCGCCGCCTCTGCCTCCCCGGTAACCACATCCAGTGCCGAGCCGATGCGCTGGACGCCTGGCTCCGGTCCCCCGCCCTCAACAACCTCCAGGAGCTCGAGTTCTACTTCTACGGCAAAAGATACTGCGCTCCGGATCTAGTATTGCTGCTACCGCCGCCGGCGTCCATCTTCCGGTGCTCGTCCACTCTCCGGGTTGCAATTATCAGCAACTGCTATCTCACGGACGACGCCGTCGAAACGCTTCGCTTCAAACAGCTCAGGAGGCTCGGGCTCGTGCATGTCAAGATCTCGGAGGTCTCACTGCACAAGATTATCTCTGTGGGCTGTCCTGGCCTGGAGTGCTTGGTGCTTAGTACCATTTCGGGCGTCCGCTGTCACCGGATCAACTCCCCTACCCTTAGAAGCATTGGCATTTGTTCTAGCTCAGATGAACTCATCATCGAGGACGCCCCGTCGCTTGAAAGGCTGCTCTATCCTGAAATGAATAAGCGGATGAAAACTACGGTTATCTCCGCGCCTAAACTTGAGACTCTGGGCTGCATTCCTGAAAAATATAGAGATTCCAGAATCGTGTTTGGCTCCACAGTTATCCAGGTATCTATGTTTGTTTTTTGTACTTATGCCTTTTCCACAAGTCTTCGCATTAGCTGCATTTTTTTACATATGGACTGTACTTACTCGTGCTTTAATATTGTGTTCCATGTTTCATGAAGGCGGGGTTGCGCATTGATAACCTGACAACGGTAGTCCGCACTGTCAAGATCTTGGCCATCCATATGCCATTTTTTGATCAGGATATGGTAATTGACTTGATGAGATGCTTTCCGTGCTTGGAAAAGTTGTATGCCAAGGAGGTGATTCTTCATTAACAGTTCATAGAGTATTTAGTGTTCAGTGTTTTGAACTGCTCTTTTGATTTACTTGATGTCCTAGAGTGTTTGATTTCCCTTGTCTATGCCTCTTTTCAGGCAAATCAGCCATGTGAACAAAATATATGTAACCGTAAAAACTGGAACCTTCTCACATCTCTTGACTTCCGTTTGAGGACAATAGTGCTGAGATGTTATTGCAAGACCTACTTCCAAGTTAACTTCGCCACATTCTTCATGCTGAACTCAAGAATGCTAGAGACAATGAGGCTCGAGGTCGAATCCTGCAATTACAACGAGCACTTCTTTGCAGAACAACATGAGATGCTCCAGATGGAGAAGAGGGCATCTAGAGGTGCTCGGCTTTGCTTTACAACTGGCTGTCACCATGAAGTTTCAGGTACCATGCATCTCGATGATTTGGATTCTACCGACCCCTTCGATTGTGGATGTTGAAGAATTTGTTTGGTGACTGTGGAGCGAGATACTCTTGCCTTTCATGTCTCCTGTTTCAGCGGAAGTTATCCATTAGTTGTCGTGTGTATAGTGTTTCTAAGCATGTATTATCTCAGACTCTTCTGATGTTCAAAATAAGCTACTTGTGGTCCATGCACAAGCACAATGGCCGGTGTTGTGTATACTTGCACAAGAAACTTATTGTGGTTCTTTTTTGATGTTCCAGTGGAGCATCACTCAAGTTATTTCATACCTTATAAACTCAACGGTTTTTCACAATATCTTGTCATATATATACTGCTTATTTCTGTGCTGATTGCAGAAAGTTTATACATGGAAGAGATTTCTTCTCTTGCTCTGAACAGAGAGACGCCCGTTTACCTAGGTTGCTTAGATTGTAATCCGAAACCGATCAACTGATTGGCATAGTGGAAAATTTTGACCTAGTTTTTAAGGTTTATATCAGCTGGTTTGCGGTTACTAACTGCCCCAGGAGACATGTTGTGTATTTATGCTGTTGACAGAACCATGTCCCTGAATCTGTAAACAAGAAACCTGAAGAGGTCATGTGATTTCTGGACTGGGTCAGGCTGAAGTTGTAGGACTGTTTGAGTTAACCACCGAAGCTCAAGATTATGTTTCTGTGAGAACCCCTGCTCGGCCTATTTTAAGAAGGTGATGTAAGTGTTGCACGATGCAGCGTGCCTGTTCTTTTCTTCCGATGAAAGGAGCATCACGCCCCCAATTTCATTTCCATGAAATTTGGTAGGCACCGTCTTGGCTTCGGCCTTCGGGCGTGTGGATGTTCCTGCACGCCAACTACTTATGGTGACATTGTCTTGCGCCTTGCTACGGATTCCTTCTTGTTACCCCTTGGTGGTGTTGCTTTAGGCATCTGTATTGCCGGGTGTTGAAGCACGTCGGAGTTGGCGGCTTCGACATCTCTGCACCGTCTACAAGGAGTCTTCCTAGTCTTCCTTGTGCCCGCAGGAGCCATCTCCGCCATGCAGATTGTGCCACACCGGATCTGGCTGTGCATCTATGCTGCAACGAATAACATTTAAGGCGCTAAATTAGTATCAAAAAATACATATTAAAATATACTTTTACAATACTCTCTCTATCATACAAAGGATGTCTAAGCTTTATTTAAATTCAGGTGTATCTAAACACTAAATAGTACTACGGGACCGAAGGAGTATTTCTTTTTCTTTCTGGTATAATAGTTGTCAAGTTTATGATAGAAAAACGTTTAGTAGTACACTTACTTGTGAACAAGAGTGGAGTACGGTGGGGTCAAGAAAGTGTAGAAATGCAAATCATGCGAAAATTTTCAACTTGCTACGGCTGGTGGTACAGTGTGTTTGGCACGTGGCTCCTCAGCCCTAGTTCAAGGTGTGAAACAAGAAGGAATCCTCGACATGTCTTTAACTCGAAACGGCTGGTGTAAACAGTCCGATCCGTTATGGTAAAGACGCCAACTTATGGTAGAGGTACCCGCAAAAAAACTTACGGTGAGACAGAATTCTATCCGTAATCGCTCATTATCCGATCTGCTATGTAATCGTGAGGAAATATGAGAACGGATCGAATCGGTTCCGTTGTAAGCAATTCCAATAGTGTAGCCAACTGCTGGCTACTCCGTATAAGCCAAGTGTCATGTTATATATAGCTAATTTAGAGCCAATATATACAATAATGAGGTATAAAAATATAGTATGTATGACCCACCTTTCACTCTCACAAAGTGCCTAGGATGCTAGGAGCACGTGCTAGAGCTGACTCTTGCATAAGAGCCTACTCTCCTTCTTTCTCCTCCTTTCTCTTCTCCAACTATGCAATAATATACTATTTTAATCTTTATAACTAGCTGATTAGAACTTATTATAGTCTTAGAGCAATCTTTAGCAGCCCGACATAAATGGACCGAGACGGAAAATTTGATTCACGTGAAACAAGGAACACAAGGACAGGGAAACCTCATCCTAGCGGCCCACACGTGTAGATGGACCTATTACCAAACCAAATTTGGGCTGCAAATGCGCGGCATGGACCGAGCGTCAATTGTCTGCACCATTAATTACCACACTTAAAGAAAACACTTTCCCCACAACGCAGGCATAAACCGCCAACCGCCCTAGATGGGCTAGTCCTGGCCATGGAGGACGGGCCTAAATGACCACGAGACGGGGTCCTCGTGCGGAGGCAACAAATGCATCGATCGGAACCAACGCTACATCGACCAAGCTCATCATCTGTGTGAGATGAGGACGACCGTACCGTGGCCCGACGTCAAGCCGTCCACGAGTTGGCACCTGAAATCACGGAGGGTGGTTGCCACCCGTGCCACTAGAAGGGCGACCACTGAGCGATGAGATCCGCTGCCGGCAGACCCTCCTACCGCCCAATCTATGGATTGACTATGCTTTCATGCCAGGCTCGTACGCCGCCTAGGACACGTTGGGGTTGCGGGAGTTCAACCCATAGCGTTGCGTCATGTATCTGAGAAAGCACAATGAACGCGGCGGCGACGATGACAGTTAGTCGAAAGAGACATCCGTGAAGCGGGAGGTCGAGCATCCCGTCCTGTCACCCGAGCCGAGCTATAAGGAGGCCCTCGAGTTGGCCATCACACAGAGCGAGCTCTAGAACCTCGCCAAGTTGGAGGGTCTCGCCATCCAACTGCTGGAGTCCGCTTTGGTGCAGGGGGGACTGACAACACCTCTGGTAACCTCGCCGCGCGAGTAGGCGCCAGCGCTACGACCACCTCCTCTAGTGCCAGCGTCGGGCCGCATCACCTTCGTAGTCTAGCCATGGCCTTGGGGGCCAAGAGTCATCTTCGACCCGAGGAGGATTAGACGTCAATGGGGGAAACCCTAGTTAGTTAGGACTTATTATATTTTTGTTAAAGTTTTTATCATTTTATTCACCTACGTAAAATATGTTTTATTATATATCAAATATTTTGAAGAAAATTGTACTTTTGACCGTTGGGTCTTCCTTGACCCAAACGTACAAGGGGAAGCCACAACTGAACTTGTATCCGCGATCGGACCTAAATTAACGAAAACAAACACATTTGATCTCCAAAATGGGTAGACGCTGAAGACGACTTGTATATTTTATTTGAAGATATAGATATAGATATATATATAGATATAGATATAATGCATTTATACATTTTAATATCTGACAAAATTGAGAAAGTTATTTTAGAAACGGAGGGAGGGGAGTATATATTTTTTGTTTGAAAATTTAGGGCCGCTCGTGCGCGAGGGCTGCTTGAAAGGACACGGATGTCGCCTAGAGGGGGGGGTGAATAGGCGATTTAAAACTTTTACGAGATGGGCTTAACAAATGCGGAATAAAACTAGCGTTTACTTTGTCAAGCCCAAAGCCTATATACTATTATTCACCTATGTGCACCAACAACTTATTCTAAGCAATACAAGCAAGTATGTGATAGCAAGATATATATAACTTCAAGCACGATGGCTATCACAAGGTAAAGTGCATAAGTAAAGAGCTCGGGTATAGAGATAACCGAGGCACGCGGGAGACGATGATTTATCCCGGAGTTCACACTCTTGCGAGTGCTAATCTCCGGTGGAGAGGTGCGGTTGTTTAGTGCTCCCGAACGCCACAAGAGGCTCACCTTGAGGTGTGGTTGCTCGATGCACACCAACGCCACAAAGGCCTCACCCCAAGATGCGGTACTCACACCACACACCGAACGCCACGAAGGCGCCTCACCTAAATCTCCGGTGACCCTCGCCACAAAGGCCTAGGTCACGGTTCCACTAAGGGATTTCCTTCGAGGCGGAAACCGGGCCTTACACAAAGGTTGGGGCACACATCCACAACTTAATCGGAGGCTCCCAACAAATCACCACAAAGGTCTAGAATCCGTCTAGGGTTCCAAGAACCCAAGAGTAACAACCTTCTTGCTTTCACCACCACGAATCACCGTGGAGAACTCAAACCGATGCACCAAATGCAATGGCAAGAACACCACAAAGATGCTCAAGTCCTTCTCTCTCAAATTCCAACAAAGCTACAAAAGCTATTGGGGGAATAAGAGAGGAAGAACAAAGAGGAGAACACAAAATTCTCCAAGATCTAGATCCCAAAGATTCACTCACAAAGAGGTGATTTGGTTTGGTCAAAGTGTGGATCTAGATCCCCTCAAACTTTCTCTCAAAAAGATGCAAGAAACATAGGTTGGGGAGAAAGATCTCAAGCTCAAGTATGAACAACAATGGTGGAGCAAAGCTTGAGAAGAGAGGAGGAAGAAGCAACCCAAAAGGTGAGAGAAAGGGGCTTAAATAGCAGGCCCTATTTTTCCGCCCGTTGGAGGCGCCGTGGGCTGGGAGGGGAGGCCGGAGGTACCGGCCAGGAAGGGCCGGTACTACCGGCCATGGTAGAGCAGCGCGGCGAGGCTTGGGGCGCGCGGGCCGGGAGGGGAGGCCGGAGCCTCCGGCCGGGGTACCGGCCAAGGTACCGCCGGGGCTCCAACCTCCCTGGCACATGTACTGAGCCACAATTGGCTCCCCGGTACCACGGGCGGTACCAAGCCCGGAGGCTCCGGCCGCTGCGTGGCCGGTGGTACCGCCCGCACCACCGCCGGCGACCACCCCTCCTCTTCTTTCCTTTTCTTCTCTTTTTCTTCTTTCTTTTAAACTCAAATATGGAAATGCGAATATCTTGAGATTGAAGAATCGAACGAGATGAAACTAATTTTGTTGGAAATATGGAAATCCGTGGGGGGTGATTTTCTATGATTTTTAGAGGTGCAATACCTCAACATGAGAAACCGAGAAAATCACCAAACTCGAAAACGCAACAAGTGATCTATGCAAAATCCGTTTTCGATGAACTAGAGCTTGTCATGAGAATAAGCACAAGCTCTAAAACATCACATGGATAAGATCTAAATAACAACCAAGAAAGATGATGCAAGGATGCAAAGGTTTGAGCTCTCTCCGAACGATACGATCGAGTTACTCACTCGAGAGCCCTCTTGATAGAACGGCAACTAAACTATAAACCGGTCTCCAACTACACCATGAGACCGGTGAGAAAGAAACCCTATCAAGAGCAAACCTTAACCTTGCGCATTCCACTTGATCTCGATGATGACGATCTTGACCGCAACAAGATGGAACGCCTTTCTTGCTTGTGCTTTCTTGACGACGTCTTGTGGATTGTTCCCCCATAATCCATCATGGGAGAGCTTCTTCTTCGGCGCAACTCCACATATCCATGATCACCATAAGGATGGCAAGACTCAAGCAAAGGATCTCTTCAAGATGGCTCATCTTGAACTTGCACATCATTTCTTCATTCTTCATCATGTCGATGTCTTGAGATAACTTGAGGGCTCACTTCATCTTCATCTTCAAGACAAACTTGACACTTGATATCCTTCATCAATTTCTTCTTATTGCAACCTTAAACCAACATATGGTTCAAGAATTGCCTATGGACAACTCCTACACATATAACTCAATGCAAACATTAGTCCATAGGGATTGTCATTAATTACCAAAACCACACATGGGGGCTCCATGCACTTTCACTGCTGCCGACGGTGGCGGCCACGCCTGGCTGTCGACGACGGCGGGCGGGGACGGCGCGGCCCGTCAATTTCCCTTCGCGCGGAGGGTCCTTCTGGGTGGTGCAGGTGGAGTCATGGCGGCGGGGCGGTGGCGCTCGTCGTGTGCGGCAGCGAGGCGCGAATGAGGAAGATGCGGCGTTCGAGATGGTGGGCCGGCGGTGGCGCGACCTTGACGGAGGCGCCTGCCCCGATCCATCCATGCGTGGGCCGATCTAGGGCCATCCTTAGGGCTCGATCTAGGCCTGTAGGGGTTGGACCGCTCCTTCCGTTCGACGGAAGCCGGCCGGTGGCGAGGGGGCTGTTGGTCCGGCCGCATAAAGTTGGCTGTCCTAGGGTTCCAATTCGTGCGAAGATGTTGATCTGACGGCTGCGTGTCTTCAACGATATGGCTGGACTTTCATGTTCCGAAAGGCTCCGCCGGCGAACTCCAAATGGATGACATGTCTGGAGATTGTTGGATCGGGTGAAATTCGGTCGTGCACACCCGTGTTTTTCTCTAGCTGTTTTGTTTTAGAGGGAGCGCTTCGAAACTCTGCTGGTCGTTAATATCATGGAGCACGTTTTCGTTCCATAATTTTGGTGGAGAATGACATGAAAGTCGAGATCTGGGGACTATCTATGGTGGTTCGAGTCTAGGTGGTGATGGCGAATTGGCTTGGTGATTCGTGACTTGAAGCGACGGTATGCAAGTGGGAGCGACTACACAAGAGAAGTTCAAAGTCTTACCTCTCAGGGTGAAAATCCAAGGTTTGGTCTTAATTGGTTGTACCTGGCAATGTTCTTGTTGAAGACATTGTTTAGAGAGTGAGGATTTTCTTCCGGGTGAAAACCTAAGATCTAGGATCGGGCGACGACGACATTTGTGCAATGTTTCCTTCTTAGAAACGTCGCTTTTGGAGATGCTGAACTTCTAGTATTGTCTTGGTGGCGTTAGTGCTGTTGTTTCAAGGAATAGATTGATGTAGCGATACTTTTTCTTTTTGTAATTCTTCTTTCTTTTTCGGGCTGCGTGCATCCGTAGTGCCGCTAGGGCAATGTGTTATTGCAGAAGCTGGGTGTAATTGATATCTCCGCGATATTAATATATACGTTTTATCGAGAAAAAAAATATTTTTGTTTTCTTAGACCAAGCGAACTATAGTGGCTTTGGATTCAGTTCCATGCATAGCACAACATCGCATTGTAAGGTTTGACAGAAAAAGCGGATGAACAATTTGGCTCAGTTCATATCGAAATAGTCTGTTCATCCGAGACATGCAACAAGTAAAATATCTTCTTTTATTTGGGTCAATAGCTCCTATGCGACGTCGTTGAAGGAACGCGTCCAGAATGCGACGTTGTTGGTGGATATAGCTCTCATGCGACAGCTGAGATGGCCCAAATAGCCTATGTGCGACAGTCGGCCCAGACACGGAGTTAGTGGTAGTATTATGTGATCCTCGCGGGTCCCACAACTTATACACATAAGCCGAGGGGCCTCAAGCGCGGGTCCCACAACTTATACACATCAGCCGAGGGGCCTCAAGCGCGGGATCCACCGGTTGTCCACGTCACGGCGTGGGACCCACAACTAACAAGCGAAAAACGAGCCGCCACTCCCCGGAGCCATCCGACGCCACCATTCCGACCGTTGCCCGCACCTTCCACCCCTCTCCCCTCTTCTTCTCGGGCTCCGGCGACAAATCGCGGCGGCGGATGTCGAGCGCTTCATCCTCCCAATCCCGCCGGCCGCAGTATGGTCCAGATGCTCGATGACGAGGTGCCCGGATTGCCCCCGTACCGCACCCCCGAAGCGGCGTGTCACCATGTCCGACACACACGGCAATCTTGGGCGCGAGTATGTCAAGTGCGACAGCAAGCCGGAGGCTGGGAAGGTCGGATCTTGGTTATACCTCTCCCAATTTCATTTTGGTGTGTCCAATTTCTGCTTTTTGAGCCGATTTGGGAATTAGGGTTCATATTTCCGATTTGGGAATTAGGGTTCATCGTTCTGATTTGGGAATTGGTTTCGGGATCTACGCGAGTTGCAAGCATTTTGAGTGGTTGGACGAGTACATCGATAGGATTCAAGGTCAAGGCGCATCCACAGGGCTGATGTTGGACAAATCCGTAGCTCCCACCACGGGCGGGCTTGCTTCAGCTGTTGGGAATGGGGAAGAATTCAAGGCAGCTGAGTTGAATGAGCTGAAGCGGATGCACAAGCGGATGAAGAAACTCGTGGTTACGAAGAAGCGAGGATAATATGATGGCTGCATTCTTTTATCTTTGTGTAATTGCTCTTGGGATTGCTTATGTGCTGATCATTAGTCGATAGACGATGAAGTTAGATATGAATGACATGGCACATGGTCTTCTTTGATTTCCATCTAGATGACCGTCAAGAATGAATTGCAATTTAGTTTTTGTGCAATGTTAATTACCGTTCAACGTGTACTTGTTTTTGTGATAGAAGAACAAAGTGCATTGTTATGTACCCTTCAATATAAGGCAATGAGCAAATTGTAGTATAAAGTTTTGTAAATAAAATGAGTAACATTCAAATTTGAGGACAGAAAATGAGAAGCAAAAGAAAAAGGTAAAAAAGAAATAGATGAAAAGAAGTGGAGGAAAAGAGAAGCGGCACGGGCCTGGCCCGGCTCTGTTAAGCTAAATGTAAAGCGGGCTGCGTACGTAAACGAAAAAAAAGGGCTAGGATTGAGACCTAACCCTGTGGCCCGGCCTGTTAAGTTAAATGTAAAGCTTGACCTGGGTTTTTCATTTCATATCACTCTTTTCTCGGTTTCATATGTTTGAGGGTTAGGATTGAGCAATGTGATGCACTTCGTTTTACCAAATGCATAAATGTTTGACCACATGGAAATTAAATAAAAATACTCATAAAACATGGAAATTAAATAGCATACATAAAGTGGGGCATATATGCCGAAGCAAGCACACGGTTCAAACTCACACGATACAAACTCACACGATAAAACACACGGAACGACAATAGATAATAAAAACTAGAAAACAATAAAAGATGACGCGACGCCGTCATCCTTGGCTCCTCCTTGGCTCCTCCTTGGCTTGGCTCCTCCTTGGCTTGGCTCCTCCGGTGGTCACTCCTCCTCGTCCTCGATGGCGATGGTGGGCGGGTAGTGGAAGTTGTAGGGGAGGGAGTGCATGTTTCCGAGAGAGGGGAAGATCGCACGGAAATTGGTGAAGATGTTGTAGGTTGTGAATGCGATGAACTCGCATCCACACCAAAACACCTTCCCAAGAAGGAAGAAAGCGTCGTGGGGGTTGACAAAGCGGACGGTGAGGCCGATCTGGAGTTCACCGTTGCCCCCGTCGAAGTACGCGTCGAGGTGGAACATGGGCGGCGCGCCGCGAGGGCGGTTGAGGTGGCGGTAGCCTTGCGAGAGGAAGACCTCCGCAAGTTCCCTACCAGTCCTCCACCGAGAAATGGTCCACACACGGAGTTGGTTCTCCACAATCACTCCCGCCGGGTACTCGCGCTCGCGGGACGGTCGCGAGGGAGACGGTAGGTTGGGTGGGTGAACGCCATGGGCTTGGTGATGGTGGCTAGGGCACGGATGGGACGGTTGCGGCTTGAGAGAAGGAGAGTAGTGGCGAGTGGTGA
The DNA here is from genome assembly GCF_022539505.1 of Lolium rigidum. NCBI lineage: Eukaryota > Viridiplantae > Streptophyta > Magnoliopsida > Poales > Poaceae > Lolium > Lolium rigidum. Next base: position 237,147,214 of record NC_061511.1, on the reverse strand, counting down.
AGAGGAAGGGGATGGGTGCCCTTAAATAGCCAAAGAATGGGAGTGGACGGGGGCATCGTGTGAAAGAGAAGGAGAAGGGGAGGGGCGTGTGAGAAAATTAAAAAGGGGGCAGGGCCCTTAAATGGATGAGCTTGACCCGTGTTCGTTTGCATGCCCGTGTTTCCTGAAACGATGGCACGTCTGCACTGCCCGCCCGCCAATGTGAGCTGCTCCATGGCTGAAAAGAGAGCACGCCGCCCCCCGCACTGCGACACGGGCCTGAGACGCAATAAATAGCTCCGGTACTACGCGGCGGGGCTGAAAAAGATGCCCTTCGATTTGCTTGTGTATGTTTGTACATGACCGTTTGAACTTAAAGTAGAGTATTAAGAAAATGAATCGACTAAAATAAAATGAGTTTGTAAAATAGACACGAAAATGAGTTGATTTAAAGAAACTATGTTATGCTTGTATTTGGCAAACACACACGAAAAATGAGTTGAATAAAAGAAAATGAGTTTTGTTATGCTTGGATTTGAGAAAGACACATGAAAATGTGTTGAAAAAATCAAAATGAGTTTTGCTATGTTTGGATTTGGCAATGACACACAAGCATGATTTGATTTTGAAGAAACTAAGTATGTTATTCTTGGATTTGAGAAAGACACATGAAAATGTGTTGAAAAAATCAAAATGAGTTTTGCTATGTTTGGATTTGGCAATGACACACAAGCATGATTTGATTTTGAAGAAACTAAGTATGTTATTCTTGGATTTGAGAAAGACACATGAAAATGTGTTGAAAAAATCAAAATGAGTTTTGCTATGTTTGGATTTGGCAATGACACACAAGCATGATTTGATTTTGAAGAAACTAAGTATGTTATTCTTGGATTTGAGAAAGACACATGAAAATGAGTTGAAAAAATCAAAATGAGTTTTGCTATGTTTGGATTTGGCAATGACACACAAGCATGATTTGATTTTGAAGAAACTAAGTATGTTATTCTTGTATTTGGCAAAGACACACGAAAATAAGTTGAATAAATCAAAATGAGTATGTTATGTTTGGATTTGGCTATGACACACAAGCATGATTTGATTTTGAAGAAACTAAGTATGTTATTCTTGTATTTGGCAAAGACACACGAAAATGAGTTGAATAAATCAAAATGAGTATGTTATGTTTGGATTTGGCTATGACACGAGAAAGACACATGAAAAAGAGTTGGATAAAACAAAATCAGTTTTGTTGAATAAAATAAAGAAGTTTTGTTACCGTTGGTTTTACCGTTGCTCCTCTAGATGCCAATGACGAGACGACACACACTTGCCCGGCCTCGTATTTTAGGGCCCCGTATTTTATGTGTAGCTTTAAAAGGAGTGGCAAAGGCTGAGACGAGGACGCTGCACTCTACAACACAATAGCTCGCTGCGACGCTGCATGGGGCATGCATGCCGACGTGGGCGTTCTGCTCGATGGCTGGGTCGGGCGCGCGGGCTCTCCGGGAGGCGACACGTTTCGGCCCGGCGGACAAAAGGATGTGAGCTCAGCCCAAAGGGAGAAAAGATGGCGGCCAATCAGATTCGAGAACTAGTCCTCCCACGGATCACGCTCGCCAGCCCGCGGAATCCTTCTAGAAGCACAGATCGGACGAATGCGGTTGGTCCTCAGGGTTAGCTGACGGTCCAGATTTGCCGTTAGGGTTAGCTGGCCAGCAGATTTCAAATGAGGATAAAAAATTCAAAAAAATTCAAAAAAATATGAAACCTGCTCACATTGTCTTCTTATGTCATGTAGCAACAACTCAAGTTGATAAACATGGTCTAGATACATTGTAACGAAAAAATCATGTGTACAATGTGATATCTTGAACTACTGCCGTACGAAGTCGAGGATTTGAGAGAAGGGTTTGAACTTTGAATCATGGAATGGAACCAAAACTTGGAAATAGGTTCATTTTGGTGTAAGTAAGAAGGATCCATGCTTCATTTCTCAAATTTTTGTTCTGAACTTGTTCAAATGCTAGTCAAACCATAGCTTTGACCAGATTTCAAATGAGGATAAAAAATTCAAAAAAATTCAAAAAAATATGAAACCTGCTCACATTGTCTTCTTATGTCATGTAGCAACAACTCAAGTTGATAAACATGGTCTAGATACATTGTAACGAAAAAATCATGTGTACAATGTGATATCTTGAACTCGCTAGTACGAAGTCGAGGATTTGAGAGAAGGGTTTGAACTTTGAATCATGGAATGGAACCAAAACTTGGAAATAGGTTCATTTTGGTGTAAGTAAGAAGGATCCATGCTTCATTTCTCAAATTTTTGTTCTGAACTTGTTCAAATGCTAGTCAAACCATAGCTTTGACCGGATTTCAAATGAGGATAAAAAATTCAAAAAAATTCAAAAAAATATGAAACCTGCTCACATTGTATTCTTATGTCATGTAGCAACAACTCAAGTTGATAAACATGGTCTAGATACATTGTAACGAAAAAAATCATGTGTACAATGTGATATCTTGAACTCTGTAGTACGAAGTCGAGGATTTGAGAGAAGGGTTTGAACTTTGAATCATGGAATGGAACCAAAACTTGGAAATAGGTTCATTTTGGTGTAAGTAAGAAGGATCCATGCTTCATTTCTCAAATTTTTGTTACGAACTTGTTCAAATGCTAGTCAAACCATAGCTTTGACCAGATTTCAAATGAGGATAAAAAATTCAAAAAAATTCAAAAAAATATGAAACCTGCTCACATTGTCTTCTTATGTCATGTAGCAACAACTCAAGTTGATAAACATGGTCTAGATACATTGTAACGAAAAAATCATGTGTACAATGTGATATCTTGAACTCTGCTGTACGAAGTCGAGGATTTGAGAGAAGGGTTTGAACTTTGAATCATGGAATGGAACCAAAACTTGGAAATAGGTTCATTTTGGTGTAAGTAAGAAGGATCCATGCTTCATTTCTCAAATTTTTGTTACTGAACTTGTTCAAATGCTAGTCAAACCATAGCTTTGACCAGATTTCAAATGAGGATAAAAAATTCAAAAAAATTCAAAAAAATATGAAACCTGCTCACATTGTCTTCTTATGTCATGTAGCAACAACTCAAGTAACATAAGATGATTTAGACAAGGTTGAAAAAAAAGTTGCTTAGAAATGGGGTCGTTTACCCTCACCCGGAGGCCGTTTTTGAACACATCTTTCATTAAAGTGATGAAAATGAGTTTACTCCACAAAATTGTTCCAATTGATTAACAAGTTATAACAAACTAGTGCAGAACATTCAAATAGCATTGCAACATCAAAAAATGATGTCAACTTTCAAATTTGGTTCAAATTTGAAATTGGTTCAAATTTGAAATTTATTCAAATTACAAATGATAAGTTTCCACATCATAGCACATAAGTTTAAAACCATTACATCAAACTATTTCTTCTGCTTCTTCCTACCACTTCTCATTGCGGTACCATAGCATAGTTTGTTCATACTCCCGAACTTTTTGCCGCAACCACTAGGCCCCCTCATCTTTTGCACATCCGGCACGAGCACATCCGGCACATCGGCCACGAGGCACAAGCACATCGGCGAGCACGGACAAAAGCACATCGGCCACGAGCACATCCGGCATAGGCATAACCTCCTGAGCTTCGGAATTCGGCACAACCTCCGGAACGGGTTCGAATTCAGCACAACCTCTAGAACAGGTTCGGAATTCATCATAACCTCCGAACAGGTTCATCCGGCAACTCAATAGTCAAATCTGGTTGAGGCAACGAAGTAGCTCGAAACGAGTTCATCCGCGCATCGGTGCATTGACCAAACTGCTTCTTTTCTTTCTATAGCCATTGAGTCTTGGCTTTTTCATTGGCCAACACTTGTTCAACAACAAGAGGTGGGCCTTTTTCTCCACGCTTCCTCCTTAAAAAGCATATAAATTGGAACAAATATATAAATTAGATACTGAAATAAGCGAGATGAAACAAGGTACATAAATTGGAGAATTAACATTAACATACTTTGGTTGTACAGAGTGTAACGGCATTTTGGGGAACCAATTCTATGCCCAAGTTCCTCACACAACTTGCACCTGTTTTTGTTACCTTTTTGAGCCCTTTTAGGCTTTTCACGGTTTTTCCTTTTTCCCTTCTTACTACAACCCCCTTCTCAAACCAAGCTTTGTATCTGCTTCTGTTTGGGCCTCCCGACCTTTCTTTTACTCGGAGGGGGCACGATGTAAATTCTATATCCACCTCGGGCCACCGAGATTGGTCGATCGTGGCTGGAATTGGAGTTGCATATGCAGCCTTAAACTTTTGTACTTGAGTAATACTCATGCAAATATGGGTGCATATTTAACCCGGGTTTAGATGCCAAAAAAATTATGGCATGCTCACATGGTTTTCCAGTGTGTTGCCACTCTAGGCAAGTGCACTCCTGCAACTCAATGTTTACCACATGCCTCTTTACACTCCTTGCATCTTTAACTTCAGCATCAAATAAGGAGGATTTCTCAACAGATAGATGTGAAAGGTTTCTACTCTTGTTGACCACCTGTTGTACCACCGCTCTGGAAGCTTGTCCCCTTCCAACATATCACCAAGTCTTCCTCTCAAGTCCCACAAACGCATGATCATGATCCTTATTTGATCCACCATGTCATGCACGAGCAAATCTTTTAAATCTTTCACTTTATTGTTGAAACTTTTCGCCAAGTTGTTATTGATGTGATCACATTTTATTGCGGTATTAAAACCTGATCCGTACCACAACGAGAGAATGGTATGTGTTCAACCAGGAAGCAAATTCATTGTCGGCACAAGCTGCCATGATCTTACCAAGGTGGTAGGAATGTTTACGTGCTACGTAAGCTCTTCTTCTGTGGCCACATGCGCCCAAATTCATCTCCTCTGAATTTTTTTATGAGATTCATCCACATATGTCCAAAGCACTCTCTCTCGCTCGGCATGGGGGAAAACATTTTTTACGACATTTTCCAGCCCTTTACATGCATCCGTGTGGATGGCCAAAGGTGAAAGCGGCCCTATGCATCTTTTCGATTGCATCATGAACCATGTCCGGCTTGCCTCTGTCTCCGATTGAAACAGTCCAATTGCAATTGGGAACATCCAGATTGTGTCCATCCAAAGCATTGCATGCAGCCAACTCGACCATTCCACTTGCCGATCAAAAAGAAGAGTCTATGCTCAAATATGGACGACATCCTGCTTTGAATCCATCTATGCAAGGCTTCAAACACATAAAAAACTTGCTGAAGTAAACACTGCCATCCTCTGTAACCTCTGTGTAAGGGTATTTTACCCTTATCCATTATTTTGGTAACAATGACACCGTGCTAGTGTATTTGGACTAATACATGACTACTAGATGATTCCCAGGTATTAGCCAAAGAGGTATAAAGGTGTATCAATGGAACAAGAAGGCTAAAGGTGACCCCCATTTCAACAACAATCAAAAAGGGGTTACAGGAGAAATCCGGTCACCTGCCCGGTCCAACCGGACCAGCAACCGGCCAGTCCGGCGTACAGGCCGGTCGACCGGTCGGAAACCGAGCTCCACAGTTGGACCAGCAGGTCCGGTCTATGGCCCGGTCGACCGGGCTCCTGACCGGCGGGTCCGGCACCACGTCCGGTCGACCGGTCGGAAACCGGGCACCAACCGGGCACCAACCGGAGAAGAGCCAGAACGACGCAAAAGGTGCTCCGGTCACCGGTCCGGTCCGACCGGCCTCCGGACCGGGCTGTCCGGTCCGTGGTCCGGTCTCGACCGGGTTTGTCGGGAAGAATGCCGAGGTGGCAAGTGGCAACGGCCAGATTTTGAAGAACACTATAAATAGCCCTTCTCCTACCTCTAGACAGTTAGGCAACATACTATAAACTGTTCTTGAGCTCTCTCTCTCTTACTCCATTGCTAGAAACACCAAAAGCCTCAGATCTCCCTCCTCCTCCACCCAAACTCAAATCCCTCCGGGAATCACTAGAGGAGGACCCGATCTACCGTTCTACCAAGCCAAATCTCATTCCCCCTTGTATTCATTGAGAAGCTTGCTTCCTAGGGTTCCTTGGAAACCCTAGGTGGGCAAGAGGAGTCCGGAAGCATCCGGGCCGTGGATTTGCTCCGGCAAGATTGTGAAGGTTTGGAGGCTACCTCAAAGTCTACCACAAGTGAGTGAGCTATTCCTTCGTGGGATAGGCTCCGGAGAATAGGGTGAGCCTTCGTGGCGCGGGGAATCCTTCGTGGGACCTCCACTCCTCCAAACGTGACGTACCTTGTTGCAAAGCAAGGGAACACGGGAATACATCCTCGTCTCCGCGTGCTATCGGTTATCTCTAACCGAACTCCTTACTTGTGATTTAACCGCTCGTGAGAGCCTTCGTGCTTGAGTTAGTTGTATCCTCATATAGGTTGCTTCACCTAGTTTGCATTAGGCTCATCTTTATATTCCGCAAAGCCTAATATTGCAAAGAAAGAATTAAAATTTGTAGAAACCTATTCACCCCCCTCTAGGTTTACCATCTCTATACTTTCAATTGGTATCGAGCCCGGACTCTTATTAAGGGCTTCACCGCCTTAAGAGTGAGATGGATAAACTCTTCGAGGGTCTAGATGACGACTCTAACCTTTCGGTTAAAGAGATGAAATCTAGATTCTTGGCATATGATGCCGAGAAGAAGAAAAAGGAGGATGAGCTACAAAACCAAATGACGAAATGACTCGCCATGCTTAAGAACCTAACCGCGGGTGGAACTCTTAGTGGGGCTTCGGCCTCTAAAGAATCCTACCATGATGTTGACCATAGACTATCCCAAAAACACTTCACCCATGCCTCATATAAACCATAGTGGGACCGTTCCCCATTACGATGGAACTCACTTTCCTCATTGGAAATCTGCTATGGAATCTCATATTCGCAGCTGCAGAGTGTGGAGCTATGGGAGCTCATTGTTCATGGATATCGGGAGCCACAAGATCCTACTCGGTTGTCCTCCACCGAGTTCTACAACCGTCAACTCAATGCATCCGCACGTGACAAGATTAGAAGTGGCATCAACCGCAAGCTTCTAGATCAAGTTGATGACATTGTCTCCGCTAAAGAGTTGTGGGATCGGATCGTAGTACTCCAAGAGGGAACCGATTTGATCCAATCATCTCTCTATGAGACCGCAAAGCAAGAGGCCTACCAGTTCATGATTCGAGATGGAGAATCCGTATTCGATGCCTATGCTAGGCTTGGTGCTCCGAAAGTAAGGATCAAGGGTCTTGGTGCCGAGAAGTACAATGACGGATTCGAGATGAACGAAGCCTTCATAAAATCCAAGGTCATTGCTATGATTGCCGTCAAACAAGAAGACACCAACCTTGGACTCAACTTGCAAATCATGACCAAGAGTGCCGATCTCAACTCCGATGATCTAGTCTCCTATGTGGCCGCCAATGAAAACATGGCCAAAGCCGGAAAGAGGCTCAAGGCAATGAACCGTGTTGATGAAGCTTCACACAACCATGAAGCGTCACACAACCTTGCTCTCAAAGCTAGAGCCGACCATGAAAGCAAAGAAGACCTTGAAATTGAAGAAGAAGAAGAGATGACTTCAACTAGTGATATGGCTACCGACTTTGCTTTCTTTGCCAAGAAATACAAGGCAAAGTTTCCAATGCTCCTCAATGACAAGAAGAAGAAGAGAACTTGCTACAATTGTGATGAAGATAGCCACTTTGCAAATGAGTGCCCTTATGAGAAAAGGGTAGACAAGCCAAGATTCATCAAAGGGGTCAAGCCAAGATTGAAGCCAAACCCAATCAACGATCGATTCAAGAAGAACAAGGGAAGAGCCTTTGTTGGAGCCGAGTACTTGTCCGATGATGAAGATGAAGATGAGGAGAAGGAGGCCGGGGTGGCCGGTTTGGCTTTCTCCAAGCCCGGGTCACTCTTCACATATGACTACTCCAAGGACTACTCCACGGAGAATGATGTTGGTTCCTCCTTCATGGCAAGAATCACTCAAGATGATGACTCCGATGACTCTTCTTCCTCTACAATCGTTGGTTCTTGTCTTATGGCAAGGGAAACCAAGGTAATGGAATCTCCACCTTCCCTATCTAGTGTTCTTGATGATGAAAATGAAAATCAAGATGAACTAAGTGTGCTTAAGGAACTTTACAATGTTAGATGCACCCTTCGTGGTGATGCTCTTGTCAAGTTTGATTTCTTGATGGACTCTCTCAAAGAAAAGGATGAGTCCATTGAGGAATTAGAATATCAATTGGATGAAAAGGAACGGAGATTCAATCTCCTAAGACAAGAGCTAAAAACCGAAAGGTGCATATCTCAAGGCCTTAAGCAACAAATTGAAACCTATGAACTTGATAAAGTTAAGGACCTAGAAACTATTGATAGGGCTCAATCTTTGACTCAAGTGCTCCATACCTCAAAAGAGGAACTTGAAGTTGCTCATGCCTCTCTCACTAGGGATCTTGACCACCTTGAAAGAGCTAACAAGCTTGTAAAGGATGAGCTCAAGAAACTTGGAGAGAACCATGACCTACTTCAAGAAACCTACATGAAAGCACTTGAATCAATGAAGGATCCCATTGTTGTTGAAAAGCATGCTAGTTCCCCTACATCTTTTACTAGTGAGCATGCTAAGCTTGTTGAGGAACATGTTCGTTTACAAGAGGAACTCTCTTTGCATGTTGAGACCAATGCATATCTTGAATCCTTGGTGACTAAATATGGTCTCGACTACCATCCTAATGAATCCTCTTGTGAGCATGCATCTATTCTTGAGGAAAATGTTAGGTTAACAAAGGAACTTGCAAAGTTCACCACCGCCAAGAACAAGATGGGATTGGATGACCTCTTGAGTAAGCAAAGGTCAAACAATCAAAAGTATGGACTTGGATATGTTCCCAAGTCTCACAAGAAGAACAACTACAAGAAGGAGAAACCCGCTCAAGATAAGAACAAGAAGGTCACTAATAATGGCAAAGCCTCAAGGGGCAAAGCCACTAGTGGTGACCGCACGGGGCCAAACGATCACTATGCATTATTTGTTGACTATTATGGTGATGTTTATGCTAACTATGTTGGCCCTCCTAATGGCTATGCTTATAGAGGGTACTCAATTTGGGTACCAAAAGATATTGTTGCCATTGCAAAGGAACCCATTAATCGATGGGTTCCTAAATCCTCTACTTGATTTTGTAGGGGTATTCCTCCGGTGGTCCAAAATGGGTGTTTGATAGTGGATGCACCAATCATATGACCGGAGGAAAAGGTGTGCTTGATCAATTCATTGAAGATATCAACAAGAAGTCAAGCATTACCTTTGGTGACAACTCAAAGGGAAAGGTACTTGGGTATGGCAAGGTAGCAATCTCTAAGGACTTGTGCCTTGAGACGGTTATGCTTGTTGAACACCTTGGCTATAACTTACTTTCTATATATCATCTTGCCGATGCCGGTTACAATTCATATTTCACTAAATATTATGTGCAAGTCTTTAGGAGTGACAATCTCAAATTGGTCCTTGTTGGATATGTGGAGAACAACCTTTACGTGGTTGACCTCTCGAAAGAGAGCCCCTCCTTCTCCACATGTCTAATGGCGGCCAAGCATGACGAAGGTTGGTTGTGGCATCGCCGCCTTGGTCATGTTAACATGAGAAATCTTAAACAACTCCTAAAGGGTGAGCATATTGTGGGACTAACCGGCGTTTCTTTTGAGAAAGATCGTGTTTGTAGTGCATGTGTAGCCGGAAAGCAACTCAAGAAGAAGCATCCCATCAAGAGTATTGTTTCCACATCTAGGCCTTTGGAGCTCCTTCATTTGGATCTCTTTGGGCCATCACATTATGATACTCTTGGTGGGAGCAAGTATGGACTTGTCATTGTTGATGATTACTCAAGATACTCTTGGGTCTTTCTCCTCAAGACTAAGGACGAGACTCATAGAGAGTTCATCACCTTTGCCAAGAAAGCTCAACGTATGTATGAATCCGAGATCAAGGCAATTAGGACCGACAATGGCACCGAGTTCAAGAACTACACTATGCAAGAGTTTGTTGATGATGAGGGCATCAAGCATGAGTTTTCGGCGCCATACACCCCTCAACAAAACGGTGTTGTTGAAAGGAAGAACCGGACTATCATTGAGATGGCAAGAACCATGTTGAGTGAATTCAACTCACCCCACAACTTTTGGGGAGAAGCCATCTCTACGGCCGTCCACTACTCCAACCGGCTCTTCCTCCGTCCCCTCCACAACAAAACCCCATACGAGCTCCTTACCGGTAACAAGCCTAATGTCACATATATTCGTGTCTTTGGATGCACATGCCTTGTTAAGAACAACAAAGGGAAGCTCGGTAAATTTGAAACTAGAACCATAGAGGGTATATTTGTTGGATATGCGGAGAACTCTCACGCCTATAGATACTACAACCGATCCTCCGGGACCATTGAAGTATCTTGTGATGTGGTGTTCTTGGAGGATAATGGCTCCCGAGTGGAGCAAGTTGTTCCATGTGTTGCGGGTAATGATGATGATCCATCTAGTGCCATCAAGCATATGGGCATTGGACACATCCGGCCCATGGAGGTTCATAATGATGATCAAGATGATGGAGGAGATGTTTCAAGCACGCCACAAGTGGAGCCTAGCTCAACTCAAGCCGAACCATCATGTGCAACTCAAGAACCATCCTCTACTCAAGATGAGTCACAATCCGAAGAACAAGAAGAAGATCCTCATTCCATGGAGCAAGATCATGATGACGATCAAGAAACATCCTCAACTCATGATCAAGCTCAAATGGTCCCTCATGATCAAGTACTAGCAAGAGATGAATTCATTGATCATGAAGGAACCATTCGGAAGATCAAGGCCGCTACAAGGGCAAGCGACATGAAAGTGGATCAAGTCCTTGGTAGCATTTCAAGAGGAGTGGTAACTCGTAGACACCATGCATTACTTATCACTTATTGTCAACATCATGCTTTTGTGTCTAGTTTTGAGCCACTCAAGGTACATGAAGCCTTGGTCGATCCGGATTGGGTAATCGCCATGCAAGAAGAATTGGAGTGTTTCACTCGTAATGAAGTATGGTCTCTAGTTGAGAGACCCAAGGATCATCGCATCAATGTCATTGGGACCAAATGGGTATTCAAGAACAAGCAAGATGAGAATGGCATTGTCATACGAAACAAAGCAAGGTTAGTGGCGCAAGGGTTTGCCCAAATAGAAGGTATGGATTTTGAGGATACCTTTGCGCCGGTAGCCCGTCTTGAAGCTATTCGTCTTTTGCTTGCATTTGCATCTTTCCACAATTTCAAATTATATCAAATGGATGTGAAAAGTGCATTTTTGAATGGTCCCCTAAAAGAAACCGCATATGTGGCACAACCCCGGGTTTCGAAGACCCATGCCGACCCAACCACGTGTATTTACTCCATAAGGCACTCTACGGTCTCAAGCAAGCTCCACGTGCTTGGTATGAGTTCCTTAGGGATTTCTTACTACATGATGGGTTTTGCATGGGTACGGTCGATTCCACCCTTTTCACCAAGCGGGTTAAAGGGGTGGCCTCTTTATATGTCAAATATATGTTGATGATATTATCTTTGGTGGAACTAACCCCAATCATAACAAAGCTTTTGAGCTATTGATGACTAGGAAATTTGAGATGTCCATGATGGGAGAGTTGAAGTTCTTTCTAGGCTTCCAAGTGAGGCAACTTGCAAAAGGCACCTTCATCTCTCAAGAAAAATATGTGAAGGACATGCTCAAGAAATTCAACATGACCAATGCGAGTCCAATGAAGACACCCATGCCCGTAAAGGGGCAACTTGGTTCATGTGACGGTGAGAAGGATGTGGACATAAAGGTATACCGCTCCATGATAGGATCCTTGCTCTACCTTTGTGCCTCTAGGCCGGATATCATGCTAAGTGTAGGGATGTGTGCTCGTTTTCAATCCGCTCCCAAGGAGAGCCATTTAGTGGCGGTCAAACGGATACTAAGATACCTTGTTCTCACTCCTACTCTCGGCTATGGTATCCAAAGGGGTCAACCTTTGAACTCATTGGCTATTCGGATTCCGATTGGGCCGGTGATAAGGTTGATCGGAAGTCTACCTCCGGGGCTTGCCAATTTATTGGCCGGTCATTGGTGAGTTGGTCATCCAAGAAACAAAACTCCACCGCCCTATCCACCGCCGAAGCCGAATACATATCCGCGGCATCTTGTTGCACTCAATTGTTATGGATGAAGCAAACCTTGAAAGACTATGGTGTGTCTCTTGGTACGGTGCCTCTTCTTTGTGACAATGAAAGTGCAATAAAGATCGCCAACAACCCGGTTCAACATTGTCGCACCAAACATATTGACATTCGCCATCACTTCCTACGTGATCATGTTGCCAATAAGGATATTGATCTCACTCATGTGGGAACAACCTACCAATTGGCGGATATTTTCACTAAGCCTTTGGATGAAGCCCGCTTTGTTAACTTGAGAGGAGAACTTGGTATTCTTGATCCTAAAAACTTGGATTGATTAACTTCTTGCACTATATTCTTGCATTTATCTTGCTATCTAGCTTAGAGGCATAGCACATATGGGGATAGTCATCTTACCATGTCTTGGTATGATGCATACCTATGTGTGCAACATAAATAGACCCAATGTCATTATATGGACCCAAGCATGTCTCTTCGAGGTCACATGACATTTGCGCTTTCACATAGGGGGAGTAATCCCCCGCCCCTCATTGAGCCTTCATTACAAATTGATTTGACTATATAAGGCCAAATGATCTTATTGCAAAAATCATTCCAAAATGACTTATGATTCTTGATATACACTTCGAATCATGCCCATTGTTGCTATTCACATCTTGTTTGGATTTTCTCTCCAATGGGTATGCCTAGAGGACTTTGTGTTTTCCAACCCCATGTCTATGCTCATCTCATCATCATCTATCTATCTATATGTACATGTCATCATTTGAGCACTCACACACATTACACAAAGCATAGGGGCAAAAACGAGGCTAAATTAGAAAAATTCGGGCTGGCCGGTCCCTGGTCCGGTTGGACCGGGTCCCTGACCGGACGGTCCGGTTTCCGAGCGGTCGACCGGCGTCTGGGCCGGGTCAGCCGGTCACCAGCCCGGTCTGACCGGACTCTCGACCGGACCACCGCCACCTATATATTGAGGACGAGATACCCCTTGGGGTCTTCTTCTCCATTACTCCCCACTCTCAAACCACCATGGCCGGCGCCCTCAACACCTCCACCAAGATCTAGGCCCTTCCCACCACAAGAACTCCCCAAACTTCACCACACCATAGATCGGGGCCATTGGAACATCTCCACCGAAGGATTTGGTCCCTCTCCACCTAGCTTGGGAATTTTTGGAGTTCTTGGTTTTGAAGCCTTACCACGTGTTCTTCTTGCTCCCTTGATCAAGAAGAGCAATGTCTTCGGGTAATGTACTCTCCTTTCCTCCCTTTTCTCTAGTCCTCCTCACACATTGCAAGATCTTGCCAAAAGTTGAGAAAACTTAGGGTTAGGGTTAGGGTTTGTAAAGTCCTCATGCCGTTAGAGTGTCTCACACCACAATGCACTTCACCACTACATTGCTATAGTCTATATTCAAGTTTATGAGCTTTTGCATGGTTTTGTGGTAGAAATCTGGGCACAACAATAACAAATCGACAAACCCGGTTTCCAGCCCGGTCGACCGGCCGTTCAACCGGCCGGCCCGGCGTATGGTCCGGTCAACCGGTCGGAAACCGGATCGTCCGGTCTGCTGCCCGGTTTGACCGGCCTGTGCGCCGGGTTGCCCAGTTTTCGCACAAACTCATCACTACACTTGACTATATGCTATGCTTTTCGGATTCTCTCTTATTGATGACATGTACACTTACCCCACTGCTATCCTTGCTATATTTTTCTCATTCACAGGAAGTTGGAGTGGTGAGCCACCACGTAGCCATGTTGCCAAGCGAGGTAGGACGGTTGATCCTCCCCGCCGTTCTAGTGGCCGTGCACCCCCCCAAGCTCAGCAAGGTACTGACACTGGCAGCTCAGCTCGAGGCAGAACCAAGTCTGTTGCCACCAAGCACAAGGATAAGAATGTTGTCCAAGAGGATGATGAGGTAGTACCAACCATCAATGTTGGGTCTGCAAACCGTCTTGAGTGGCAGGAATGGAGGACACTGAATCCGTATCGCTTTGAGAGGCCAACTTACACTCGTTCGGACAAGGCCTTCTGGACCAACACACAAGCAGCCCTCTGGGAGGGTTTCTATGATTCTCATGAGTTCATGAAGCATGGTAACATTGTATCACCCAAGGCCATCAATCCTGACGAGCTCAGACTGCATGAAGCCACCAAGTATCGGTTTGTGGTTCAAACCTTGAGGAGTCTGGGATTGTATGATCTTGTGTGCCTCAAGCCTGATGATACTCAAGATGATCCTACCTTTTGTCCCCTCTTTGTCCGTCAGTTTCACTGTACTGTCTTCTTCCATGATGATGAAGACCGCACCCTCACTTGGATGACCGGCAAGACAAAGTACTCATGCTCCTACTGCGAGTTCCGTGCAGCCATGGGTTGTGGTGATGACAATGATCCAGGGTACAAGATTCACTCACGGTCCGGGTGTACTAAGGGTGACATCTCTTTCGCTATCCCGCTAACCCTACGCCCGGACCTCCCACTATCTCCGGGATGTACTACTCCTATTTGGTGCTTGCCAAGCTGTTCAGGGAGAACCTCATCAGCAAGTCTGGAGACCACAGTGAAGTCCGGAACTATCACCTCAACTTGATGTACTATTGTCATCCTGACAGGGTGAGGAAGATTGATGGCTGTGACCTTATCTACTGTGAACTGAAGAGAGCAATTATGGACCGCATGACTCCCAACTACGCCCAATATGTTCAGCGGCTCATCAACTTCATTGTTCCCGCTCCTCGGAACGTTACTGGTGAGCAAGTCATCATGGAGCCATTCCGGTTCCCCATTCAGGAGGCCACTCGTTTAGACGTTCCCTCCATGATGCCCACCACTGAGCGCCGCTCCAAGGCACACCATGATCATGATGCTAGCTCCAGCCACTCTCGGCGCTCTCAGCATGGGGCTGCTCGTTTCTTCACATGCCTGTTCCAAATGTGCAAGAGAACCCATGATGTTGCACATCAAACCCATACTATGACCCAAGAGACACGGAGGCGCCAGAATGAATTCATGGCCTCAAGGAACCACCCTGTTCCTCCTCCTGGCCCCGAGATGGAGCCGGTGATAGCACCTCGGTGGGAGATGCCTCTTCTTACCGATGAGATGCTCCGTAACTTCGACTTCTCCGTGTACGCTCATGGTGCTCTCCCTAGGCCTGCTCGTGCTCCTCCCGCCGACTATGCCGATGATGATGAGGGTGATGATGACGCGGGTGATGATGACGCGGGTGATGATGATGCCGGTGATGATGATGCACGCGAGAGCTCCTCCTCGCTTGGGTTTGGGCACTACCGATGGGTGCGATAGCATCTCTCCTCTTTTCTTCGCCTTTTTGGTGTTCCGATGCCAAAGGGGAGAAGAGAGTAGAGTCTAGACCACGGGGTCCTTGATCGCCACAAGCCATGGGAGTTGCTTTATTTGGATTTTATATGGCTTGTGCTTTATTTGAGTTTTTCAAGAACCATTTGCTATTTCCAATTATTTGTGTATGGATGTGTATGGACGACTATTATGTGTGCTACTCTATGTTAGGATGATTATGCTATGCTTATATATCTTGTTATGCACATCTCCATACCATGCTTGTTTCCTAAAGATATTGGGGGAGCTTCTCATGTTTCACAAATGGTGTACTTTGCATTCAAACGCAAATTCTCCAAGTGCACACATTATGGGGGAGCTTTCGTAATATCTTATATGGAATCAAGGTTTAGAGCTTATCATAATATCTATTTGTGACTCTAGCTCGGTTTGTCATCGTTTACCAAAAGGGGGAGATTGTAAGGGTATTTTACCCTTATCCATTATTTTGGTAACAATGACACCGTGCTAGTGTATTTGGACTAATACATGACTACTAGATGATTCCCGTGTATTAGCCAAAGAGGTATAAAGGTGTATCAATGGAACAAGAAGGCTAAAGGTGACCCCCCATTTCAACAACAATCAAAAAGGGGTTACAGGAGAAATCCGGTCACCTGCCCGGTCCAACCGGGCCAGCAACCGGCCAGTCCGGCGTACAGGCCGGTCGACCGGTCGGAAACCGAGCTCCACAGGTGGACCAGCAGGTCCGGTCTATGGCCCGGTCGACCGGGCTCCTGACCGGCGGGTCCGGCACCACGTCCGGTCGACCGGTCGGAAACCGGGCACCAACCGGGCACCAACCGGAGAAGAGCCAGAACGACGCAAAGGTGCTCCGGCCACCAGTCCGGTCTGACCGGCCTCTGGACCGGGCTGTCCGGTCCGTGGTCCGGTCTCGACCGGGTTTGTCGGGAAGAATGCTGAGGTGGCAAGTGGCAACGGCCAGATTTTGAAGAACACTATAAATAGCCCTTCTCCTACCTCTAGACAGTTAGGCAACATACTATAAACTGTTCTTGAGCTCTCTCTCTCTTACTCCATTGCTAGAAACACCAAAAGCCTCAGATCTCCCTCCTCCTCCACCCAAACTCAAATCCCTCCGGGAATCACTAGAGGAGGACCCGATCTACCGTTCTACCAAGCCAAATCTCATTCCCCCTTGTATTCATTGAGAAGCTTGCTTCCTAGGGTTCCTTGGAAACCCTAGGTGGGCAAGAGGAGTCCGGAAGCATCCGGGCCGTGGATTTGCTCCGGGCAAGATTGTGAAGGTTTGGAGGCTACCTCAAAGTCTACCACAAGTGAGTGAGCTATTCCTTCGTGGGATAGGCTCCGGAGAATAGGGTGAGCCTTCGTGGCGCGGGGAATCCTTCGTGGGACCTCCACTCCTCCAAACGTGACGTACCTTGTTGCAAAGCAAGGGAACACGGGAATACATCCTCGTCTCCGCGTGCTATCGGTTATCTCTAACCGAACTCCTTACTTGTGATTTAACCGCCCGTGAGAGCCTTCGTGCTTGAGTTAGTTGTATCCTCATATAGGTTGCTTCACCTAGTTTGCATTAGGCTCATCTTTATATTCCGCAAAGCCTAATATTGCAAAGAAAGAATTAAAATTTGTAGAAACCTATTCACCCCCCCCCCCTCTAGGTTTACCATCTCTATACTTTCACTCTGTATCTATCTCCACCACACTTCCAGGTGACCTCTTCTCCACCTCAGCTTTAAAGCTATACAACATCCTAAATGTATTTGCCCAGTCACCATACAATGATTTCATTGCCCTTTGTTTTGCCTTCCAAACTGTGGTATATTTCAGTTTGATGGGGTACAACTTCTCCAAGTCCACTTTAAGCCTTTTTGCGATAGTGTTTGGAGTTTTTGCTAAAATAGGAGTAATCTTCTCTCGTAATCCAAAGCTGGTTTGTCATATTTGAAACTCTCCGTGAAGTGGTCATACATGTATGCTGGTTTGGTATTTGATTTACCCCGATCTGTACTCGCCATCGGGTTGTAGTACGCGCAGATATGTACCATTTGCATGGATTTCCACCACCATCATAGCCTTTGCACCTAGCATAAAATTTCTTCCTATCAGTCCACATAGTCTTGGCATCAAACTCTTTTTCACTGCATAGGTCCTAAAAGACATCCTAAACTCATTCATATTTGGCCACAACTTTCCAACCTCAACAACTGGGTTCTCTTTGTCATACACACAGACCAGCTCATTGTCATTTGCATCATCCACATCATCTGTGCACTGTCTCATCGGCTCTTCTTCATCCTCATTTCCACGGCCTGCATTTGTGTTACCATGTGCAGGCAAAGAACTGTCATCCTCAGTTGCATGGCCTTCATCTCTGTCATCAACAGGAATGCCAAACATTTTGGCCATTTCAATGTCAGATATTGGTGCAATGACTAAATCTGTTTTTTCATTCAACTCTACTACATTCCAGATCAACAACAATCTTTTGAGCACCATGGTTTCCCTCCTCTGCATCTGCATCAGCCCCCGTATCTTCAGCTAGTACTCGTCGGTTCGGTGAACAATGACAACATCTGCCCCTCCTTTGTGAAGCCCACTCATCATCTTGCATCCGAGCAGACCATCTTTGATTGCACATAACCTACTCGGAATTTGTTTGTAGATCAATAAGCTCTGCATGAAAACTTACTTGATTGCTTTCCCACCCTTCTTGACGATCAATTTCAGCAACCATGGATTCTCCATCTTCAATTCTCACATATTCACCCTTATAGTTGTCAAACCGTAGCACAGACACCTCTTGTTACGGACCCCAAACAATCTTCTCCCCTATCTTCTCCACCAAATTGCGCACGGCCTCCTCCTCCTTTCCCTCCAATTCCTGCGGATCAACATCTTCAAGATCAAGAGCCAACGTCACGGTGCTATTTGCAATGTCTTGGACGCTTCCATCACTCAGCTTTGCTTTACAGGGAAATAATTCGACTGTAATTGCGAACGTGGTGGCAGAATCGGGCGCATCATCTCCCCTGTCAATGGTGGGCAGCGGCGGCGTAAGCAAGCAATTGACCCCCAAATCGGCCCCCAAATCGATAACGATAACATCAAAAGAAGGGGCGCATTACCGATTTGAAGCACCGACTCCTCCCTCCATCCGATTCAGCCCGCGCTCCTCTCGATCCGCCCAGATACGCTGATTCTAAATCGGCAACGAAACTGAACATCAAGACAAGATCCAGGGGTATGAGACTAGGATTTCGCAATTACTCACTTGCAATGGCTCCACCGCCGCCGAGATAGACGCTCCGCCGCCGAAAAACTAGGCCCGCCGTCGTCGGAGAAGAAGCCCGGGCGCCGCCGCTCGCCGCCGCTCCCGGTTCACCACGCGCGAGTCGAGCTGACCGTTGAGTCGTGCGGGACCCTCGGTCGTGAACGGTTGACTCTACATGACCTGGACCATGGTGGACCCCACTTCTTATAACCCTCACCTGTCCTAACCTAATCGCATCCTAACTAAGTGTCTTAACCCGCGTCACCTGCCTGTCGCACGCGAGCTATTTCAACCAGAAAAAACGACGCATGGGAGCTATTTTAGCCAACTACGTCGCACCGTGGAGAATTTCACTCAACGACGTCGCATAGGAGCTATTGGCCCCTTTTATTTTTGTTGGGTGCCACATGCATATGGTCCAGTCATTCAAGATATCAAGAAGCTTTGTGCTAGTTTTAATAATTGTAAGGTTATGTTTGTTAATCGTGTGCAGAACTTTGTTGGGCACATTTTAGCTCGATCGTCTCAGCTAATTTGTAAGTCTCTGTGTCGTGGTGTGTCTCCAGAGTATATTTGAAAGACAATTTGTACCGACTCTATGTTTCGATGATTAATAAAGCACACACGTTCTCTCAAAAAGGATGATGCGGTTCTACACATACTCCCTCCTATATTATGCATAATTTTTCACGCAAGTTAAACTGTGTAAACTTTAACCAAAAATATAGATAATAATATAAAGATCTACCATGTCAGATGCATATAGTATGAAAATATATTTCATAGCAATTCTAAAAATATTATTATTTTATTGTCTATGTTTATATTTTTATCAGTATAGATTAAACTTTATCAAATCTTATATGCACATATTTTGGACAGAGAGTACTAGTAGAAATTCACACTTTTTGATTTGGTTGGGCACCACATAGCACATGGCCTTAGGGGAGGTTACCGGTTGGTGAAGCAAAGTCAGCCTTTCTGTCGTTGACTTTAGAGAAGGAGCTGGCTCCAGCAGCGTCACTCCATGTTCTATTGCCCACAGCGCAGAGCGGAGCTGTAGCAATGGAGATGGAATCGGCCGGTCCTAGTGCCAAGAGGGAGCAGCTAGCTGCACGGGACAATGCGCCGCTTCCGGTGGTGGCGACTGGACAAGCGAAAAATCTGGAACCCGCGGTCGCGGAGAGGAGCCAAGAGCCGCCGCCCGGAGCGGAGGAAGATGAAGAAGAATCGCTGGACCACATCAGCCGCCTCCCCGACCACATCCTCGGTGAGATCATCTCTCTCCTCACCATCATGGAAGGCACCCGCACGCAAATCCTCGCGTCGCGGTGGCGCCACCTCTGGCGCGCCGCCCCTCTCAATCTCGATTTCTCCGGCCTCCCCGCCTCCAACAACATGTTGCCGTCGCGATGTGCCCTCGTCAGCGCCATCCTCGCCGCCCACCAGGGCTCGGGCCGCCGCCTCTGCCTCCCTGCGCGCCACCTCCAGGGCCAAGCCGATGCCGTGGACGTGGACGTGGACGCGTGGCTCCGGTCCCACGCCCTCGACAACCTCCAGGAGCTCGAGTTCTACTTCTGCTGCGCGAAGCATCGCGATCCGGAGCTGGTTGTAGAGGCGCTGCGACCGCCGCCGGCGTCCATCTTCCGGTTCTCGTCCACTCTCCGCGCTGCAACCATCAGCAACTGCTACCTCGTGGACGACACGGTCGAAACGCTTCGCTTTCCCCACCTCCGGAAGCTTGCTCTCATGTGCGTCAAAATCTCGGAGGTCTCACTGCACAAGATCATCTCGGGTTGTCCTGGCCTGGAGTGCTTGCTGCTTAGTACTATTTCGAGCATCCGTTGTCACCGGATTAACTCTGCTACCCTTAGAAGCATTGGTGTTCGTTCTAGCTCAGAGCAACTCATCATCGAGGATGCTCCGATGCTTGAAAGGCTTCTCTATCTTGAAATGAATATGCAAATGCAAATCTTGGTTATCTCCGCGCCTAAACTCGAGACATTGGGCTGTATTGCTGAAAAGTATACGGACTCCAAAATCGTGTTTGGTTCCACGGTTATCCATGTAGATATGTTTGTTGTGCTTATTGCCTTTTTCACAAAGCATCTCATAAGCTGCATTGTTGTGTGCTGAGAGTTTCATATTTGTACTTGCTTTTGTTTTAATATTGGGTTCCATGTTTTGATGAAGGGATTGCGTATCGATAGCTTGGCAACGGTGGTGCGTACCGTGAAGATCTTATCAATCCATATGCTATTTTTTGATCAAGATATGGTTATTGACTTGATGAGATGCTTTCCATGCTTGGAAAAGTTGTATGCGGAGGAGGTGATGATTCATTGACAGTTCATAGAGTATTTAGTGTTCACTGATGAGTAGCTCTTTTGATTTGCTTGTAGTCCTAGATTGGTTGATTTTCCTTGTCTATGCCTCTTTTCAGAAAAGTATGCCATGGGATGGAAATCCATGGCATCGTAAAAACTGGGATCTTCTCACATCTCTTGACTTCCGTTTGAAGACAATAGTGCTGAGATGTTACCATGGAACCCGGTTACAAGCTCACTTTGCGACATTCTTCGTGCAGAACGCGAGAATGCTAGAGTCAATGATACTTGAGGTCGAATCCTGCGATTACAACGGGGACTTTTTTGAGAAACAACATGAGATGCTCAAGATGGAAAATAGGGCATCTAAAGGTGCTCGGCTCTCCTTTACAACAGGCTATCACCATGATGTTTCAGGTATCATGCATGTCGATGATTTGGATTTGGCCGATCCCTTCGCTTGTAGGTGTTGAAGAATGGGTTTGGCGATTGTGGAGCGAGTTATTCTCGCCTTTCTCGTTTCCTATTTCAGCGAGTGTCTGTAAGGGTTTCTAAGTCTATTATTCCAAACTCTTCTGATATTCAGTTCAAGCTATTTGTGGTCCATGCAAAATCACACTTAATATTTTAGGAATAGATAGGAAATGGCTGGTGTTAGCTATATTAAAGAATAAAGAAGATAGCTTCTCGAGGTTCTTGTTTTGATGTTCCAGTGGAGCATCACTCAGTTTATTTCATACATTCTGAACTCCACGTTTTCACAATATCTAGTAAAATATACACTATTCCAGTGATGATTGCACAATGTTCATACATGGAAGAGAGGAGTTCCATCACTTGCTCTGAATAGAGACATGCTTCTGCTGAAGTTACTTGCATTGTCTTCTGAACCGAATAACCCATTGACATAGGGGAGAGTGTTGACCAAGTTTAAGGTTTCTAAACTAAGGTGTCAGGCCGGACCTGCCAATATCCCGCTTCTAATTTATTTTGAAAATTACAGTTCAATTTTTGCGTTCTAGCTTGTTTACATATTTAAGGACATGGTTCTATGAACACCATAAATGTGCTACATATATCCTTGGGTATGTTAGTAAGGGTCCCTGAATATGTAAACAAGCTAGAACTCTGAAGAGGTCCTGTGGATTTCTGGACCGAATCAGGCTGAAGCTGTGGCACCGACTGTTGTGGTGACGACTGCAGTTGAAGATTTTGTTTTCATGAGAAACGTTGCTCTCCGAAGAGGGTGAATTCACCAATGATGTTGCAACATCGACCACAGATGTTGCATGATGCAAGCCTGCCTGTTTGTGGCGAGGCCAACGGCAGGTGGTGCTTTGTCTGAACTGAGATGCTAAAACAGACTGAAATGCCCTGGTGATCCCCGCTCTTCGCGGTGCTCATGTCCTGGACCTCGTCGAGGGTTCGGAAAAGCCGCCAGAGAAACTCATAGAGACCGAAGACAACAACAACAAAAAAGTTACAATCCCAAACCCGGAGTATGCTGCATGGATCTCTCGCGATCAGCAGGTGCTGCGGTGGATCCTCAATGCTCTATCCCCCGATGAGCTTGTTCACGTCGTTGGTATGGAGACATCCGCTGAGGCATGGGCCTCCATCAACGAGCACGTATCCTCTTCGTCCAAGTCTCGGGTTCAACAACTTCGTTCAGCCTTCAACGATACTCGTAAGAATGATATTTCTGCTGATAAATATTTTGCCAAGATGAAGTGCCTTGCATCTGAACTTGCTGCTGTTGGAAAACCGCTCGATGATAGTGATCTTGTCTGGTATATTCTTTGCGGTCTTGGTAGTCAGTACAACTATTTAGGCACTGTTGTTAATGAAAGTCCAGAGATGGTAAACCTAGAGGAGGGTGAATAGGTTTCTACAAATTTTAATTCTTTCTTTGCAATGTTAGGCTTTGCGGAATATAAAGATGAGCCTAATGCAAACTAGGTGAAGCACCCTATATGATGATACAAGTAACTCGAGCACGAAGGCTCTCACAGGCAGTTATATCACAAGTAAAGAGTTCGGTTAGGGATAACCGATAGCACGCGGAGACGAAGGTTTATTCCCGTGTTCCCTTCCTTTGCAAGAAAGTACATCATGTTTGGAGAGGTAGGGGCCCACGAAGGATTCCCCAGCGCCACGAAGGCTCACCTTCTTCTTCGGAGCCTATCCCATGAAGGAAGAGCTCACTCACTTGTGGTAGACTTTGAGGTAGCCTCCAAACCTTCACAATCTTGTCAGGAGCAAATCCACAGCCCGGATGCTTCCGGACCTCTTTTGCCCACCTAGGGTTTCCAAGAAACGCTAGAGAGCAAGTATCTTGATGAATACAAGGGGGAACAAGATTTGGATCGGTGGAACTATAGATCAAGGCCTCCTCTAGCTTTTCCCCGGAGGGATTTGAGTTTGGGTGGAGGAGGGAGATCTGAAGGTTTTGGAGCTCAACAATGGAATATGAGAGAGAGAGAGAGAGAAATGTCTTGAGCTTTTTTCACTGGTCTCCTTACCCCTTCAAGGAAGAAGAAGGGGCTTATATAGTCTTCCCGAGAAAAGAGCCGTTTGAGACATCAGAGTCGAAGCACCCGGCAGCTGACTCGGCAGTACCGGGCCACATACCGGGCTACCCGACAGCAGCACCCGGTGGGCCGGGCTGCCTGCCAAGCTGCCCGACAGCAGCACTCGGCCTACCGGGATGTGTGCCGACTTCTCCTGGAGCTCCAGTTCTTCTTCTCTTCTCGGAATACTTCTTCCTCTCAGCATTTTTGGTGTGAAGATTATGTGGTAGGATGTGTATATGTGGCTTTGGTGACATCCTCTTTAGAGAAAAGAGTCAAAACACCGTCACTAGTTGAGAACATCAATTGGGGTGGGGGGTCTCTCATCACCTCGCATCCCCGTATGCCGACTGAAAACCTTTCTCACCACCTTGTAACCTCGTATGTGGACTAAAACCTATGTATACACTTATAGAAACTATTATTCCACACGATAGCTCCGGTGTTATTGTTAACCAAAATAATGGTTAACGGTAAAATACCCTTACAATCTCCCCCTTTTTGGTTAACGATGACAAACCGAGCTAGAGTCATACAAAGAAATTATGATAAATTTGAACAAAAGTTTCCATAGAAGATATTAGGTAAGCTTCTCCATAATGTATGCACAAGCCAATAAGAATAAAATGAAATATCTTTAGGGAACAAGCTGAAGGAGATATGCCCTAGAGGCAATAATAAAGTGGTTATTATTTATATCTTTATGTTTATGATAAATGTTTATATATCATGCTATAATTGTATTAACCGAAACATTAGTACATGTGTGATATGTAGACAAACAAAGAAGTCCCTAGTATGCCTCTTAACTAGCTTGTTGATTAATGGATGATTAGTTTCATAATCATGAACATTGGATGTTATTAATAACAAGGTTATATCATTGTATAAATGATGTAATGGACACACCCAATTAAGCGTAGCATAAGATCTCGTCATTAAGTTATTTGCTATAAGCTTTCGATACATGGTTACCTAGTCCTTATGACCATGAGATCATGTAAATCACTTATACCGGAAAGGTACTTTGATTACATCAAACGCCACTCGCGTAAATGGGTGGTTATAAAGGTGGGATTAAGTATCCGGAAAGTATGAGTTGAGGCATATGGATCAACAGTGGGATTTGTCCATCCCGATGACGGATAGATATACTCGGGCCCTCTCGGTGGAATGTCGTCTAAAGTCTTGCAAGCATATGAATAAGTTCATAAGAGACCACATACCACGGTACGAGTAAAGAGTACTTGTCGGGAGACGAGGTTGAACAAGGTATAGAGTGATACCGAAGATCGAACCTCGGACAAGTAAAATATCGCGTGACAAAGGGAATTGGTATCGTATGTGAATGGTTCATTCGATCACTAAAGTCATCGTTGAATATGTGGGAGCCATTATGGATCTCCGGATCCCGCTATTGGTTATTGGTCGGAGTGAGTACTCAACCATGTCCACATAGTTCACGAACCGTAGGGTGACACACTTAAAGTTGGATGTTGAAATGGTAGTACTTGAATTATGGAATGAAGTTCGAATATTTGTTCGGAGTCCCGGATGAGATCCCGGACATCACGAGGAGTTCCGGAATGGTCCGGAGAATAAGATTCATATATAGGATGTCATTTTATGTGAAATAAAATGTCGCGGAAGGTTCTATGGAAGGTTCTAGAAGCTTCTAGAAAAGTCCGGAAGAAACCACCAAGGAAGGTGGAGTCCACAAGGGACTCCACCTCCATGGCCGGCCAGCCCTAGATGGGGTGGAGTCCCAAGTGGACTCCACCATAGGGGGCCGGCCAACCCCCACATGGGAGGTGGGAATCCCACCTTTGGATGGGAGTCCTAGTTGGGCTAGGTTTGCCCCCTCCTATGGAAGGTTTTGGTTCGGGTCTTATTCGAAGACTTGGACACCACCTCTTGGGGTTCCACCTATATAATGAGGGGCCAAGGGGAGGGGGCCGGCCACCCCAAGCACCACAAGGTGGCCGCACCACTAGATGGCCGGCGCCCCCTCCCAAACCCTAGCCGCCCCTCTCTCCTCTATAGTTCCCGCACGCTTAGCGAAGCTCCGCCGGACTTCTCCACCACCACCGACACCACGCCGTCGTGCCGTCGGATTCAAGAGGAGCTACTACTTCCGCTGCCCGCCGGAACGGGGAGGTGGACGTTGTCTTCATCAACAACCGAACGTGTGACCGAGTACGGAGGTGCTGCCCGTTCGTGGCGCCGGAAGCGATCGTGATCAAGATCTTCTACGCGCTTTTGCAAGCGGCAAGTGATCGTCTACCGCAGCAATAAGAGCCTACTCTTATAGGCTTTGGAATCTCTTCAAGGGTTAGTCTTGATCATCCCCTCGTTGCTCCCATCTTCTAGATTGCATCTTGGCTTGGATTGCGTGTTCGCGGTAGGAAAATTTTTGTTTTCTATGCAACGTTATCCTACAAGTGGTATCGAGCCGTGTCTATGCATAGATGGTTGCACGAGTAGAACACAATGGTTTTGTGGGCGTTGATGCTCTTGTTATCTTTAGTTGAGTACTTTGCATCTTTATGGCATAGTGGGATGAAGCGGCTCGGACTAACTTTACATGACCGCGTTCATGAGACTTGTTCCTCGTTCGACATGCAACTTGTATTGCATAAGAGGCTTTGCGGGTGTCTCGTCTCTCCTACTATAGTAAAGATCCAATTTACTCTTCTATTGACAACATTAGTATCAACGTTGTGGTTCATGTTCGTAGGTAGATTAGATCTATATCGAAAACCCTAAACCACGTAAAATATGCAAACCAAATTAGAGAGCGTCTAACTTGTTTTTGCAGGGTTTGGTGATGTGATATGGCCATAATGTGATGATGAATATGTATGAGATGATCATTATTGTATTGTGGCAACCGGCAGGAGCCTTATGGTTGTCTTTAAATTTCATGTTGAGTAGTATTTCAAAGTAGTTGTAATAATTGCTACATGAGGTGAACAACCATGAAGACGGCGCCATGAACCTTGACGCTACGCCGACGATGATGGAGATCATGCCCGAAGATGATGGAGATCATGTCCGTGCTTTGGAGATGAAGATCAAAGGCGCAAAGACAAAAGGGCTATATCATATCACATATGAACTGCATGTGATGTTAATCCTTTATGCATCTTATTTTGCTTAGATCGCGACGGTAGCATTATAAGATGATCCCTCACATTAATATCAAGATAATAAAGTGTTCTCCCCTTGTATGCACCGTTGTAACAGTTCGTCGTTTCGAAGCATCTCGTGATGATCGGATGTGATAGATTCAACGATTCACATACAACGGGTGTAAGCCATGTTGCACACGCGGAATACTTGGGTTTGCTTGACGAGCCTAGCATGTACGGACATGGCCTCGGGACAACGGAAACCGAAAGGTTGAACACGAGTCATATGGATGATATGATCAACATGTTGATGTTCACCATTGAAGCTACATCATCTCACGTGATGATCGGTTTTGGTATAGTGGATTTGGATCGTGTACCACTTAACAACTATGAGGGATGTTGTATTAAGTGGGAGTTCATTAGTAATTAGATTAAAACATGAACTAATTATCATAAACATAGTCCGAGTAGTATTTTGAATTAATTTTGTAGTATTGGCATCCGTTTACTACTATGCGCTAGTCTTATAATTGAGATAGAAATACTCGTTAAAATCTGACTAGAAACTTTACGGTTTGGTACCGTATTGTTAATGAATCAAGAAATGATTAAGTCCTATTGCAAACATTTAGTGAAACTCACTTTGTTGATTCGAGAGAGCTATGGTTTCAATTAGTACCTAAAGTTATCTTGTCTCCGTGAAACTTGAAGTTCAAATCTATTTGAAAAGTAAGGAGCTGAAAATTTAGTTTTCGGAAATAATCAAGGTACGAGATATATGTGATATCTAAGACCTTATTGCAAGATGATAGAATATAAATTTGGTGAGACTACATAAACTCATAAGTTTTATGGGAATGTACGAAGGTTGAAGACGCAAGGCGTCCCAATCCTCCAACTATTGGGGCACTAACGATATTCGCATATCCATGAAGTGATTGTCCTTAGTATGCACCGTTGCTAAGACTCGTCGTTTCGAAGCATCACGTGATGATCGGGTGTTATAGATTCTACGTGTGCTTCCAACGGGTGCAAGCCGATTTGCATATGCGAATACTAAGGTTTAAACTTTATGAGCCTAGCATGTACGGACATGGTCTCGGAAAGTTATCATGAATTGATGGATAAAATTATGAGTGAAATTGTTCATCATATTACAAATTTACTAATAGTGAAATCTGAAACACTTGTCATATGATGATCAACTTCAAAGTAAGAACCTCAAGGTTATTGGTATTTGACCAACAAACCTAGAAGTTATTGATGTTGAAATATTTTTCGAATAATGAGAAAAGCTAAAAGAGAAACTGCAAAAGATATTTTGGCAAAAGAAAAGAAAAGACTAGAAAGTCTAGCTCAGGTGTATATAAATGATATACATGTTATGGTTGTATTCCTAGTTAAGTCACACAATGAAATTCTTGGGTATTAGTACCATATTGGTTGGTATGAAGTGTCATACAAAACAACGCAATACAAGAATACAATGGCCTAAGTGACTCGACAAGGAATATGATAGGAATGCACGTCCGGAACAAAATAAAGTGTTATTATGTTCGTCGTTGGCATTCTATCTAGCCCTTAGAATTTATAATAAAGAACTTAATAATTGTTATTTTGCTCGGTCAAATGAAAACAATGAGTTGTTCAAATTATGATATTACTCCATGTACGATGGATAAGTTATTATAAATCTTAATGGTGAAACACACATACATAACACTGACGCTAAAAATGCCATAAGGCAAATGATTTGAAATTCCACTTATTTGTGGAACCGCAATTTAGGTCATGTTAGAAAGGATCGCATGAAGGAACTCCATGCAAATGGATTTTTGGAGTCATTCGATTTGTTGAATCGTTTGGCACTTGCAAAATCTTTTCTAAAAGGTAATGACTGAAATACCGTTCATAGGCCGAAGAGTTGAACGGGCAAACTAACTTAGTGAAAACATACATAATGATATATGTGGTTCATCGGGCATAGTTGTGTGCGGAAGATTCTTCTACTTCATGAAAACTTTCAAACAATGAATTGAGTATATATGTGGATATATTCAATAAGGAAAAGTTTGAAACATTTGAATAGGATTCAAATAAATTTCAGCATGAAGTGGAAATCATCGTAATAGAAAAATCAAATATCTATGATTGGATCATGGTGGAAATATTTGAATTACGAGTTTTAGCGAACATCTAAGAGAGTTATGAAATTGTTCTACAACTTACGTTTCTTGGAGTATCATAGTGATGATGAAGTATCCAAGAGATATGTCCAAACTTTGTTGGATCAATGATGAGATAAAATATTGATGCCATTATATTTTTGTGGATTATGCTTTAGTGACTACCGCTTTTACACTTCGAATAGAGCATCATCATGATCCGTTGAAATGACACCATACAAGTTATGGCATGGGTATAAACCCTAATAGTCAACCAAAATCGGATGAATGTCTTTGTTGGTTATCCCGTGAGATTTAATTGGGAATTCTTCCCACAAGATAAAGACAAAAGTGTTTGTCAATGTTTCTTATTTCCGAGAAATTGTTTCGAGTGAAGTATTTGAGTGGGAGGACAATATAATTTGATAAGGTTTATGAACCTGAGCATAATGATCAGAGTAGCGCAGCATCGGAATTAGTTTCGGAAGCGGCCACGACGATCATGGCTTTCATGACTACAAAGTGTTTTAGCCATGGAGATCGAAGTACATATTGAACCTTGTAGGTATGGTTTACTTTGTGATCAAATAAATGATTTGTGGACAAAGGATTGATTTTGAACAATGATAAACCAACTACAAAACAAAGAAGTTATGATGGGCCCCGACTCCGTTAAAATGGCCATGCGCCATGAAATCCAAGATAGATGAATACTTTATGAAAGTAAATGGATCTATGAAATTGATAGACTTGGATGAAATATCCTTGAAGAAAGCTTGACTTATCGAAAAATTGTTTACGACAAAGTTCAAAGAGTTGAATACGATAAGATTAGATCTTCCGTAGCAATGCTTATAGTCTATGTGGATTATTCTAGTAATCACTACATATTTCTTTTATGAGATATGCTAGTAGGATGGCAAAATACACTACTTAACAGAAGTATGTATACAAGATACAACCAAGAGTTTTGCTGGTCCGTGGAATACTAGATAGGTATACAAGCTTCAATTGGATGAAGTATCACGGAGTTGGAATCTTCACCAAATGAAATAGTCAAAGAGTTTTTGATTTCATCAGAAACGATGAAGAGGCTTGCATTTGCAAGAAATTAAGTGGGAGCGCTAAGACACATTTATAATACTTTATGTAGGTGACATATAGTTGGTTATAAATGATGTAATTATATACTTGATTAAAAAGGTTTCATTGAGAATTAACTTCAATGAAAGGATATGGATCGAAACAAATTCAGTGTCAAGATCTATGAAGATAGATTGAAACACATAAATAAGTTTAAGTCAAAGTACATATGATGGATATTGAAGTAGTTCAATATAGAAATATTAAGAAAATGTTCTTGTCATGTGATGTTTTAACAAGACTTGAGTGTATCTGACACTCAATGAGTAAAAACACATGAGTGATTATAGATCACGAATAATATGTACACAATCAGATATCATGTGCTATAAAGTGTTATGAGCATATACCAGAATGATTCATATGATGATCATTGGACGACGATAAGAATATCCTTGAGTACTTTAGAAGAACTAAGGATATATATATATATATATTTTTGTATGAAGAAATGACAAACAAATCGCTGTAAGGTGTTACACCGATATTGTTTTTGTCACATATAAAATATAATTTCAATCTCAAATTAGATTAAGTGTTGTTTAAAAGTAGCACAATGAGCTAGAAGTTGTCTATGCTAGATTTAGAAGAGTTCTAAATATTGTGACGGATTCTACAAAAGAAGGCAGAGTATGTCATTGTTTTGACAATGACAAAGGATGTTAAGTCATGAGGTTCTTTGAGAACTTGGTGTATTTACGACAGAGTCAGAACTTTGAAGCTATATTGTGTATGACAATATTAGTGACATATTTCAGACCGCGGAATTAAGGTTCCACCAAAAGACCAAACATATTTAATGCCGACTCATTTGGAAATGAGTGATGCGTTGAGACGCAAATGAATTACAAAATACATACGTTTACGAGCGTGTCGGATCCGTTGACTAAAAACCTCTCCCGTGAGCAATACATGATAAAGCACCATAAGGCCAAGGTGTTATATCTTTACAAATGTAAACTAGATTATTGACTCTAGTGCAAGTGGGAGACTCGAAGGAGATATGCCCTAGAGGCAATAATAAAGTGGTTATTATTTATATCTTTATGTTTATGATAAATGTTTATATATCATGCTATAATTGTATTAACCGAAACATTAGTACATGTGTGATATGTAGACAAACAAAGAAGTCCCTAGTATGCCTCTTAACTAGCTTGTTGATTAATGGATGATTAGTTTCATAATCATGAACATTGGATGTTATTAATAACAAGGTTATATCATTGTATAAATGATGTAATGGACACACCCAATTAAGCGTAGCATAAGATCTCGTCATTAAGTTATTTGCTATAAGCTTTCGATACATGGTTACCTAGTCCTTATGACCATGAGATCATGTAAATCACTTATACCGGAAAGGTACTTTGATTACATCAAACGCCACTCGCGTAAATGGGTGGTTATAAAGGTGGGATTAAGTATCCGGAAAGTATGAGTTGAGGCATATGGATCAACGGTGGGATTTGTCCATCCCGATGACGGATAGATATACTCCGGGCCCTCTCGGTGGAATGTCGTCTAAAGTCTTGCAAGCATATGAATAAGTTCATAAGAGACCACATACCACGGTACGAGTAAAGAGTACTTGTCGGGAGACGAGGTTGAACAAGGTATAGAGTGATACCGAAGATCGAACCTCGGACAAGTAAAATATCGCGTGACAAAGGGAATTGGTATCGTATGTGAATGGTTCATTCGATCACTAAAGTCATCGTTGAATATGTGGGAGCCATTATGGATCTCCAGATCCCGCTATTGGTTATTGGTCGGAGTGAGTACTCAACCATGTCCACATAGTTCACGAACCGTAGGGTGACACACTTAAAGTTGGATGTTGAAATGGTAGTACTTGAATTATGGAATGAAGTTCGAATATTTGTTCGGAGTCCCGGATGAGATCCCGGACATCACGAGGAGTTCCGGAATGGTCCGGAGAATAAGATTCATATATAGGATGTCATTTTATGTGAAATAAAATGTCGCGGAAGGTTCTATGGAAGGTTCTAGAAGCTTCTAGAAAAGTCCGGAAGAAACCACCAAGGAAGGTGGAGTCCACAAGGGACTCCACCTCCATGGCCGGCCAGCCCTAGATGGGGTGGAGTCCCAAGTGGACTCCACCATAGGGGGCCGGCCAACCCCACATGGGAGGTGGGAATCCCACCTTTGGATGGGAGTCCTAGTTGGGCTAGGTTTGCCCCCTCCTATGGAAGGTTTTGGTTCGGGTCTTATTCGAAGACTTGGACACCACCTCTTGGGGTTCCACCTATATAATGAGGGGCCAAGGGGAGGGGGCCGGCCACCCCAAGCACCACAAGGTGGCCGCACCACTAGATGGCCGGCGCCCCCTCCCAAACCCTAGCCGCCCCCTCTCTCCTCTATAGTTCCCGCACGCTTAGCGAAGCTCCGCCGGACTTCTCCACCACCACCGACACCACGCCGTCGTGCCGTCGGATTCAAGAGGAGCTACTACTTCCGCTGCCCGCTGGAACGGGGAGGTGGACGTTGTCTTCATCAACAACCGAACGTGTGACCGAGTACGGAGGTGCTGCCCGTTCGTGGCGCCGGAAGCGATCGTGATCAAGATCTTCTACGCGCTTTTGCAAGCGGCAAGTGATCGTCTACCGCAGCAATAAGAGCCTACTCTTATAGGCTTTGGAATCTCTTCAAGGGTTAGTCTTGATCATCCCCTCGTTGCTCCCATCTTCTAGATTGCATCTTGGCTTGGATTGCGTGTTCGCGGTAGGAAAATTTTTGTTTTCTATGCAACGTTATCCTACACAAGCATGGCATGGACAAGATAAAACTAGGATATCTACGTCATAGAGATATAGCATAGCATAGATAGCATAGATAGATATCCAAGATACATAGCATAATACATACTTGTCCATCGCTCAAATTTAAAGGATATTGTTCAAACTGAAAGTAGCAAATAGTAGCACAAGCCAATAAGAATAAATGAAATAGCAAGGCTTGTGCATACGGAGAACCCCAGCAAGGAACCCGTAAACCTAAGACTCTACTCCTTTCTCCCCCTTTGGCATCGGAACACCAAAAAGGGATATATGGAGTGAGATGGATACTAGCGCATCCCAAGGAAATAACAGCTGCTTCTGCGGCCAAGGCGATGGCTAGGACTCCTCGGAAGTTTCCTCCTCTTCTTCAATGTCACCACACTATTTCCGGCAAACATGGCATCATCAAGAGGTGGCATATGATAGTTGAAGTGAGCAATAGGGGCCATCTCAGGGGGATTCTCTGGCAACTCGAGCCCACGAGCACGGAAGTCCTCTATAATGAGATCATGGTTGCTTTGAGCCAACCGAAGAGCCTTGGAGTTCACATCATAGGAATGCTTGCACATAGCAAAGAGACTCTTGAAGAACTTGGTAGCCCCCTTCTTGGGCTTTACTGACCTGGAGCTAGAGGCCATCAAGGGGTCATGACGGCGCTTCAGGACATGCTCCGAGGAAGCTGTAGCTGGATGCATAGATGGAACCTCAGGAGTGTCACAGCGAAGAGGCAAATCAAGAAGTGCATGCCACTCACGATGCCGTACCCACGTAGTGAACGACCAGACCAAGCAAACACTGGACATAATCAGAATAGTTGGGAGACATCCTTTTCTCCACAACCCTCTTCAGCTCATGATAGATATAGTCTGGCACATCAATCTTTTGTTGGTTATTTGGGTGAGTGTAGAACATGAGATTCTTGGCATACCGACGGCAAGCCTGAAAGTCACCCGCCTTGCTAACAATAGTGCAACGGTAAATCTTGGCCATGGTGTTGTAGAAGTAGTACATAGCAGTGATTTGAGGAATCGGAGGAACTGGAGCGGCCGAGGGGTAGTAGAAGGCAATAGAGGCATCGTGCATAGATCCTTCACTACGATCGGCAAGATGCAAAGTACACGAACTAAAGACAACAAAAGCATCAACGCCCACAAAACCATTGTGTTCTACTCGTGCAACCAATCTATGCATAGACATGGCTCTGATACCACTGATGGGATTTGTAGCATAGAAAACAAAAAAATTCGCAAGAACGAATAACAAGCCAAGATCCAATCAAGAAGATGGGAGGAACGAGAAGATTTTGAGACTAACCCTCGAAGATTTCCAAAGCCTACAAGATTAGATCTCGTTGTTGCAGAAGATGATCACTTGCCTCTTTCAAAAGCGCGTAGAAGATCTTGACGGTGCCACAGTCGGGCAGTGATACGTCCAAAACGTATCTACTTTCCCGAACACTTTTGCTATTGTTTTGCCTCTAATTTGTGTATTTTGGATGCAACTAACACGGACTAACGCTGTTTTCAGCAGAACTGTTCCGGTGTCTCGTTTTTGTGCAGAAATCCAACTTTCAGGAAAAACCTCGGGATTTTGACGAAAGGCCCTATTTTCCCAGAATAATGACGGAGCCAGAAGGACAAATCAAGTGGAGGCCCGAGGGCCCCACACCATAAGGCGGCGCGGCCCTATGGTGTGGCCCCCTCGGCTGGCCTCCGACGCCCTCCTTCGGACTACTTATTGGCCTCGACCTAAAAACGCACGGGGAGAAGTCGAAGTCGCCAGAAACCCTCCAGAACACCGCCACATCGCGAAACTCCGTCTCGGGAGCCAGAAGTCTCCGTTCTAGCACTCCGCCGGGACGGGGAATTGGAGGAGATCATCGCCGCCATCACCGCCAACGCCTCTCCATCAACCAGCCATGTTTCCCCCATCCATGTGTGAGTAATTCCCCCGCTGTAGGCCGAAGGGGATGGTAGGGATCGGATGAGATTGGTCATGTAATAGCATAAGATTGTTAGGGCATAGTGCCTAGTGTACGTAGATGGTACTTTTATGATATTGTTGCAACTTGTTATGCTTAATGCTTGTCACTAGGGCCCGAGTGCCATGATCTCAGATCTGAACATGTTATTATTTCATCATGATATTCATTGTTTATGGTCTTACCCGCAAGTTGTATACACATGTCGTCGTCCGGAACCAATGGCCCCGAAGTGGCAAATCGGGATAACCGGAGGGGATGGTGGTGACGTGAGGATCACATGTGTTCACGGAGTGTTAATGCTTTGCTCCGGTACTCTATTAAAAGGAGTACCTTAATATCCAGTAGTTTCCCTTGAGGCCCGGCTGCCACCGGCTGGTAGGACAAAAGATGTTGTGCAAGTTTCTCATTACGAGCACGTACAACTATAATTGGAACACATGCCTATTGATTGATTAGTACTTGGATACCGTTTTATTATTATCTGCAAATGCCCTGCTATGATTGTTACATGAGTTTCTCTCATCCATGCAACGCCCGTCATCCGTCCCCGTGCCTACGGTATTTTAATCCTGCTTGTTTACTAAAATCACTACTGCTGTCTTTGTTACTCTGCTGCTCGTTATTTTACTACTGCTACTTGCTATAAAGCTGTTACTACCGATAAACTCCTGCGAGCAAGTCTGTTTCCAGTGCGGCTGAATTGACAACTCCGTTGTTAAGGCTTTCAAGTGTTCTTTGTCTCCCCTTGTGTCGAATCAATAAATTGGGTTTTACTTCCCTCGAAGACCGTTGCGATCCCCTATACTTGTGGGTCATCAAGACTATTTTACGGCGCCGTTGCCGGGAGCATAGCTTTATTTGGAAGTTCACTTGGATTGATATTGTTCGCTGCAAATTCTCCATCATGGGTAAAACTCGCGATACTAAGGTCGCCATATTACCATCCACTACAAGAAAAGGTACAACTCCGAGTACCTCTGCTTGCTCTTGATTCACCATCCGTGATTGATAAACTTGTTTCACCACCACAAGCTTCAAATGCTCGATACTTCGCTGAATCTGAAAACTCTCATAATATTGATAATATTTCTGCTGTGCTTGATGATAGTGGTTCATTGGGAACTTTTCTAGATGCTACAATTGCTAGGTCTAGACAAATTGAAAATACTGAAACTCCTGATATTACTACACCTGTTAATTCACCCGAACTTGAATACTCTCGTGATGATCTTGATGAAGATTATGTGGAACTTGATGATGATTTTATTGAAAAATGCAATGCTACTACTGATGCAAGAAAAATTAAAAAGTTGCTTGCGGAACATACTCGTTAGATATAAAGCTGTCTCCCGATCCTAAATTTGCCACATCTCCTATAAACATTAAGGATAAAGATTATGATTTTTCTCTTGATCTATCTCATATAGCTATTGTTGAGAAAACACCCTTTTGTGGTACTGAAAAAGAAAGTGTCTGTTGAACACATGGTCGAGTTATCTACTCCGAGTAGCTTATTTTCTGATGATGTTAAGAAGCGTACTTACTTTGTTGCTAAAATCTTTCCATTCTCATTAACGGATGACGCTAAAACTTGGTATAATAGTTTGCCACCTAGTTCTATTAAAAGTCCAAAAGAATTGCTTAATGTTTTCTTCCGGAAATACTTTCCTGCTAGTGCTCAACATGCTGCTTTGCAGAGAGTTTATAATTTTGATCAAGGAGATGGAGAGAAATTGCCTGAGGCTTGGGCGAGATTTTTCTCCCTTATTAGAGCTCTGCCTGACCATGATTTAGAAAAGCATGATTTACTTGATATATTTTATAGTGGACTAACCATTGAATCTAGGGCATACCTGGATAGTTGTGCTGGTTGTGTTTTCAGGAAAAGAACTCCAGACGAAGCTGAAGAATTATTGGCTAAAATACGCCGGAATTATGATGATTGGACTACGCCTGAACCAACTCCAACGCCAATAGTGAAGAAGAGGGGTTTAATTAAATTGAATGATGAAGATATGAGGGAAGCCAAGAAGTCTCTCAAGGAGAAAGGTATTAAATCGAAGATGTGAAGAATCTACCTCCCATAGAAGATATATGTGAGATAATTCCCCCTTCATCCATGATTGAGGTAAACTCCCTTCAACGCTTTACTTAGATGAGTTTGATAATTATATTGTTAAGCAAGAAAATTTTAATATGAGAGTAGAGAATCATTTAATGGAAAATTCTCAAGCTATTAGTGAATTGCATGATATTGTGGAGAGAACCTCCAATGATGTTAAGATGCTTGTTAAACATTTTCATATGGTTCAAACTCAAATTGATCAACTCACTAAAGTGCAAAATGACTTGTTAGGAAATAATTCTAAAGAAAAACATGCTTATAAAGTAACAACTAGAGGTGGTGTCTCTACCCAGGATCCTCTATATCCTGAAGGGCATCCCAAAAGAATTGAACAAGATTCTCAACACATTGAAACTAGTGCTCCATCTAAGAAAAAGAAAAAGAAACATAAGAATATTGTAGAATCCTCTGAACCTGCTAGTGATCCTAATAGTATTTCTATTTCTGATGCTGAAACTGAAAGTGGTAATGAACATGATAATAATAAAGATAATGATAAGAATGAT
The DNA here is from genome assembly GCF_022539505.1 of Lolium rigidum. Classification (NCBI taxonomy): domain Eukaryota; kingdom Viridiplantae; phylum Streptophyta; class Magnoliopsida; order Poales; family Poaceae; genus Lolium; species Lolium rigidum. The sequence continues at coordinate 237,109,577 of NC_061511.1, read as the reverse complement.
ACTCCTGATAAAGAAGAGGTTGAAAAGGAACCTGAAAAGCATGCTAAAAATAAAAAGTATACTAAAGAAGATTTTATTGCTGAGAAACATGGTAATGAAAGAGAACCTTGGGTGCAAAAGCAAATGCCTTTTCCTGCTAAGAAACTAAAATCAAAGGAAGAAGAACACTATAATAAATTTTGTGATTGGATGAAACCTTTATTCTTGCAAATCCCTTTGACTGATGCTATTAAATTGCCTCCTTATTCAAAGTATATGAAAGATATTGTTACTAACAAAAGGAAAATCCCCAATGAGGAAATTTCCACTATGCTTGCTAATTACTCTTTCAATGGCAAAGTTCCAAAGAAGTTGGGCGACCCAGGTATACCTACTATTCCTTGTTCTATTAAGAATAATTATGTTAAAACTGCTCTATGTGACTTGGGAGCCGGTGTTAGTGTTATGCCTTTTTCTCTTTATAAGAGACTTTACTTAGATAAGTTGATACCTACTGATATATCTTTGCAAATGGCTGATAAATCTACTTGCTATTCCTGTTGGTATATGTGAGGATGTTCCTGTTCAAGTTACTAATAACCGCTTGATATTAACTCGATTTTGTTGTGTTGGAAATGCCTGAAGACGATAATATGTCTATTATTCTTGGGAGACCTTTTCTTAACACCGCAGGGGCTGTTATTGATTGCAATAAAGGAAAGGTTACTTTCAATGTTGATGATAAGGAACACACCGTCTATTTTCCCAAGAGGATTGAGAAAGCGTGTGGAGTTAATACAATTTCTCATGTGAGAACTATCAAAGTGGGAACTATTGATTGTCCCATATATGAGCCTAAAGAAGAATATCAAACTCTTGTGATTGGATCCATATCAATACAATTCAAGGTAACATGATTGATTTGAGGTTTATTTCTTCATATGCTATGTAAAATTTATTTGGTGGCAAGACTTGATCAACCTTGTTAACAAATACTTTTTATATGCATAGAGGAGGTAAACAACATCTCTTTCTTCCTCCACTTGCTCTAGTTGATGTAGCACTTTTATTTTTCAAAGTTCCTTAATTGATTAGAGTTTTCAAAAAATTTCCTGGCCAGTAATAATAAACTTAATACCCAGAAATGTGCATTTTTCAAAGTTTTCAAAAATTCGCGAAAATTACACCGTTGGTCCTATTTTTCGACGAGGCACCTGGGAGCACCAGAGGATGACCTGTGGGGCACCACAGGGTGCCACACCACAGGCCGGCGCGGCCAGCAAGGGGGGCGCGCCACCCTTTGGTGTGGGCCCCTCCTTGCCCCACTTCTTCATCTCTTTCTCCCAGCATCTTCTCTCTCCCGAAAAAACTCGAACCAACTTTCTCTCACTCGCGTTTTTGCTCAAGAGCTCAGGATTTTTCGATCTCTTTGCTCAGCCCAGATTTCGTCCGAAATTTGGCACATTTGCTCTCCGGTATGTGACTCCTTCGATTATCCAAATAGAATTTTGTTTGGTTGAGTATACCTTGAATATTTTGCTGCTGTAGGTAACATGTTTAGTGAGCTTGCATGCTTGTTCTAAGTGGTAGAAACTAGTTTTGATGCATGATTAGTACTCTAGCAAGTTCCTATGGTAGTTTCCCTCAATTATATGTCACCAAATCAAGTTTTATATTGTTTGTTGAAAATTTCAGAAAAGAGATGAAGAAGTTCAAATTTGGAGAATTGTTCAAGAAAGGAACAACCAGCACCGGGAGGCCTTCTAGGACCGCCACCCAAATTAGGCGGTCGTACAATGAGGACATCATCGTGCCTAGCTTCGCGCCCGAAGAGGACAATGGGGCTCCTAATGCTTCATCCTTCCCATGTTATGATTTTCTGACAAATGCAGGGATATTGGATGATTTCTTCACCCTTGTCAACAGGGCGGGCTTAGCCACCTACGTTGGAGATGAGAGGGAGAAATACTACATGCTCACCAAAATTTTCGTCGAGAGCTTCAAGTTCCAAAACACGCAATATAATCCGACAGTTGCATTCAAGATCTATGGTACTCCTGTTACTATGGAATTGGAAGAATTTTGTCGTGCATTGGATATTGCCCCTGTAGGTACAGCGAGGAGAATTGATGACAACCCTCGGGACTTGTTGGAGCTCTATCGAGGGATCACCAATGATGACTGTCGAACCATTCAGCGGGGCAAGATAAGGAACATTCAACTCCCCGCCATTAAATATTTTGCATATTACATTGCTACTAGCATACTTGGTAGGGAGAACACTAGCAATATTTCTAGTTACCATCTTGCTTTCTTGAATATTGCACTTTACGGACGGACATCTTATCATCTTGGTTCTCTTATTGCTCGCCGCTTGTCTACCAAGGGACCTATTTTTGGAGGAACTATTGCACTGCGCATTTTAACACATTTAGAGCTTCCTATTGATCCTAATGATGTGCCATTAACCCCTAGAAGGCTTGATATCATTGCTATGAAAAGCCATCATTTTGTTACCACCGAGTCCACTTTAGATAATATGGTCTATAGAATGTTGTTTGCTGACGGGGATGAGAAAGAAATCCCTCTTCCCCAGTCAGGTTGGTTCGGTATTGACAGGCAACCATGGTCGCGCACTAAGGAGGAGGTGGATGAACATATGAAGATACAAGATTTCCACCAGCAGCATGACTCCGAGGACGCCGAGCCCTCCTACGACTACACCGTCACATATCCGGGTGCTTCTTCTAGCACATACCCAGAATATGATCCATCTTCGTCGTACCACGGAGATACTACCTCATGGCCTCGATGGGATTGAACTCCGCTTAGGCCAAAAGCCTAAGCTTGGGGGGGGGTATACCGGCATCACTCATTCTTTGCATATCATGGTTGCTGGATACTTGTATATACTTGTTTAGTTTGTTTGAGTGGTTTCCTAATGAGAGGAAGATGATATTTGGGGAAGTGCTGCCTGAAAACAGATTCTGGACTGTTACCGTAAAAATTCGTGCGCACAGCCAGAACGTTATTTTGCGAAGCAAATTTTTGTGCATGTTCCCCAGGTTGTTATCTAACTTTCATTAGTTGAACACTTTTCGAGCTGAGCAACGTAAGATTTTTGTAAAAATCTATTTCTGTACTGCTGTCAGGTTTTGGCAGATTTCTGCCATCTCGCTTTTCTGTGTTTCTTTTGGTTTGCTATTTCTTGCTTTCACTTTGTTTCTTTCCTAAAACATAAAAAGACCAAAAATATTTCTGTTGTTTCTCTTCACCATTTGTTTATCTTGGTTTCTTGCATTTGTTTCGCTTTATTTGCTATTGCTAGTTTGCTATAAGAAAACCCAAAAAGATTTTGCTTTGTTTGCTTGTTTCCCTTTGTTCTTATTCTCAAATTCGAAAACACCAAAAATATTTGCTGTTCTTCTTTGGTTTGTAAAGTTCATTATGAGTTCAATGGTCTTCGGTGGCTGGAGCGTGGTTTTCATTTCATATTATCCAAGCTACACAAGTGAAAAGGCAATAATGACGATCTACGACAATCTGATTGTGGTGAGAGGCTGGTATGAACTCTATTTGTTTTCATTTTTGTACATATACTCATCCATGTGAGCATGCTTAGTTGGTTCATGTGAGGTATATGTTATTTAAGAAAGTCTAGTAGTTCATGATCTCTCATGATTAGCCCCAATTTATTAATATGAGTAGCATGTCATGGATGTTTGCTTGCATTGTTTTATTCATAAGTAAGTATGGTATTGTGGTATCCTCCTCTGAATAATTCATTTATATCGACTTGGCACATGCTCACGCATGCATATGACTTAACAAAAGTCAATTAAGCCTCAATGATTTACATTGCTTCAGAGTTCTTGTATCACTTTTATGCCTCAGTTAATTTATTTTGCCGCAAGCATGATTATGACGATTCTTGCTCTCTTGATTTGTCGCTCCCTAGTCTTTTGCTAGCCTTCACTTGTACTGAGCGGGAACGCTGCTCGTGCCTCCAAACACATGAAAACCAAGTTATTCCAGAGTGTCCACCATAAATACCTATGCATGGCATTTCAAACCATTCCAAAGTAAATTCTCATGCGCTACCTTTAAAACCTTCAAAATGCTTCTCAACTTGTGTTAATGTTTCATAGCTCATGAGGAAGTATGTGGTGTTTAGCTTTCAACCTTGTCATTTACTTTTGACGGACTCTCATATGGACTAGTGGCACATCCGCTTATCCAATAATTTTGCAAAAAGAGCTGGCAATGGGATTCCCAGGTCCCGAATTAATTAATTTAAATAGACACTCCTCCATGGTTTGTGATTGTTGGACGGCACCCGAAGGATTCGGTTAGCCATGGCTTGTGTAAGCAAAGGTTGGGGGGAGTGTCATCATCATAATTAAACTAAATTAAAAAGGCACTCCTTCATGGTATGTGATTGTTGGCAGGCACCCGAAGGATTCGGTTAGCCATGGTTTGTGTAAGAAAGGTTGGAAGGAGTGCCACATAAAAATGCAAATAATTCATGGGAGCCGCTCTTGGGAGTCCGGTTGGCGAGGTAGTTGGTGTACCCATTACCATTCGTTGACAACAACAAACACCTCTCAAAATAATTTTACTCTCGCTTTACAAATGAAAAGCTCTAGCGCATGTTAATCCACTGCTTCCCTGCGAAGGGTCAATCTTTTACTTTTATGTTGTGTCTCCATTCTTTCTTTGAGCACTTTCTTGAGAGCACAACTGTCATTCTTAGTGTAATATGCTTGTCTCAAAATATGATTGATTGTGGTATAACTTTGATGCTTTTATCTTTGACAATCACTACTTCTAGTCTTTCTATGAACTTCGGAGGTGCCCGGGCATTTATGTTTTGCCGATCAAATACGAGCAAGCGAGATACCACTTTATCATACTCTCTTATGAACATTGCAATCCTGCTTATATACATGATTCATGATGCTTATTATTAATTGTTGGTACCTCTTCATGATTGACATAGCTGTTAGATGATCTTATTTGCATGTATCTTATTATGAACTGCTTAAGTATTAGCCATATCATGAGAATATATACATCATATGAACAAATGTGTTCGTGAAAGTTCTTTTATCGCTCGGTTGTTAACTGAATTGCTTGAGGACAAGCAATAAGCTAAGCTTAGGGGAGTTGATACGTCCAAAACGTATCTACTTTCCCGACCACTTTTGCTATTGTTTTGCCTCTAATTTGTGTATTTTGGATGCAACTAACACGGACTAACGCTGTTTTCAGCAGAAGCTGTTACGGTGTCTCGTTTTTGTGCAGAAATCCAACTTTCGGGAAAAACCTCGGGATTTTGACGAAAGGCCCTATTTTCCCAGAATACTGACGGAGCCAGAAGGACAAATCAAGTGGAGGCCCGAGGGCCCCACACCATAAGGCGGCGCGGCCTAGGGGGGCCCGCGCGGCCCTATGGTGTGGCCCCCTCGGCTGGCCTCCGACGCCCTCCTTCGGACTACTTATTGGCCTCGACCTAAAAACGCACGGGGAGAAGTCGAAGTCGCCAGAAACCCTCCAGAACGCCGCCACATCGCGAAACTCCGTCTCGGGAGCCAGAAGTCTCCGTTCGGCACTCCGCCGGGACGGGGAATTAGAGGAGATCATCGCCGCCATCACCGCCAACGCCTCTCCATCAACCAGCCATGTTTCCCCCATCCATGTGTGAGTAATTCCCCGCTGTAGGCCGAAGGGGATGGTAGGGATTGGATGAGATTGGTCATGTAATAGCATAAGATTGTTAGGGCATAGTGCCTAGTGTCCGTAGATGGTACTTTTATGATATTGTTGCAACTTGTTATGCTTAATGCTTGTCACTAGGGCCCGAGTGCCATGATCTCAGATCTGAACATGTTATTATTTCATCATGATATTCATTGTTTATGGTCTTACTCGCAAGTTGTATACACATGTCGCTTGTCCGGAACCAATGGCCCCGAAGTGACGAAATCGGGATAACTGGAGGGAATGGCGGTGACGTGAGGATCACATGTGTTCACGGAGTGTTAATGCTTTGCTCCGGTACTCTATTAAAAGGAGTACCTTAATATCCGAGTAGTTTCCCTTGAGGCCCGGCTGCCACCGGCTGGTAGGACAAAAGATGTTGTGCAAGTTTCTCATTGCGAGCACGTACAACTATAATTGGAACACATGCCTATTGATTGATTAGTACTTGGATACCGTTTTATTATTATCCGCAAATGCCACTGCTATGATTGTTACATGAGTTTCTCTCATCCATGCAACGCCCGTCATCCGTCCCCGTGCCTACGATATTTTAATCCTACTTGTTTACTAAAATCACTACTCGCTGTCTTTGTTACTCTGCTGTCGTTATTTTACTACTGCTACTTGCTATAAAGCGTCACTACTCGATAAACTCCTGCGAGCAAGTCTGTTTCCAGGTGCAGCTGAATTGACAACTCCGCTGTTAAGGCTTTCAAGTGTTCTTTCTCTCCCCTTGTGTTGAATCAATAAATCGGGTTTTACTTCCCTCGAAGACTGTTGCGATCCCCTATACTTGTGGGTCATCAGGCAGCACCTCCGTACTCGGTCACACATTCGGTGTTGATGACGACGTCCTTGTCCATGTTCCAGAGTGTAGCGGAAGTAGTAGATCCTCCTCGGAATCCCGACAGCTGACGGCATGGTGGGGGTGGTGGTGGAGATCTCCGGCAGGGCTTCGCCTAAGCGCTACGGGAGGTGTATGAGGAGGGGGGCGGCTAGGGTTTGGGGAGAGGGGACAGCTGGGGCACCGGCCTTGGTGCCTCTGGTTGGTGCGGCCAAGGTGGTGGCCAGCCCCCTCCCTCTCTCCCTCATTATATAGGTGGAACCCCAAGGGTTTGCCCAAAGTGTTCGAATAAGACCCCAATTCAAAAACTTCCATATGGACGAAACCTAGAGGGACAGGGACTCTCCCCTTCCCCCCTTGCTTGGCCGCCCAAGGAGGTGGAGTCCTCCATGGATATGGACGAAACCATGATCATCTATTAATCAACAAGCTAGTTATACAAGAGGCTTACTAGGGACTCCTTGTTGTTTACATAACACACATGTATCAATATTTCGGTTAATACAATTATAGCATGGCATGCAAACATTTATCATAAACACAAAGATATATAATAACCACTTTATTATTGCCTCTTGGGCATATCTCCAACACACTCTTCACAACTGGATCCTAGGTTGGGGCGAGGATGAGTTGTTCGAAGAGGTTGTCACTTTTGATGAAGTAGAGACCGACCATGGCGTGGAAGCATGCGACAATGATGCCTGGAAGGTGAAGAGGCAAGAGTGGGAAGACGCTATGTGGGAAGCTAGAGGCAACACCACCATCTGAGAAGAAGTGAAGAAAAAGTGAAGAAGAAGAAGATGTGAAGAAGAAGAACCCCTATGATCCCCTGTTTCTCGAACCCTTTTCGATCCCCGTTTGTTGAACGACCCTGTAATGATAAACTGCAATTGGTAGTAGCTAGGGAGCATCGTGTTACGAACTACTATTCGTAGTAGCTAGGGATGATTTCGTGAACTGATTGCAACTATCATGAACTGTGATTTATGTGTGATGGGAGGTGATAGCATGGTAAGGCTACCCGTCGTAGAGAAGAGGTAACCGTAGACATGTCTGGATGGTAGCAAACAGGCCTAATATCATCTCCATCCAGATTTGGGCTTGGCTGCAGGCAAATAAACAGAAAGTCCTTTTTGGCCCAGCCGATGCAGCCCGACCTACCAAACAACAGGCCTATTTCGGCCCGTGGCTCGTTCTGAACGCGTAGGTTTGCTTGCACGGTTGCGCCAGTGAGCCACGAATTAGGCCCAGGCAACCAAACGCGCCCTAGAAGAAGAGGCCAAGACGGCCGAATAACGCCAACGAAGGCAACACGATACAAACACGACGCCGCACGGATTACAACACAACCCACACCAGCCGAACGACAAACTCGCCTTGCACCGTCCATAGGAGACGATACACTAAGCTACTGGGCCGCGTCACGACCGAAGAAGCGAACTCCGGGAAGCCAACTCCAACTCCATGATGGCAGAAGCCAAAGCACCGCCCACCCAAAAGTGCCCAGGAACGGCGAGTGAATGGCGGGGCTGAACCACATCGAAGGAGGCGTCGACCACGAAGAAGTGCCGCCGACGGTGTACATAGCGCCCCGGAAGCCCAAGCTCTGAGCGGCGGCCACCACCGACTCCAAATTGCACACCGAGGACTCCCGAACCATCTAGGCGACGCCTCCAAGAAGGAAAACGACACAGCCGTGCCGCCGCCCGTTCCGAAGACCGGATCAAGGTTTCCCCCGATGTCCGACGCGGGGAAGAGCGAGCAGCACCATGACGACGCCTCCAACGAGGTCACGGCGCCCGCAGGCGTCACCGTCGCCAGCTTACGCAGGGATTTCTCCTTGGTCCTGCCGCCAAACCCAAGCCCGTCGGAGAAGCGCCTCAAGGAGCCGCCTTTTGGCCACACCGCCGTCGAGAAGCAACACTGCCATCGTTGGAGAGGGAGGTGATGACCTCCGTCTCACCGCAAGAAGCACGGGGACTGGATGGTGAGACTCCAGCCCGCCGCCGCCCGGCCGGCCGCCGACACCTCCATGGTGCCCAGCAGCCGACGCCTACAGGCGTACACGCGCCGGCCTGCAGCCACGGCGGGCCCTGAGATCCCGGCCGCCGCCAGAGGGGACGCCTCCATCGCGGGGGAGAGCGGCACCTCCGCCGGCCCGAGATGCGCCCATCGCCGGACTCCTGCAGCACCTCGCCACCGGAGCGCCGCCGCGTCACACACCGCCGCCGCCGGAAGAGGAGGCCGCCACCGCGCGAGGGAGAAGCCCGCCGCGGCCGTCACCGCCCGGGCTTTGCCCGGCGGGACCTCTGGCTGCGGCGGAGGAGGGGGGACGGGGGTGGGAGCCTAGGGTTTTCTTTTGCGTGTGGATGTTGAAACATGGTGGCGTGGTGTTGGCCTCTTTGTGGAGTTATAATGGGCTGTCGGGCTGTCTGGCTTGTACTATCCCCCAAAATCCTGTGAGCCAAAACAGGTTGCTTTGATGTTACACCGGATCTATCCCGAGAACTCGGAGAGGTGACGTAATTTCTTGACTGTTGTTCCATCAACCTGCTGTAGCCTTCGGCTGCTGAATCTGTAGGAGAGTTCAGGTATTGAACAAGTGAAACTGGAGATTCAGGTTCTGTTTTTGTGAGAACCATTTCTCTGCCTAGTTTGAAGCCAAGGTTGTAAAAAAAAAAAAGGACGCCTGAAATGGAGGAATTTGATGTAATGCATTTTTGGGCTGAACCGAGGTTCAGAACAGGAGTAGGGGGTACAGCCTGTGATGATACTGAGGAGCAGGAAAAGAGATAAAAACAAAAAAGAAACGCCGTTGCCGGGGATCGAACCCGGGTCACCCGCGTGACAGGCGGGAATACTTACCACTATACTACAACGACTTTGTTGATATATTTCGTACAAACATATTATTAATTGTAGAATCAATCCTTACAGTCCCCTCTTTTACTCTGCATGCTGTATTGCTGACTGGCTACATGATGTCGAATTTTGTGGAGTTTGTCTTCCCAACGGACGGAGCGGAGAGACAAAGAACCACACTGCTATTGGGTTTACTATATTTTGCAAGGGAAATTGGATAGGAAGCAAAGAAGAATGACGGATAGGAGAATGGAAGGATTATGCCTACTTATAAGTTTCCGAAAGCACAGACTATGTGTCTTGAGCTGTAGTGTGTGTTTGTATGGTCTTTCCATCCGGTTTTCCATTAACTGGACCAATTTTCCTTCTCTATAATGCACTGCGGGAGTTCTCCGCCCTCTGCTGAGGTTCCGTCAAAAAATAAGTTTTAGAAAGCGTTTTCTGGAGAGTAAGTTTCAGAAAGCTTTGTACACTGACAACTTTTTTAGAACTATTAATAGCAAGGGATATTCAAATAGGCAATCTTAGTTGGAAACAAGCCTCAGCTATATGTTACATGTAAGACAGTTTATCTTGCAAATGGACTAGTATACGATATTAAACTGGACACATCTACTTTTTTAGTGCTCTTAACATAGAGATGCTAGTCTTGCTTGTTGAATGTGCTAAGTTGCTAATATTTTGTAGTCCTACTCTCAACATATCATTTCTCATGTAGCGTTGGAACCCACAAATGATATGTTGAATTTAAAGGACGCTACATGAGAAATGTTTTAGCAAGAAAACTTTATCGAATCTTGTCAACATTTGAACCCGTGAAGTCCAGACATGTTCAAGAACTTAAACCTCATTGTACTGCCAAACCTAATAGAGAAATCTGCGATTAGTATTGCCCAATTCTAAGCAAAAGAGGCTAAAAAAGGTTAAAAAAAAAATATCCATGTTATTTAGGTTCATTGCCCCCCCTTGGGATCTTATCAAGAGTATAGGACCATAAATGTTTAGTAATGGACTATTTAAAGTCTTAAGGGTTTTCACAAATAGGTGACTGTAACAGGGGAAACTATTAGCTCATAGAAAAACTCAAAGGCACACAATGACACAAGTGAATATATACAAAACTAAATGTTTGAGCGGGCAATAAGTGGACACAACCCAAACTAAATATATATACAAATCGTGTACATTAAGCTGGAATATAACAGCCAATCTGAAATTGCCAGTATGAGCTGCGGTAGTGACTACTACTCAGAAGCTATAGTAGATGTAGGTACATGTACAGATGAGAGGACGGTGGGGTGCATCAAGTCATGAATACACACTTCACTACTCAATGCCTCTTGGCCATTGTCTTCTTGAGGCCTCTTAAGATCTTAGAAAACCAAAGCAGATTCATCACAAATATTATGCTGGGCGCAATAAGTACCAGAAAATAACCAAAGGTGTCCATCTGCTTAATCTGCAAACAAACAAGTATGCATCAGAATTATGTGTGTAGTAGCTGTGATCTGTATGCTGAATTCAAATAAACCATAATGTACCTGATCATAGTGCACAAACATGTGATAAAACAAGTACATGAACAGAATTATCCTCGCAACCTGCATGAAGGCATTTTTTCTCAAGATTAGGGACCAAAATCTACAGAAAAACAAAAACAATCATATTGCTTTTTAAACCATATCCATCATAATACTGATTAAGAAAAACTATTCCAGTAAACCAGTATTTGCATTAGTTAGTCATATAGCTGTAAATTTGGTAATTTTATCTCAAGGCTCATTGGGTTCGGGAAGGACCCATTTCTCCCTACAGTAATCCAACACTTTAAAGTAACCTGTCGAAATTCATGTGATAGATAGATGCTACCAAATCAAAACTTATGCACTTGGGTCCTGTGTTTACCAGCCAAGTAACAACCATTGCAGCTCCGTTCACAAGGTAAGCTTTGGAGTTTTTCATTCCAGCAGCATCAAGGAACCTTGAGGAGACCAGGGGAGAGAACGGCGGCTTAGATGGATTGAGAAATAAAAATATATGAATAACAATTGTGTAACTTCTTCACATGTCCAGTTACCATCTTAGGTTGATTCCTGGTGTGGTAGTCTCAGTGATGAGACCCATGTATATGTATACATGTGCTTCCCCAGAAAGCATAGCGTATACTGTAGACATAAGTGACAGCATGTGGTGGACAACCTAAAAGTAAGCAACACAGACAAAAAATGCAGTTTAGAAGAGTCAGATGAGAGTTGCAGGTCAAGGTTATATATTCATTTCACTTACATATTCCATTCCACCGAGGGAAGGGTAAAACCAATATATCATGGCAATGTCTGTGATGAAGTAACCAATAGAGACCTGACAAACATAAGATTCAGGTCACAACGAGTCTCAGTGAACAAAAGAAACATATGTCAAACACGAAGCTTTTTGTGCATTGTCACAACATAGCAACATGGAGTAACAACGTACACATACCCCTAATGTAAAGCTGGAGAGGCTTGAACTTCTAGATGTTACTGGTCCATCCAGGTTATCAGAGAATAAACCCGAGAAGAAGACAAGGTATACAGACATAACCGTAATGAATATCGCATGGACAGTGGACATGCCCCTATAATAGAAAAATGTCATAAACAACTTAAATGTAACTGAGAAGGTAGTAGGAAATTAATTAAGTTACAAAATAATCTCACCTGTTGTTCCATTCAACTTTTTGCATTTTTGTCAGAGAAGCATAACCTTTGTAGTGAAATGAACTGATAAAGCGTGTGAAATCATAGGCCTGAGCTAGCAAAAGAAAATGATAGTCAATACAACGTTAGGATGATCAGAGTCCCGGAACGAGAGATGCATCTACCAAATGGCGGTGAAGAGCTTAAGGTTCAGAGAGCAAACGTAATGCTAGAAGTTATGTTCATTACTAGCATCAGACTGTTCTATTGTGGTGTGCTATTTAAGATACCTGTATATCGAGTTCGCTTGATCAAAATTTATTTGAATTATCTCAACCATTACATGGTGGCGGTCTAGGCAGTATAGCATTTTCTAAGCAAACATGTTTAAGGATTTGTTCCACAATATGAAAAATAACCACTAGTGCCTAAACTACACTCGTCGGCGTTATCACTGCAAGCATGGTTTGAAAGGGAAAATACAGCCAATACAAGTCGATACAAGATAGGGAAAAAAGGCTCAAATCCATTCAGAACATTCTATAATAAATACGTCCTCTGTCTCAAAAAGGATGTCACATATTTGTCTAAATTTGGATGTATCTAGATGCATCCAAATTTAGACAAATCTACAACATCCTTTTCGAGACGGAGGGAGTAAGCATTTTCCAATTCATATGTTGAAGTTAAGGGCCACAGAAAGCTCAGTATGTCCAAACTACATGAACAGATCCAACAAGTGTAGCACATTTTTTGCCGCCATCAATATGCGATACTAAAAAAAAAACATGCTCGAAAGGTAGAGTAGTAGAGTGATGGTAAGGCTTAACATAGGAAGTGGGAAAGGGCGAATGACAGTACCAACTTGCACATGAGTATTCCCACGAGCACAGCAGCGTACGGAACATACGAATCAGCTAGCAGGTAGTCCTTGACAAGCAGCTCTGCCTTGTACTTATAGGCCATGACTGGATCCACAGGCACATCCATAGCGAGAGCTCGATAACCTAACAAAGAAACGAAATAGAGATATATAAGTAGCAACAATAACGAACAGAAGATGCTGAGCAGTTACAGGATTAATTAGCATGCCACGGTATCTAGGCTCATAGCGGTTGCAATTATCTTCCACGAGGTACAATAAACAGCTGGTCACCACATTTGTGCAGTTCACTAATCACAACGATTTTACAGGCCAAATAAATCACTATCAAAGAGTTTGCCAAGACAGAAGAGAAAATATGTGACTACATTAGAAGTACAGGCAGCTATAGTGGAAGAGTTTCAGAGAAACAACATGATGCAGTGATGCTCCTGCTGAACATCAGCGTTTAGATTTCCTTGGTCCAACAAAAGAAGAAGGTACAAAAAAAGTTCCAGTGACTGGACTACTGCGATTAGGGGAAAACTAAGTTAATTCCATGGAACGCGATAAGAGTCAACAAACACCCGACCCGATTGGGAGCTAACGCGTACATCGGTTTCCTCTCTAAAAAAAGGTAAAAGTAAAATCCCAGTGACCTGACCACTCCAATTGGGGGGAAAACTGACCTTATATAAACTAGAAATAGAAAAGCAGGTGCAATATTCCACCCAACGCGACAACAGTCAACAGACAAACATTGCACGTAGATTCGGAGCTAACAACGCGTACTAGAAAACAGAACTATAACTGGATGAAACCCCAAAACATCGCTCCCGTAGCATAAAGGCTCCAAATCCACCCCGGAAAATCGGCCACAGGACGCCAAGATCGGGCCTTTCGTCACCTAATCAGCCTACCTCCACAAATTACGCGAAACGGGAGCCTCCAATCTTCCGGGAACACGAGCCAGAAAACAAGCGGAGAAGTGTGTTGTTTACCTGCGGGCGGCAAGGTCGCGGGGAGGGGACGGTGGAGAGCGGGGGTCGTGTGGCTGCTGCTGCTGCCGCGAGGGTTGGACTGGTGCGGAAGCGAGCGCACTGGATTGGATGGAGGCCGCAGATTCTTTCCCTTGGCTGTTACTTCTGTCCAAGTTCTTGGCTTGCTGCTATTGGAGAAGAGGCCCCGTGCCGTGAGAAGGAGGAGAAAGCGCTAGAAGGAAGGAAAGCAGGACGGGGAGAAAAAATCGGAAAAGAAGATTTTCTAATCAAAAGCTGGAAGGGAATAATTGCGACCCGGCCGGAGGAATAAATAACGCAGGTCCTGTAGGCTGTAGCTGTGCTACCCCGGCGATCGGAACAGGTCAGGAAACCTCGCTCGTACGCGCCTCTGGGACTGCGACGCGTGGATTTTCTTGATGATAAGATAATATTAGGTGCGAAACTTCATCTTCACGTATAGTACTACAGTGCATACGAGTATATTCTTTGGAAAACAGTAAATTCGTGCTTGTGGGGGCAGGCGCACGATTTCAGAAAAAGATCCTAAATATATATGCATATAGAAGAGGCACACAAGAATTATGCACATAAAATATGTGTACTTGCAAAAGTTTGCGCGTAAACATGGATCAGTTGTGCCGTGTGGGGTTCCCGAAAGGACCATGATCAAGAGGTTTTTTTTTTGTTTTGTTTACAAGTAGCTCAATTCCTACCCTAAATTTGGCATTCGTATTACAATCCTAAACTTTGATACGGAGCATTTCTAACGGATCTGTAAAACTCGTCCCTTAAAAACACGTATGAGGAGCGCTAATCCAGCATCTCTTTTGACTATTACAGTTTTATGTGAGCACCCGTAGGCCTCACAAGTGAAAACCGTAAGACATCGTATTTGATTTTATGGTTTTAATTTACGGAATCTGTTCGGCAGATTGCCCTGGTGAAACCGTAATTCCGTGTTGTTTTTTCTATATTTCAACAAGAACCGGCAACAAATGCAATAGTCACTCATCACAAGAATTTCCCGTGTGAAACCATAAATCCTTTTATTTTCTAAATTTCAACAAGAACCGGCAACAAATGCAATAGTCATTCTACATGCCAACAATCACTCATCACAAATTTGCTTGATCCTCTTCAACCTATACTTGTTTGGGGCACCATCATTGAGCTAACCAAAGAGCATGTACTCAAGCTTCTTCTTCTCCTCCTTTAAAGCCTCATTTTCAGCCTCACATTCCTACATCTTCTCCTTGTACACATGAAGCACATTCTTCAACTCTTGCGTCTCCTCCTCCTCCCGAGCATCGACCTTGATCTTGTGGAAATTCTGCTGCATCGCCCTTTTCTCGATTTCATTTGCGAACTTGTTCACATCAGCTTGGAGAGTAATGTATTTCTTCTCAATCTTCTTCATCTCTTCAGGTAGCTCCTCCACAAACCTAGCATGCTCAAATTATCATCACTCCGTTGCTTGAAATGGTACATCCCCTGTAGCTTTGATAGAGTATTGTCGAGTATCATTGGCCACTCTCCATCTAACCAAGAAACGAAATGACAATTCTCCAATTCCCGCAAGCATGTGATGAGTAATCTAACTTAGAGCAAGCAACATCTATCTATTTAGAAGCATTATTCCTCGGTTCAAACTCACATTGCACCGAGCATATGTAGAACATGCGCCCTATCTTTGTCCCCTCAAAGATGACGCACTTGACTGGCTCAAGCCTGTGCAGACGGCAAACTTCTCCTAGCCGACTGCTAAGCCGCCAAATGTCAAGTCTTCGCAGGTATCAGGGGCATAATCCATGTCGATGAGGTCCTACTCGATCACAAAGTGCAAAGAAATCGGAAACCTGGAAAGATAGATTGGAGGTTACCCTGAGAATAGAAGGGTTCGAAGAAGCTCCGTCTTTCCAGCTGGGCATCGTTGACCGTCTCAGAGCTCCGCGTGACGTCCTTGGCAGGTGAGTCTTCTCCCCCTTCCGCCTTGGCACGCATCTGCAGCACCCGCAGTAAAAAAGAAGCAGAATCGATGCTACAAACGGCTCGAACGGGAGGGGATGGCAAAAAGCTTGTGCCGGAGCGGCAGCGTCGAAATGGGAGAGCGGGGAGAGCTGAATGTTCAGCACGCCAAGGGTTGCGAGAGGAAAAGGGTCAAGCGCCGGTTCGATCGTGAAAATTAGGCATATGAGGTTTTCAGCGGGGTTCTGTCGCGTTCCTCAAATTGAAAATTATTGGTCTTTTTCCACGCAAAACTGTAAAAAAACAATTATTTTAAGGTTTATGTGTTTTTATAAAATCTGTTAGAGATGCCCTTAGTTGACATTACAACCCTGAACTCTAAAGACCGGTCACCATACTACCCTCCTTCTAAATTGACTCGTTTTTCACATGTTCGACTCTGGTTTTTACTTAGTGAACAACATGTGTCATCTCTTTTCTTTTCTCGTTGGAGTCAAAACTGGAACAAAAAAAATCTTTTACTACCTCAGTCTAGAAATAACTCAGATTTATTTACATTAGCATTTATCAAGACATGTTTTAGTATTTAGATATATATAAACATATATCTAGACAAATCTGAGCTACCTATTTTTTGATGGAGCGTTCCAAATTAATTGACTCAATTTTGTCTACATTCATATGTGATGTACATCGCATGCACTTACATGTGAGTATAGATAAAATTAAGTTAATTCATTTGGAACAGGGGAAGTGCATGTTAATATGGGCTGAACTATACTTGATTTATTGGACTATTTTCAAAAAAAATCTGCCCAACTTGAACTTTTAACCCAAATCTGAACTTGGAATCAAAACAGTTTGTCTCAAATAGAATATCACTTTTAGCTGAAAATTGCCATTTTAGTCACTGAATCATGCTTGATTTATTGGACTTTTTTCAAAATATTAAATGTAGGTTGCATTTCAAACCAAAATTTGGACTTGAAGCTAAAACAACAATTTTCTCTCAATTAATGAGTAATCTGACAGGGATGATGAGCCGGAATAGAGCAGAGGGAAAAATGTTGGATATATTTAAGTCCGTGTAAAACTGAAACCGGCTCAAACCGTTTAGTTAGTATGTAGTTCATTTTCTTTCACATTTTTCAATCTCATCTCTAGAGCTGGTGCAAATATTTGAACTGGCCCAAACCGGCCAAACCAATCAATCCGTGTTTGCACAAGCTTAGTTATATTTGATTCGCATGATAGATGATAGGAATAGGAAAACGCGAGGGCGCAAATGCCTTGCTCATTCGAATCCTATAGGATTCGTGCGCACCAAAGTTTTCTAAATCCATGAGAAAAATGTATGATTATTACCAAGTGGTTTGAATGCATGTTCGATTCCTTGTAAACTATTGTGCAAATGATTCCTAGGGAAAAATATCTTAGAGCTCGTTTAGCGGTCATCATTTGGTGCGGGAATTGTGGAGTTCAATTGAGATTCCACAACCCAACACTTTTGTATGTCATGGGCTTAGAACATCATTTCAATTGGAAACTCCAGTGAATGAGTATGGTATGTAAGTCAATTCTTTTTTTTTTGAGAAACACAGTACAAACGCAGACGCTCACATACACGCGCATACACTCACCCCTATGAACGCACACACACACACCCTACCCCTATGAGCACCTCCGGAAGACCGAGCCGGCGGATTGGATCTTGAAATTGACGAAGTCACCACAGGCGCCTCGCTGTCGACGGGAACGTCGCCTCCCACTGAAAGAATATTCCGCCTTTATGAGACACACAGATGTCAAACCTGGGGCTTGTCCCTAACCTCGTCATTCTTTTGAAAATCATTTCATTTCATAAATCCTTGTGGCAACTAAACATGATTTTTTAGCTTGGAATTTTAAACTAGACTTCCTATGGGTTTGGTTCTCCAAATTCGGAAATCCGCTAAATCAAAGAAGCCCTACCAATAAAGCAAGCTACGATTCAAACTGGTCAACGGAGAAGTAAAGGGTTGACTTCTCTTACAACAATAAATGCAGCTTATTCTTTTTTTATCTCTACCTATGTGTATGCTTCGCATTTATTTCACCTGACGTGCTTTTGTAGCTCGAAGATACACATGCACGAAAACATAAGATCATTGAGCCAAACCAGGCTTTCAAACCGGCCATTGCTTTCATGCACTCTGCACCAGTTTCAGTCAAACAAAATTTTTTTCCGATAAAGAGCATATATTAATATCATGGAGATACTTCAGTCAAACAAATGCTTGCTACACATGATTTTCACAAGATATCATGAGACACTTGCCACCTAATTTCTTCAGCGGCAAATTAATACGACACGTTGTAAAAGAGGCCTTATAAGTCACATAAGTCATTCATCGTACTACAACGCTGTAAACCACACCTTGATTCTGGTATATGACACCCAATCCGGGCATTGCTTTCATACACTCTGCACCAGTTTCAGTCAAACAAATGCTTGCTACACATGAATTTCACAAGATATCACGAGACAGTTGCCACCAAATTTCTTCAGCGGCAAATTAATACGACACGTTGTAAAAGAGACCTTATAAGTCAAATATAACATGCTTTCTGCACCAATTTAATCACAAAGGAGACAAGTAAACTTAAATTATGATGCAACGTGTACGTACAATAGGTACAATCTGAATTAAGGAAAACTGAAAAGTAGCGCCCAAACTAGTGAGAGGTGCTACACATGTTGATTGTAGCATATACCTCAAACTACATTACTAGATCATTGAAGACTTGCATCTGTTGCCTCAGTGTAAGATCATTGAGCCGTTTAATGTTTATTATTGTTCTTGGTCCATATGATTTCTTCCCACCGTGAGATTTCCCAGCGTCCGCCTGTGAGAGGGAACTGAGCCTTCATCTTCATGGCAATCCTGTCTACACGGCCACTCAGCCGCGCAAATGATGATATTGATATCCTCTCGAGTGCTGGCAGTGTGGCTCCAACACCGAACAGGAGATCGGCGAGATCCATCTCAGGATCCGTTCCAACAAAGCCACTGATTCGTATCTTCCGAAGAGATTCCAGTTGCAGTTGTTCTTTATGTGCTTTTCGTGGATCATATTCGCGGCCTTGGCATGGCTTTGCAGCTTCAGTATCGGCATCATCGTCCTGACAGTTCAAATAATTATGGAATTCAAATAATGATATGGATTAATATCAAAGACAAAGTGCTAATCAAAGTTATAATTGATAACAAACTATGGTTTATCCTGTAGCACCTTTTGGGTTCAGAATTGGAATTAAAAGAAAAGGATGCTGCATCAATGCCATGAACTAAGATAGATTATCTTGATCAAATTTGCGTATAAAAAACCTTAAGCATTGAAAAAACAGATACGTGCTCCATTTTCTGTAGCTATATAAATGATTTTTTACATGCCTCACATTGTGACACTGCATGCAGGTGGCTACTTACCGGAAACACAAGATTATGTGGATCCTGCCTTGTAAACTGGTGTACTGTTGATAGATCAATGTGCAGCAGAGTTAGGTTTGGGCATCGCCTAAGGAAAGAAAAGACACTTGGACCAATTGGGCAGCTGTGCAACCGGAGAATTGTGATGATCGTCAAGGAGAGTGTCCTGATGTTGGGAAGACATGGTATGCGTTCCACGAAGTCCTGCACACATGTAGCAAACAATTAATTCTTAAGAGTATGTGCATGCAGGTGCAGTTTTATCTAATTTGCGATCGAGCTGCAAAGCTAGCTAGTTAGCTTAAAATTTCAGAACAGAAACTGAAATGTAATATTTGTACCTCTCTTGCAAACATGGATGGCTTGAATCCATCAGGTATGTCAACAAAAACATCTAACCGGTCAGCTCCAGAGCATGTCTCAAGGAAATGCACGAGATCATGCAAAGAGAATTCGATTCTCGATATGCTGGGCCAGTAGACAAGGAGGCCAGACAAGCGGCGGACGCATCGAGCGTCGGTGAGAAAGTTGAGCTGCTTGGGGAACCTGCCGGACCAGCTGATCACCTCCAGCCTCGGCGCCGAGATGTTAACCAGAGTGTCGGTGGTGAGCGCCGCCAAACTCCTGAAGCAGTGGACCACGGTCAGCAACCGGAGCTTGGCTGCAACCACCTGCAGCAGCGCAAGTTGGTAGACGTCGTTGACCTTGAGCTCCTCGAGCATGTCCATGTGAAGGATGAGCGGCCACAGCCCCTGCTCCCCGGTCATGTTGTGTACACTGCGAAGGTGCAGCTTGGTTAGCTGAGGGAAGCATGATGACAAGAACTCGCCGAACCCATGCATCTGCAGTTTCAAATTCGAGAGGCTCAGCTCCGTCAACCGGCTGAATGCAGCAGGTTCTGGGTGCTCCGGGAAGATGAGCAAGGGTTTGTGATAGAAGTTGGCGCTCAAGGTCAGGGCCATGGCCTTGGCCTGCAAGCTGTTTGGCAGAACCAGCTGGTCCAGCTCAACGCACATAGATCCTGTTCCACAGGGCCGACTTGGGTGCGCGGCGACGACGTTGACCAGGAGTGACGGATGCCCCTCGCGCGCGCGGACCATCAATTTTCCAGGAAAAGATCCCGCCATCGGAATTTAAGTCGTTTTGGCCACTGAAGAATGAGACCATCCCGCCACGTGTGTGAGTACTTCTCCAGCGAAGAAAAAAATAAAATGAGAAAAGAAAGGAGACGCCCCGTCTCCTCACACGCGGAGCCGTCCCACCCACCAATCCCACCTTCCACGGCCCACGCTAGTCCTCCCCAAATCAGGCCCTAGCGCGCCCACATCCGCGAAACCACAGCAGGAGGAGGGTCTGGCGCCGGCGTGGCCGTCCGACTGTCCCTTCCTCCACTCCCCCGCCCCCCGCCGCCAGATCGACGGGGTCAACCACATCGCGCCAGATCTTGGATCTTCTGTCCGCCTCCGCCCAGCACCACACTGCGTCCGCGCGCGCGCGTGGCTCGTGTCCGTGGGAGGCATCTGCACGCCGGCGTCCGGGACATGACGCGCCCTCCTTCCATCCCAACAACGTCCTCCTCCGCTCCGCCGCAGCATCGCCAACCAAGGACAAGGTCTATTTTCCCCCATTTTCTGCTTACCGGTGGGGATCAAATTACCCATGCCTTTATTTCTGTGCTACTGCATCTATCGTCCATACAAGAGACCCTTTTTGGATGGCACCATATGTGTTCACTACGCTGCTGCAATACTTGTGAATCGATCCAGGGCTTCGTTTATGTGTAACTGCGCATCTCTGCACCCATCTATCTAGCAGCACTAGTTGAGTTGTGAAACTCATTGTTCACTACAATGAAGACACATCTTTGCTTGTTACTGTCGTGCTTCGATTAATTACTTTTCTAGTTCCACACTCTTTGCTTGCAATCGTACTAGTACAACTTTGCTTGTTTAAGTTGCAACTTCATCTGATATTCTCTTGTTCGTGTCTGCTGTCTTAGCCATACATTTGTCAGGAATTTCTTATATTTCTTCCAACACAAACCCGTCATTTAAGTTAATCCCCATTCTGAACTGCAAAATCGATTTTGTTCGTCATGCAGGAAATACGGGGACCTGGACAGCGATGGGGAAGAAGGCCTGGAGCTTTCCAAGGAGGCTGTCGACTCCCATCTCGAACTTGAGGGAGACGTCATCCACACCAGCCACCATGACGCCCCACAAAAGGTCATCCACACCAGCCGTGCTCTAGCCTAGTTTACTAATGATTTCATCCATTCCAAAATTACCTACTTTCATGCACCATGTGTCACTGCATCTGATCCATGCGAGTGTTTGTCAGCTTGGAGTCGAGTGGCACAACCATTCATGATACGAGTTGCATGCTGCTGCATACGAAGATAGCTGGCCATCTTGTATGATGAGAGTTTAAAACATGATGGCATGATAATATTTTGCATGGCAGATAGGAGATCCTTTGTCGAGGAGGTGACGGAGGAGACCCACGACGTGTCCCAGGAGGCAAATGGCGTGGCCATGGAAGCTTGTCTCTTGCAAGGTACCCCTATTTCGCCTCTACACTAGCTAACTATTTTTGGACCTGTTCCGTTTTGTTTTCTTATCTGCTTGGTTTCGCTTGGCAGGGAAACTGGAAGGAACCGTTGAGTATCCGGCCAAGACAATCCTGCCGAATAGCAGCAAACATGTATGATACTAGAGGATGATACGAAGGCCACTTGCATCACTAATCTGTTATTTAATTCTGCTCTAGAGAGAGCAGCATCTGTGATGATACCATCTGTAGGTGATTCCTTTGATTCCCGTTTATCCCCTGTTTTTTCTCTTCTTGCTCAAGTTTATGCATTGCACATGCATAACGAAGGTGTCAAGAGGTAGAGTTATCTGGAGTATAAATAGATGGTTAAGAATGATGTACTTTTGTTGATTATAGCTTCTAAGCATGTTGTGATCGGTAACTAACCCATCCTTTAATTGCTCATGTATCTCTCCTGGTCAGGTTTGTTGTGCAGCTGTACATTATTATGTCTAGTCGCAGAACTGGGATAAAAAGGGACAATTAAAAGTGCAGTACTTTAGTTTATTCTAACTTCCCTGTATCACCTTGTTCCCCTTTTATCACCTTATTTTCTCTCTCACATTGTATGTTCTCTTTTCTGTTTGGTGATAATTATTGCGTTCTAGATAAACGTCTCCATATATATCAAAAGTTGATGCATTAGCCTTATGGCATGCTGTTCTGGAATTGAAAAGCAACAAACTGTCATTTTATTCCTTTTTATCCATGGCATTACACTAGTTCAATCATTTTTTGAATTTTTACTGACAACTATTCTATTGTGCTGAAGGTTGGGAGGCTACAGGATGTTTGGAATTTGGTGGAGTCTCCTGGCCTTGGCTACAACCTCTCGTGTGAGCTACTGGTTCACCTCTACAATCTCTGGCTCCCATGTGTTTTGTGGCTGTACTAGCTCCGGCCATTGAGCCAGGGACGCCTATTTGAATTATGGTGATGCTGATCATCTGGTCACCTAGATTCTAAGGTTTCTGTCTAAGAATCTAACATGTCGGCCTGGTTATTAGAGGTCCTGATGCTAATATTTAGTCCTGGTAATTGATGGTTTGTGTTATACGCCTAAACTTGCTGTTATCTGGCTATGAATACCCCTGGTTGGTATTGTGTGGTCTTTATCTTTGATCGATTTATATAGGAATGGTTGGTATTGCTCAGTTCAGGCTTAAGTATCTATCCATATATGTACATTGTACTTGCAAATTCTGCATTCTTTACATGAGATGGACTATTTCTCCTTATACTTGTGTTGCGAGCTGCTATTTGAAACCTCGTCAGTTGGGGGTCATTTCTAGTTGGAAGCATGCCAGTTTACTGTTTGGAAGCGTGAAATTGTTAATGTAGCCAATCTTTACTGTTTGGTGCTAATATTTAGTCCTGGTAATTGATGGTTTTGTGTTATAGGCCTAAACTTGCTGTTATCTGGCTATGAATACCCCTGCTTGGTATTGTGTGGTCTTTATCTTTGATCGATTTATATAGGAATGGTTGGTATTGCTCAGTTCAGGCTTAAGTATCTATCCATATATGTACATTGTACTTGCAAATTCTGCATTCTTTACATGAGATGGACTATTTCTCCTTATACTTGTGTTGCGAGCTGCTATTTGAAACCTCGTCAGTTGGGGGTCATTTCTAGTTGGAAGCATGCCAGTTTACTGTTTGGAAGCGTGAAATTGTTAATGTAGCCAATCTTTGTTTCCTGGATATATATTAGCCACTGTATTTGAGGGCTAGCTGTCACAGCTCGTAAGCTGAAACGCCGAGTATATTGTCCTGTTGATGTATTAAGCATTCCAGGGGGTATTCCATGAAACTTTATTTGCTTTTGGCATATGTTTATCTATCCACATGCTCATGAGATGCTAACTAGACTATGGCAAGCTCATGTGTCCTTCCGCTTTTATGCAGGCTATTGAGCCGAGCGAGAGCTATATTCGCTTGCTGCTATTGGGCTTCTGCTAAACATGGAGCCAGAAGAGCATCGAGCCTGCTCGCAGCAAAGGCAGGCATGGAAGGCACAATGGCTGTGAAGCGGGCTCAAACAACGAGACACAGTAACTTCTGTAGTCCTGTTTTTATGTGTTACTTGAGATGGACAGAGAAACACAGTAACTTCTGTAGTGTTTGTTTGTGTGGGATGCATTTGTACAGAGGACTGGTCTGACTTCCCTTGTGACTCAAACAACGGCAGCCTTCAATCTTTGAAGGTACATATGCTCAATCAACCAGCTAATTACCATGATTTTGTTAACATAAATAGCAGCATTAGTTTGCAGGCTTATAATTTGAGACTATGGGTGATAACTAACATCAACAATTAATTTTGAATGTAAATGCAGGATCATATGCTATCCACGAGTCTAAAGATATTATCAGACCTGACTCCTGCTTGGCTGAGGCGGCGAGTTCACCATGTCGCAAACGCGGTGGCGTGCTATTTTGCAAATTCTCTCAGGTGATTCCTCAGGTTCCCTTGTTGCTATTGTTATTGTTATCTGGTAGCACTCTTGCTATTGGTTGGAATGAATTTTCGAGTAGGCTGTAGCCTTTAAATCTAAGAATCAGTGTTTGCTTTGCTAAATATTATGTTTTGTCCTTGTTCGAGGATAACGAGTAGCGCTGAAAGACAGCAGTGACCTTTTCTTCTTCAACTCCCATGTGTTTGGGGCGAGTTTCTGGTTCTCCCTTGTCTCATCTACATGCCCTGTGATACCATGGAGCTGTTTCTTATTTGGGCAAACACACTTGCTATAATTAAGCTCTGTTGTGGTTGAACAACAAGACAAAAGTGTTGCTGCTGCCTATGATAAGACGGGTGAAATTGGTTTTTGCCTTGTTAAACCAATATATCAAAAGATGAACTCTGTTGGCATTCTTCATAGTTTAATGAGAAGAAAGAAAAAATAATGTTGAGGGCTTGGATTAGCTAACTTTGGAACCGTGTTCTTGCATTTCAGCTCTTGGTAAAGCAAGAGAGAAAGGAGATGAAGAAGACTAAGGACCTGCTAGCTGGATCCTTCCACTTTCTGTAGGTAATATGCTTGGTCTGCCTGAACTCATGGCTACACGTCTCCATCTGCTTGTGTGTGACCCATATATTAAGCCTATCCGGCTCGGGTGGCCAATCTATGTAATATTTCCGTTTCAGTCCTTGTACTGCTAAGTCGTAGTCAGGCATACGTTTGTGCTTCAAAAAAAAAAAGGCATACGTTTGTGATATTTGTTGTTAAAACTTGCGCCTCTGATTAGTTGTTAGAATTTTGATGTTTGCTGTGTGATCAAAAAGTCTGAAAAATAGGTACGGTCATGCCCAAGTTTCGAGCCCACAATGAGCTAATAGGGATCGAAGAACTAGGTTAGTAGCTGTGTGTCGTCATTTTTTTGATTTTGCTTAAAAGAGAAATCTGGAATTTGCTCTTGACGAGGCTCTTTATGACAAATTGTCACGTACTTAAATGGCTTCAAATCCGCATTTATGTGTTGCACTTCAAGTACGTATGTAGCTAGTAACTTATATATCTTCAAGTACGTATGTAGCTAGTAACTTATATATCTTTTTGCTCCTGCAATTTGGTCCAGCAAGTGCTTATCTACTAGTTGTATGACCAGGTTTTTGAGGTTTGATCGGCCATGCTACTGTGTTACAGGTTGGTTGGATCAAGTTGGTGCATTGGAGAATGAGATGTTTCTGAGGATTAAGCAGCGAGGACAGGGACACAGCTCCCTCGCCGCCTGCCCGTCTATGTGGCTCGGGCCGCTTTGGCATCCAAGTTCTCTCAGCTGCTGCTGCCACTTTGGCTGCGGGCTAAATAATGTGTTGCTCCCCTTGTGATGTCTAGATGTCGTTGACATAGTAGTAGCATGCATTCTTTCTTTTGATGCTTGAGCCTCCAGGTTGAGGCGTTTGTAATATAGCAGTCTAACTGCCCTTTCATTTGCCGGAACCTTTGATTCCTAGTTCAGCCGTTCGCATTTATATATTGTAGTATATTGTTTGACCTATGATCTGGTACGTATGAAAATGTGCAAAGGTCCTGACCAAGTATTTTGTGAATGTTGCTACTTAAACTTGCGCTGCTTAACTCTAATTTCTTCCCTCATCATAGTATCTTAACTAGTTGCTTAGGCCTGCTAGCATTGGTTTGCTCATCGGCCTATATATGTAGGTATATGCCTGAGTCTGCGGATGGATCGCTGGGCGTGCTGCTATCTGGCGAGATTGGCCTGGCTCGACCAGCTACTTGGGCAGGATTAGGCCTCTGTCTCCTATTAAGTTAGATGGCTAAAATAGCGTTGTCTTTTCTTCCCTGTTTCCAATATTAAACGATGAACTACTGTTTTTTCTATTGTTTGTTGATAGAAACATCAAACACAATTTTTCTGAAAATTCTTATGCGACCTTGAGCTTCCAATATTTGCATGTTGTTGCGACCTTGAGCATGGCTGCATCTCGGGGAAGGCTGGAGAGAAGCCCTCTAGCTTGCAGAACACGCAGTCTCGCTAAAACTGGTCTAACTTTTGTTTATGGAGTCCGTTTTCGATGACTTTTATATCACGAAACAGGAGCCTGGGTCTGACTGAAGTCCTGGCCTTTGATGCTTCTAGGTACACGAAAGTGGGCCTACATTGTGGGGCTACGTTTCGGCGTGTCCCTACCTCTGCCCTTTTTGACTGCTCCTGGGCTTGTCTACCGTCTCATCCGGGCTCTGCGCCAATTGATTCTCGTTTGTTTTGATAGTGAAGATAAAGTATATATGCGTGGATGTCACTGGAGTAAAAATAAGTAGAGGAGTATGGTTAAGAGCGGGGTGGGGAGGCGAAAGCGTTGCATACATGCTAGATGAAAATAAACTTTAGCGTTGGTCAAACCCTAGTTGTCATGGTACAACCATACACGCTAGATGAAAATAAAAAGAACATATTTGTTGCTATATTCCTCACCATTAGTGTAGACTACCAGAATGCCCGTGCTTCGCCACACAATAATTAATATATTTCATTTACATGTATGGGAAGAGGCGCTAGATACCTCTTCAAGTCGTCTCCAACAATCCCTTCCTCACTGAAATGGTTCTCACAAACTCTGGGCTAGACATTGGGCTGCATCCAAGCAGGCGAACGCAAAATCCGCACTCTAGGCTAGAAAGGAGCTCACGTGCATGGATGTTCTTTTGAGTGGCAGAAGTGCATGTCGCGGAAGGACTGCCTTATTAGGCAAACAGACTGAAGCATAGCAACAAGAAATCCAGATCCATCCCCTCACGCAGATGCCATAACCAAGCCATAGCTGACTAAGTCACATCTTCTTATCGTCGACCACCACAGCTTGCAGGGAAAGGAAAATTCCCAAATCACATATTCCTTCTCTGACGGCACATTAGGCCGAAGATCCAGTGGGCGGTGATCACATGACAGTGTTCTGATGCTACTCGTTGGTGGTGCTCACCACATGTCGTTGTAGAGGTGATAACCTGGTTGGCTAGCCTTTTCGGAAGTGTAGTACGCCGTAGCCGTCCCCCAGAACACGAAGTCCGATCAGTCGCTGCACATGCACATCCGTGGCTAGCAGTGTCCATGTCGCAACACAATGTGTATGGGCTTCTAGCTTGAACCAGGCATCGTGATGTCGCCGCGCTTTCCCGGCCACCACCTTCCGCTCCGACGAGATGACCACGTACGGCGGCTCGCCTGCGGGGCCCTACCGCGACCTTCCGCTACGACAACCGCCTCGGCCGCGGGGGCGAGGGTGAGGGGGTGTACATCGACCTCGGTGACATGCTTGTGCTTGATCTTTGGGGAACGCTGAGAAGTTCTACCTCTCTATGCCGATATGGCCGATCCGCCGCCCTTGATTTCTCGTCAGGAGATCGCGGAAGAGACTTCGTTGATTGCTATCACACGATACATCCTTGTATTTAGAGTATACATGGAACACTACATTTTGTTGTACACGTCCTAAAGAGATTCAGCTTAGAAGTCATATGCATCCCGCCGTGTTCTGGGAATACAGCGTGTTAAGATGAGATAAGATAAGGAGGGGAGTCCGTTGTGCACGTACGTAGAACATAGAAGAGATAGCAATGTGGTTTTCAGTTGGAAGGTGTGATTTATGTGGGTTCTTACTTTCTTCTGGTTAGATAGTTTGTTTTCCCAGGAGCGACACATAGGATAAAAATGATCTGCGGTGTGACATTTGTGTAGATAGTTGAGTTACCAAAAGATTCAGAACACGACCTGAGAGAACAGACGTGCGTAGATTTGGTGCTTAGCTAGCCACGAGACGAAAACACATAATCAATCGGTGGTCTGATTCATGGCCAATCATTTCCAGTCAGACAGTCTGAGAACTCGTGAGTGACAAACCTTGGATGGTCGGTTCTAGTCAATCACCGATGATGGTCGATGATGCGAGCACGGCGTCCGCCTGCAAGAACTGTGAATATACCAATTTCGCGGTCTGACGTTGAAGAAGGTGGAGCGGGCCGCTGACAACCACCAGCGCGCGGAGGTCGTGACCGAGCCTCTCTAGCTCGTGCTGCCCATTGCCCCAGCGCGTCGAATTTGTTGAGCAAAGACACGTCCACCGCGTCCATGGCGTGTTTCAAGCTTGCAAGTCCGCAAGTGGCTGCCTATCTGCATGCCTGCAACATGTGGCCATCAGCCGCGGGCCACATGACGACGCCTCTATTGTCGGAATGCTCGTCCAGACTCCAGACTCCAGAACGGTAGAGAGTCACAAAAGGGAAGCCACTGCCACTGCCATGGACACCGGCGCCGAGCCCATGAACGCCATTGCCACTCTCACTGACGTCGACACCGATCCCATGAACGCCATCACCATCCACCACACCCACGTCCACCTGTAACACGCCCAGCACCGCCTAAACATGTCATGCAACACCAAAGCTGCCATGGTTTTCTTCGTCACGTCGACCGGCTGCAATATGGATGTCGCTGACATGGTCATCAGCGCCGCCGCCTGTGCTCTTCTCCTGCACCTCTAGAATTTGTGTCAGAAACTCTGAATGGTCGTCTTTCTTGCCGGAATCAACATGGGGTACATGGGCATGAACAGATAAACTTACCAAAATACAAACCAATTAAATGAGCGGCTCACAAGCAAGCAAACCCAATTAAGGTAATATTCAGAAGATTGTCCCAAACTTTCCTCAGAGTTAATTCAAGCGAGGACGGCGGAGGGTCAGGTATGGACGTTGGAGGCGTGGAGTAGATAACTCAAGTTTGTTGGACGTTGGGCCACATGTGTGGCGATCTGTCTGGTATTTTAGCATGATTAGCGCTAGGATAAGGAAGATGCGTGCCACGATGCTAGCATTGAGTGAGATCAGCATGGAGTTTGTTAAAAGGTTGTCTTTCCATTTGTTTGTCGAGACGAGGGCGTGGAGTTAAAAAAAAGACATTGAGTGGCATCTTATTTGTAATTTCTCGGATGTGTGACACCACCAGACATTCGCAGGTTTCACCTTAATAGTAAAGATGATGACAAGGGACGACCACAACATATGGCCACATAGGCAACTTAGGGATCAATTCATGGTTCAAATGAGGAAGAAATAAAATGCTGGATAATTTGGGGACTCGGGACATGCCTACTAGGGTTACCAATATCAATCTCCTAGCATAAACTAAGGACCAATTAACACATGTCCACAAATGGCACGTGAAAGAATAATTAATAATTACCTCCTTGCATAAAATAGTAACATGCAACACTAAAATGCCACACTTTGTGAGAGGAATGAACTATGCATACCATGAAATAATGCCACATGAAATGATAGAAAATATATATGCCATAAATGAAACAAGTTCTCCCAAAACGAGAGGCAATGAGATTAAACATGAAATATCTGGCAATAACTACCACCTAGCATGAAATTAGCATATGCCGGTGTGGTCATCGCGGTCCACGATGTCTATGGGAACGGCTAGTTGTCAATGACCACGCAAAATGTTATGCCAATTTTGAGCGAGTTCCAAACTTCCAATCACTTTTTTTTTATCAAAGTCGAGGGCCTAGAGCGAGGTTGTTTTGGAAGGCCTATTTTGGCCTAGACTATACATGCATTTTTATTACATCAAAAGTTAGTCATAAAGCCATGTTAGATCCATTTCAATATATAATTATCATCTCCAAGCCAAAACTAGTGCCGACCATATTCTTTCCTTTACATAAACAAACTCCAGGCCTTTTTTTAGTAAGTACCACAATTTTCTGGTTGATATTAACCGTATGTACTCCATGTAAATCATCTACCCGTGTGA
Organism: Lolium rigidum; assembly: GCF_022539505.1. Taxonomy (NCBI): domain Eukaryota; kingdom Viridiplantae; phylum Streptophyta; class Magnoliopsida; order Poales; family Poaceae; genus Lolium; species Lolium rigidum. The sequence continues at coordinate 237,079,272 of NC_061511.1, read as the reverse complement.
GTGCACCGTGATTGGCAAATCATATGTCAGTTAACCAAACAAAGTGGAATGACTCATAGGGACAACACACATTGGTCTCGAGGTGACACTTGGGAAAAAATAGCTCCGATGCATACCACCATTGTCGTGGTGGCGATGGCCCCTTATTCAAACGTGTGTGTGCGTGTGTGTGTGGGGGGGGGGGGGGTCGTCCATTCTAGGAGTTACCACTGTGAGAAAGAGACGAGTGTGTATTCACCGAGAACTGGATCATGCCCCGACCGACAAAAACGCTATCCCGGGCTTGGATGCAAGATGATCATGCATCCAAGCCTAGGACATCCAACTTTACCAGGCTTAGCATTGCTGTATCAGGGAAGTCCATCAGCGCGACCGTGGTACATTCCACAACTTTTATGGGTACATCTATTCATCAATTTCGCAAGGATTTGATGAGCAAGGCATGCCAACTAGATATACTTTAAAACAGATACACGCCACATATTTATCGCCTCCTATCTAATACACAACTACATGCAACAAGCACTACGGGAAAAATAGCCGTTGCCGTGCGACGCGTCTTTGCCGTGCAGTTGTGCACGGCAAAGATATCTTTGCCGTGTATCATCAAAATGGGGCGCACGGCAAAGAACTTTGCACGGTAAAATTACTGACGACGCACGGCAAAGAAGGTTTACACGGCAAAGCCATAATTCGGCGCACGGCAAAGAATAAAATCACGGCAAAAGTCAGAAACACGCACGGCAAAGGAATCACACGGCAAAGCCGTGCTGTGCCGTGCGGCTCAACCTCACGCACGGCAAAATACTCATGCGGATTGCCGACGTGGTCTACCCCACGTATCGCCAAGCTGCCGTGGCGCGGTCGCACGCACGCTGCCCCACCAGTACAAACCTACCCAGCTAGTCTTCGTCTTCCCCAGTCCAAACGCACGCACGCACGCTGCTCCATTACTCAGTCCACTCCTCTCTCCACCCAGTCCACTCTCTCTCCCAGTCCACTCCTCTCTCCACCCGGACTACCCGGTCCACTCCTGCTCGTCGGCCATCCTGCTCGTCGCGGGCCTCGCGGTGGCCCAGACCCCCACGCCGAGGCTGCCGCCGGCGACGGCGGAGGCGCCCGCGCCCGACCCGGGCTGCAACGGCATCCAGCTCAACTACAACCTGTAGAGCCGCACCAAGGTCCGCCCCTTCGTCGCCGACCGCAGCCGGCAGCCCTACTCCTTCAAGGCCAACGCCTCCGTCGTCGATGGCGGCACCCACCCGCTCGGGTCCTGGGCGATGCTCGTCGGCGTCAACGGTGCCGTGCTCACCGCGGGGGCCGAGCTGCCCTACAACACCGCGCTCGCCCACGACGACCCGGACTACGCCTGCCCGCCGGCCACCAAAGTCACCGCCACGGCCCCCGACGTCAACGCCACCATGGACAACAACGCCAAGCTTGGGGCGGAGAGCGAGCGCACGGCGGCGCGGCGACATGGCGGAGAGCGAGCGCACGGCGGCGCGGCGAGTGGCCGCGGTGGCGAGCGGCGAGCACCCTGCGGCGCGGCGACATGGCGTGACTAGCAGCGTATGGCCTCGGCACCGGCGGCTTGCTGGCGTCGGCGCATAGGCATTTTTTTTTTAATTTGCTTGAAGCTCTTTGCCGTGCAATAGAACAAATGCGCACGGCAGAGGCACTAGGCACACGGCAATGAAAGGTTGCATGGCAAAGGGGATGGACGCACGGCAAAGGGAGGAATGCACGGCAAAGACGTTGCCGTGCAGTTTTGACGAGGCGCACGGCAAAGATGGCGTTGCCGACGCAAACATTGCCGTGCAGTCTTTGCCGTGTGGCACCGCACGGCAATGGCTTTGCCGTGCAAATAACACCCTTTGCCGTCCAATTTGCTTGCACGGCAACGACAAGCTTTCCCGTAGTGAAGGACCCAAAATCTACGACACAACCAACATGAGGTTGTCACAAGACCTATTTCACAAATGTTATCTATATTATCATGTTGATAAATAAACCATATCTTTTTTCCTCCGTTAGCTTTCGACATGTGTAAATCAAGTTTGAATTCAGCGTGCATGTACAACATGCCAAGTACTCCCCGTCCCACAAAGATTGTCCGAGTTTTTTTAAAAACATTTAGATGTATCTAGACACTAAATAGCATCTAGATACATTTAAATTATAATAAATCTTAGACACCTTCGTGGGAAGAAAGGAATACATGTTTTTAGTCAGGTGCATAGTATGATAAAGTAGCCATCTATAAGTCCATAGTTAGCTTTTGGTTCTATTCCCTTGTGACAATGCATTTTCTTCTCTGTGATGTCAATTGCGGCCGACACTAGGTGCACGGACGCCCGGGTATATATACACAAGTGAAGTGCCCAGAACATGCATGCGTTTGGAGTTGCCCTCTTATTTCATGCATGCAAAATGGATGGCTGTGTCGTTGCTCGGTATCCATGGGGAGATGGCGACGTCGCAACGGCCACCGGCGTGTCGGACACCATGAACAACAACGCGGAGGGGAGCAACACCCGTGGCTGCATGGTATGCGTGCACTCATGCTTTGTACACGCATACACAGCATACACATAAGGCCAGCACTCCTTCTTGATTCATGTACGTGTAGGCTTGGCTTGGAGAGGACAGGTTTGTCAGGTCCTAGCCAACTGCCTAACTCAAGCAACACCCGTGCCGCCATCCACCTTCCGTGCATGAGCCGCGAGGCTCAAGTGGCTACCTTCTTCGCACACGTCCGTGATCACCTAACCTTCTAGCCATCAAGATGACGACGTCGATAACCAGCGGCATCACATCGTTGTTTCCTCGCGCAATGACATCACACCATCGCCTTCTTGTGGCGGCATCACATCACCATCTCCTCCTAGCGCCATCGCGCCACAACTGGCTACTAGCGGCATCACACCACTACCAACACATCCGCCTCGCACCGTCGACCTCCACCTTGCATGGAGTCCGCCGCCACCACCGTTGTGGGCTTCAGCGGTATCACACCGCCATCGCCTTGTCGCCGCAGCATCACACCGTGGTCTCCTCTTGATGTTGACAACGCCTTCTCGATGCCAATCACCATGCCATGCCCATCCAGCGGAATAGTGCCCCCACTAGCCTCCTTGCGCTGCTGGCCTCCATCTCACATATTAGAAGATGCTTAGCTGAATCACTTAGTTCCTTCTTCTTCTACCTTTGAACTCTCCCAGTCTCACTTTTGTGTCTCTCTCTAACATACAAAAACACACAAACACTAGCCAAGGAAGAAGGCTTTGCCATGAGTCTCTAGCTTGGCATCCACGGTGGCTACATTTTTTCTTTGCCCGCTGGCCCTTCACTTTTCTCGTTCACTTGACTGACTTAAATAGTACTTACAAGATGCTCACATGCAAACAACCTAGGCACCGCACGGCCACTAACACCAGACACGAAGCCACTAAGTACATGAACCTCTTTCCTAGAATCGCTCCAGGACTACTCCATCCATCCGCAAATACGTGTATGTTTTTATTTTTTGGAAATCAAATATTTTCAAACTTCTACACAAAAATAGCAACATATGTGACATTAAATTATTGAACTACATGCCAAGATGAATTTAGCGATACTAATTTAGTGTCATAAATGTTGCTACCTTTTCTAGTAATTTGGTCAAAATTAATACGGTTTGACTTAAGAAATATCGTGACATACACTTATTAGAAGACGGTGGGAGTAACTCCTAAATGAGCTGATACCACAACCTTTTCTTCGATCCAGTAACTAACCTATGCATGCATCAGCTCATGCACCAACACGTACAAAACAAATGTCAAGATTAATGCTAACAGGCACTGCACCGGCCCGCTCTGGCGCCGTCGTCTTTGGCTTGGTTTACAGAAGTGGAGATGGGCGACCGGCTGCATGCCGTCAGCTCCAATACCATGTCGAGCGCATATGGAGATGGAAATGGCGCAGGAAACACGCCGGCAGCCCCGATGCCGTCGTCCGCTGTCGTTGGCATATGGCCCATGGTAGTGAATATGGCGCTGGGTTGCGTGACGGTAGCCTAAACACCATCGTCTCGGGCATGGCTCGTGAAGGTGGAAGAGCGGAAATGGGTGGATCACCGGCAGCCCGTGACACGTCGTCTTCGGCATGGCTTTTGGAAGTGGAGATGTGGTACCAGGATGCACGCTGACAACCCCAAACCAACATCCTCGGCGCGGCTCATGGAAGTGGAGATGGCCTGCACGCTGGCGGCCCCGGCTTCCTTCACGGCATAGATGGTGTGGCGCTGCATATACCGGCATGCCGTCATCCGTGGCCTGATGGTAGCGTAGGTAGCGCAAGCTGCATGCCAGGCTCAACACCGGCGCTACCACAACGCCATTGGCATGGTTCATGGAATCTAAGATAGCACCGTACTCGTCGTGGTCCGTGTGAGTGAAGGTGGCGCCAGGCTACTCTCCGACAACACCGAAACCAACGTCCTAGTGGCCATCCATGTAAGTGGGGATGACGTCAGGCTGCACGCTAGCAGCCGAGACCGACGTCATTAGCGCAGCTCACCTGTGTGCGCATGAGAAAGAGAACAAGGGGAGATAGAGATAAATTTAGCCCTGTTCCTCACCGTTGGCGTTCGTTGGCGGTGCCTCCATGGGCTCCGCTTCTTGCCCCTGATTGATGCTCCTTCTTGTGTCTATGCATGTATGGTATTTGGAGTTAGGTGTCAAGGCATGTGATGATGGATGTGCATATGGAAATTTGTAGATGGAATTCTGGCTTGAGAGTAGTGGGTATATGGTGTTGCTCGAGTGTGAGAGCTACTCCTTCTGAAGTGACTTGTGCGTCTCTAGGTACGTATCAATTTTAGTAGTGATGAATGAGCGATTTTAATATTCATTTTTCTTATAGTACCACGTATCAATATTGCATCGGTACAAAAACTTGTCGACCACGGCGACGGCGCGATTAACTCCCCTAGGTTCGCGCGTCGCCGAAGAAACCGCAAGAACACTAAGGAGAGGCACGTGTGATGTGCTTGAAGCTACGGAGAAACATTACGGTTATACAGATGGATGCATTTTTGGGGTTGCTTTACATGTTTAAACATAGCTTTGCATGATTGTCTAGGTGGTTTTTATTACTTGCTCTCATCATTAGTTGCTATTGCTACTTGCGCCACACCTATAGTTATTGCATGGACAAAATGCTACAGCATCACAACTCAGAAGTACCTTCATGCACGCCAATGGTTGCACACATGTAGAGACATCTAGAGCGAGAGTGGATATATATAACCCGACGGCATGTGATCCTGCCTTAAGTCAGCCTTTCATTGGTGCAGAAACTTGTATATGAGGACTACATCAGGATGTAGTTTTTATCGTATACATGTAGCAAATTGACGCATCATACATTTGTGGACCCCGCTTCATGGAAAGAGTTCATAAAAAATTGAACTACTCCATCGATACATGTTTCGGTCTTGTGCTCGAAAATGCTGATGCAAAGCTGATCTCGGGCGTGTTTGGTATCAGCAGCCACCCGAGATGCTTTAAGATTCACGATGCGGGTCCACTCCCTGCAAAGGTTGACCGTGCATTTCGAGCCAATACGAGGTTTGAGAGATTCGATACGGAGGGGATACCATGTACGGTATACGATGGATCCCGCACACGTGTACTCGTCATATACCGGTCCAAGGTAAGATCAGTTCAAATTTGAATCCCAATCTGGTCGGGCGACCTGCGCACACGCGAGAGAAACTCCGCCTCCACCGTGATCCCGTCGCTGCCGGAGATACGGGTCCACGGCGGCGAACATGGATTCACTCAGCTCCTCCTAAGGTGAGATCTCGACCTCTCGTATTTCCGATTCGGCATCGATTCCGTCGCCGGTTTTGGTCTGATTTTCGATTGCGTTTCTCGGCTCAAGCATGGGAGACCCATCACTAGATTGGCCGAGGATAGATCGACGGGATGCAATCCTCACGGAGGAAGAGCGCAGCAGCGGAAGCCGGAGCCTCGAGTCCGGGATCTCCCGTAGTAGCGGCGGATTTCACGGTGGTGGTGGGGACGAATTAGGTCGGGCGAGTGGACCTCCGAGCTCAGATCTCGTCGAGTCGCCGCCATTGCTGGGTTCGGGGAACCAAAGGTGCGTATGATAGGATGCTTTTGTTGCGATTGTTTCTTGCCGGTGTTGCTCGCGGGTATTTTATTTCGACGACATTTTATCGTCCGAATTTGACAGCCACAGATGCCTAGATAGGCGTACGTTTCCGACCAAATTCAAGCTCTTTATGGATAAACCGTGACACGCTCGTGCTAGTTTAATCATACCACTTACAGTCTCAACCTGGACCTAATTCGTTGGAATTCAATCTGTAAGGTGACAGTAAAGTAGTACACCTTGCGGTCAGGCCACCACTGCATTTCGTGAGTGTGAAGCAATTTGATTGATTTAGGACCCTACTCAGAACACCATATTTATTGTT